>NC_135659.1:92378786-92707952 GCF_964188315.1 Podarcis muralis
GTTTTTCTGTCTATTCTGCCTGTATTTTTCTGTCTATTCCTAAATTGTTGGAGTGGCGGTATACATAGGAACCAACTCCTAGGGGCCGAAAGTCTTCGCCCCCCCAATAAAATATTTTATGGGGCCGGTCCCCCAATGTTTTATTCAAGCTGGCACCCCTGGTGGTATATATTTTGAAGTGAATTTTGTTTGTTTTAATCTCTAACCCAATTGTGCTGTTTGGTATGGCTTTCTGTTTGAATTTGTTATTTTGCACACCGCTCTGGGATCTCATGGCTGATCTGGCTTAGCAACAAGCATTGTGTATATTTTAATAAACTGAATAGAGTGAAATATAATATTATGAGTCATGGGAGCATGGAAAGTGTGTATAAACTTCACAGTGCTTAGCTTGTTTTTGTTTTTGGCTCCTATTTTGTTAATATTGTTTTATAGATTATAAATGCTGTAATGATTTGTCAATAGCAACTTTTTCTGCAATTGCTGCTTTATTAATAGTGCTTTACAGATGATTTTACTGAAGGTTTGTTAATTATTTTATATGATTTATGCTGTACTTGCAATGCTCTGTTAAGTTGTTGTTATTTATCGTTCATAAGCTGCTTCGGGATTCATTTGAACGAAAAGTAGCATAAAAATATAACAATTTTTTTAAAAAATCAAATCAACCAGCCATGTGGTTCAGAAAAGCATGGAAATGACACAAGGCTTTGTGTCGGCCCTGGCCCACTTAAAAGGGGGAGGTATTAAAATCACACTTCAACTCTCGGTTGGGGAAAAAGATCCCTGAATAATTCTGACTTAGGTCATTATTTATCCCCATATAGAACTGATGCACCCCAAAATTCCCACTATCCCATCATGTAACACTGAGCTTTCAGCCATTTTTTAAAAGCTGTGGGCTGGTATTTCCTTCAGAAGTTCTAGAGCAGAGGTTAAGACCTTACGTTGCTCCAGATGTTGCTAAGACTCCATCATCTCTGACCATTGGCCATGCTGACTGGGGCTGATGGGGATTCTGGAGGGGCACAGATTCTTTGTTCTAGAACAGGCTTCCTCAGCCTCAGCCCTCCAGATGTTTTGAGACTACAATTCCCATCATCCCTGACCACTGGTCCTGCTAGCTAGGGATCATGGGAGTTGTAGGCCAAAAACATCTGGAGGGCTGAGGTTGAGGAAGCCTGTTCTAGAAGGACCAAAATGAAGGACGCACACTTTTAGTGTGGTTGTCTTGGGAACTGATCTGGCAACAGGAACTAATGCAGCCCACCCATGTCATTTGTTGCAATCTGCTAGGTGTTTAGAATCTCCTACTCCTCCTTTGGCTTGCAGTCCCAAGCAGGAAGTGAAAACATGAGCTTGATAGTGTCCCTGGTGAGCTATTATGACACAATCAGTATGGGCTGTGTTCTGCCTTGCAGGCCTTGAGTTATGCAGAACTCCGTGCAACTCTTGTCAATGGACTGGTTGGCTCTGTCAGGCTCCAGAAGCTGGACTAATTTGTTTGGTCAGCTCACATCTCATAGCATGTTAGAATCAATGTTTTATAAACAGTTCCAGTTCGGTGAATGTGACGTGAAATGAGCTCTGCATCCTTTCCCATTGCATGCTGCCAAAATAAATCTATTGATTACGGATTGGAAACAAAATAAAGAGCAGGGCTGGGGGGGGGGTGTTATCATCTGACTCCTCTCGCCCAGTACATTTTTAAAAGTGCATCATTCATGCTTGGAGACAACAAATGGTCTCCGATACTTTTAGTGATGGTTGAGAACATTTCCTGGTGATTCAATTTGCAGTTTTTATCCTTTTTCTTTCTATTTGGGTGGCAACTAACTTAGGATTTGTTTTATTGTTCTGTGTTGCCTTGAAGCCATTTCAAGTGCAAAACATGGTATAGATTCCATCATTGCTGGTTTTATGTTTCTCTAGTTTTTATTATTATTTTATTATTATTTAATGACGTTATATACCGCCCTATAGGGACGCGGGGGAGCTGTGGGTTAAACCACAGAGCCTAGGACTTGCCGATCAGAAGGTCGGCGGTTCGAATCCCCGCAACAGGGTGAGCTCCCGTTGCTCTGTCCCTGCTCCTGCCAACTTAGCAGTTCGAAAGCACGTCAAAGTGCAAGTAGATAAATAGGTACTGCTCTAGCGGGAAGGTAAACGGCGTTTCCGTGTGCTGCTCTGGTCAAGTGGCCTAGTCATGCTGGCCACATGACCCGGAAGCTGTACGCCGGCTCCCTCAGCCAATAAAGCGAGATGAGCGCTGCAACCCCAGAGTCGGTCACGACTGGACCTAATGGTCAGGGGTCCCTTTACCTCTACTTATACTGCCCTATACCCGGAGGCATAGTTACCAGGTAGGAGGCATCTGGTTTGCCATTGTGAGAACAGGATGCTGGGCCTGATCAAGTTGGCTCTTGTGTTATTATGATAATAATGCTTAGCCATGAGCATACTTAACATTTGCAGAGTGATTTTTCTTCTTCTGATGTCTTGATAACCACAAACATTTTTTCAATGAGGCTATATGTACAGCTCCCTGGCAGAGCTATTATTGCAAGCCTGTAACAGGTTTCCCTCTCCTGAAAGGTAGAGAGGTAGAAGGAATCTGGAGTCTGAGCTCCACTTCAGAGGAGAGTGCACTGCTAATTCAGTTTAAATCTTGCTTCCACCACAAACCCAGACAATGGCTTATATATCATCCTTCCCCATCACAAGTCCCTCTAGATGTTATGGATGCAGCTTCCATTATCCCTAGCTGGGGCTGATGGGAGTTACAGCTCAAAACATCTGGAGGTAAAGGCAAAGGTAAAGGACCCCTGGATGGTTAAGTCCAGTCAAAGGCGACTATGGGGTTGTAGCGCTCATCTCGCTTTCAGGGCGAGGGAGCTGGCGTTTGTCCACAGACAGCTTTCTGGGTCATGTGGCCAGCATGACTAAACCACTTCTGGCACAACAGAACACTGTGACGGAAACCAGAGCACACGGAAACACCGTTTACCTTCCCACTGCAGTGGTACCTATTTATCTAATTGCACTGGTGTGCTTTTGAACTGCTAGGATGGCAGGAGCTGGGACAGAGCAATGGGATGTTCACCCCGTCGCAGGGATTCGAACCGCTGACCTTCTGATTAGCAAGCCCAAGAGGCTCAGTGGTTTAGACCACAAAGCCACCCGCGTTCCCCTCTGGAGGGTATTAGGTTGGTTGGGAAACGCTGATATGGAAGATGATCACACTATTCAGTTTGTGACCCATGCTACACTACAGGGCTGGAGAACAGTTGGCTACAACTCCTGCCATCTCTTACCAATGGCCAATGGGAGTTGGAGTCCAACAATATTCAGAAGCCCAGCAGTTCCTCATCTGTCAAGAGTGAGCCAGCAGTAAATCACACCAAGCAACTTGGAGTCAGCTCTTTATTTGCAACAACAGGATCTGCACAGGGTGTGTCAGACCTACTGAGCACAACAACTCATATCCAGAAGTCTTGCCATCATGAAGCAGTTGCTGAGGCTGAAGGTCCCCACCTCCCCACAAATAACACCGGTCTTGAAAGACCTACACTGGCTCCCAGTACGTTCCCAAGCACAATTCAAAGTGTTGGTGCTGACCTTTAAAGCCCTAAATGGCCTCTGTCCAGTATACCTGAAGGAGCGTCTCCACCTCCATCGTTCTGCCCGGACACTGAGGTCCAGCGCTGAGGGCCTTTTGGTGGTTCCCTTACTGTGAGAAGCCAAGTTACCGGGAACCAGGCAGAGGGCCTTCTCGGTAGTGGCGCCCGCCCTGTGGAACACCCTCCCACCAGATGCCAAATAGAAAAACAACTACCAGATTTTTAGAAAACATCTAAAGGCAGCCCTGTTTAGGGAAGCTTTTAATGTTTAATAGGTTATTGTATTTTAGTGTTTTGTTGGAAGCCACCCAGAGTGGCTGGGGGGACCCAGCCAGATGGGCGGGGTATAAATAATAAATTATTATTATTATTATTATTATTATTATTATTATTATTATTATTAAACTGCCTATGTCCACTCCCCTCCAGGGTTTCCCCCCCAAGCAATCAGAGGCTGTGCCTGTGCAATGCTGATCTATTCTCCACCCTTTCCATGCCTCCTCTGGTTCTGGGAGACAAGCGGGAAGGGAAGCTTGTCACAGCAGGAGGGGGAGATACTTGCGACTCTTTACCATACTGACTCATCTCTGCTTCTTGGCCTCTCTCCACCCAATTTCCTGCCTCTGATTCTGGACTTTTCTGCCACAGACTCTCCCAGCTCACTTAGCCCTGTTACCTCCTCAGCTTCCAGCATCTCTTCCCCCCACTCCAACCAGTCGATGACACAATCCCTGGTTTAGCGTTATGTGCAGTCCCAGTGCATGAGTCACTTCGGCCAACATTCTCTAGCCTATAGTCCTACTGAAGCCAAGGAGTTGTTCTTTGATTTAAGAAATGCCAGAACTAATTGACAGCACTGAAGCTGGCTCTGAGGTCGTAACACTTTGCTCTTCCATTGTGCCCTGTTGAAGCTTGCATATTTTTCTGCCAAGACTGTCAGAAACATGTCCATCATCTTCAGGAACGACTTTTTGAAACAAGATCATGCCTTTCTGCACCAACTCTTCCCCTTGGCACTTTTATGGTGATTTATGAAGTTTCAGGGGAGGTGCACTGGAAGAGAGCCCCTTCACCCCCATCGAAGCCTTTCTAGGCCCAGTTCGATGACCTAGAAAGATCCTCCAAAATGTTCCTTTGCCGCAATCCCTGTAGAATTACCCTAGGAAACCAGATACTGCAAATTAATTTGCACAATTAATGAGGCGTGTGTTGCTGCTGATAAAGAATCAATTACTAGCAAGCATCTGGGTGGTGAACCTCTTTCTCCAAAGTAACCCATAAGAGCGAACAAACCTTGCGGCGCTTTTCATTTCACTTCTCTAAACAAGATTTGGTTCTGCTTTTAGCTCTCCTGAGAGTCGTGGATATAAATTTATCTTCGTGGTTTTCATTACAAAGGCCAGATACTTATCTAAGATTGATGGCTATTAATAGAATAGTTACAAGGATGAAAGTTAAGTATTACTGAGTCTAGCACTGTTCAGGTAACAACACCATTCAGTAAGGCCCAAAGTGTCATTAATTTCAGACTATTTAAACTCTACAGTTACTTTCTTGCACAGCCACACTAATTGTTATGAAAATAAATGGTTTCCTGTAAGCCCAGCCTGGATACCAGCTACCACTTAGCTAGAGTTCATTCAACACCTTTGCAATATCTGCAGCACAGATATTGCTCTGGAGTGTATTTTTATTATACTTATGCTAGCCATAAACCTTACATGCTTCCTCTTTGCCGTTAGGTGCATTATATATAAGCACTTTTGCCCACTAATGGTTTTGTGTCTTCATTGTATGTTGCCATTACTAAGGTTGCCATCTGATGAAAGCAAACATAATGGGTTAGTCATGTGAACTTTAACCACTTAATTAACTGATTAAATCTGCATATATTTGCATATGAATGAAACAGAAGTTCCAAGAAAAGAAAGGCATCCATTTTTTTTAAAAAAAGATGACGCACATTAGAAAGTAATGTTAATCTGTCTTAGCCTTTTAACTGTTGTATGTCTTAAATTAACTGTTGTAATTTTTTCTTGATTTGTCCTAGTATTATTATTACGGTCGTACCTTGGTTGTTGAACGCCTTGGTACTTGTACATTTTGGCTCTCGAACGATCAAAACCCGGAAGTGAGTGTTCCTGTTTTCAAACTTTTTTTGGAAGTTTAACATCTGATGTGGCTTCCGTGGCTTCCGATTGGCTGCAGGAGCTTCCTGCAGCCAATCAGAAGCCGCGCTTTGGTTTCTGAACATTTTGGAAGTCGAACGGACTTCCAGAACAGATTCCGTTTGACTTCCAAGGTACAACTGCATTATGATGATGTATTTGTATAAAGACCTTGCATCACAAAGGCATCATATTTACAACCATGCTCATAAAAGGTATGATAGACAGACAGACAGACAGACAGACAGGAGTCATACAAACAACTTAAAAACAGCATTCCCAATTATTTTTTGCTTTAAAAAAGCGGGGGAAGGATTTATCACATAATCTACTGTGTGGTGGGCTCTGTAGTCATTATAATATGCATGGATGTGTTGCAAAAAGGTGCAGTCTTCTTTTGAAAGGTTTTAACTACTAACTAGTGCATTAAATGCATGCTTTCTCAAAAGTGAGACCCACATTGTTCCACGAAACTTACATACTTCCTGGTAACGAAACTTACTTCCTGGTAACTGTGCATAAGATTGCACCCTATTACTCAAACCAGAAGTGGATCCTTTTTCTTCTGCTTCTTCTTTTCATAGCCTCCATTGCATCTCCAGTCCCAGCAAATTGCTAATAAACTTTAATTCTTCCAGCAAAAGTGCATTAGTTGCTCCAAAGCACTAATGGCTTCTAATGACTCTGCCAAATCAAATCACAGCCCTTGATTCAGCAAGAACAGGCTGTATATTCTCAGTGGTCTCGCTCAGGTTCTCCGTGAGCACGTCCAAAAATAGCAGGCTCAGTGCTGCCTTGAAGACGCAGCACTCTGAGAACATCCAACAAAAAGAAATCAGCTTTCAAGGAAATGACTTGGGCTGCAGCCTTAGTTGCCTAGGAATGAACCCTCAATAAACCCTCAAAAGACTCAAAGGGACTTTCTTTGAGAAAGACATATGGTAGGATTGCAGGAACAGTTTCCAAAGATTTTCTTTTCTTTTATTCCATTAAATCTATTTATGGCTGCAACAGTTAATTGATCAACTTTCTCAGCTGAAAAAATCTTTTGCTTCTCCAAAAAGGTCTCCCAAGTTAATCAGGCTGAAAATCTTTATTTTATTTTTCTGTAACTTGTTTTTATTCTGATACAAAACTGAATTGCAGAGAGGAACCAAGAGTGAATAATTTCTGTTGACTCAAAGGGCCACATTGCCCTAGTGGGCAGCCTTCTAGGGGCCACATGTTAATTTGCTGGCGGAGCAACAAATATTATTATTATATATTTATTTATATCCTGTCCTTTTTTTATTGACAAGAACTGAAGGCGGCTTACAGATAAAACAGGAACATCTAAAAATATCATGCTTTTCTGATTTTTTTCAGTGGAAAACCCGAGCACACGGAAACACCATTTACCTTCCCGCTGCAGTGGTACCTATTTATCTACTTGCACTGGCATGCTTTTGAACTAGGTTGACAGGAGCTGGGACAGAGCAACAGAGTCATGGGGATTCGAACTGCTGACCTTCCAATCAGCAAGCCTAAGAGGCTCGGTGGTTTAGACCACAGAGCCACCCGCTTCCCGTTTGCTGCTGTGAGAAGCGGATGCTGAACTAGATGGGTCTTTGTCCTTTTCCAGCAGGGAACATCTTATGTTCAATGGTGAGATTTGGACTTAGAATTTGGGATTTGCAACTTGTGGAGTTTCCGCCTATCAATTTCAGTCATTTGGGGAGACCCAGAGCTCTGGGTTAGAGAACAGAATCCGGTGATCCTTTCCTGAAGTGGAGGTCACCAATGTGTCCCCATAGGTCTTCACATGCCCACAGAGGTGCCCCTGGATCCCCTACCCTGCCCTTCACTGCTCTGAAACCAGGCTCAAAAATAGCAATTTGTTGTAGCCCATGGAACAGTTTGTGGTGTGTGTGTGTGTGTGTGTGTGTGTGTGTGGTGCTGGCAACAGCTTATCTAGTCTGCAAATTTATCCAAAAGGGCCAAAAGGGTTGGTGACCCCTTCTCCTAAAGAAGAGAGGGGGTCACCCTTGCAGTGGGAGTTGGACTAGATGGCCCTTTGGTCCCTTCCAACTTCACGATTCTATGACTCTAAGAAAAATAAAGATCAATTTCGGTGACACTTTGAACCACTTGGTTGCTTGACGGAAACTCAGGTGTGGCTTACCAAAATGAGCAACGCAATAGCAGAACTGGGAACTGACTCATCTCCCCCTTTCTGTGGTCTCAGATGCTCATTGCAGGGCTTTAGAGATTAAGGAAGTAGCCTTGTGGCCGAGACCTGCTGTCTCCCAGTTTGTACAATATCCAAGCTAACAGGTGTTACTTGCCTTTTCAGTCCCTTGAGTTGATTCCATGATGGCTGTGCTCTGCCGCCACACTTTGAGGCACTTTGCTTCTGAATACTAGTTACAGGAAACTGCAGGTGGGGAGAATGCAAATTTACTCAAATCCTGCTTGTGGGTTTCCCACAGGGATCTGGCTAGTCACAGCGAGAACACGATGCTGGACTCGATGGGCTGTGGGCCTGATCCAGTAGGCTGTTCTTATGCTCTTAATTTAATCAAAAGTCATGCAGTCACTACATGTGTTTTCATTACATTTTGATCCCGACCTTTGTTGATTGAGCACTTGGCATCATAGGAACCTAGAAAGCCATCGTCTAACAACTCAGGCCATTGGCTCATCTGTATTGTCCTCAGGCATTGGTTGAACTAATGACTCTCCAGGGTTGGAAGGGACCCGAGGATCTAGTCCGTGAGTAGGCAACCTAAGGCCCGGGGGCCGGATCCGGTCCAATCGCCTTCTAAATTCGGCCCACAGACGGTCCGGGAACCAGCGTGTTTTTACATGAGTAGAATGTGTGCTTTTACAGTGGTACCTCAGGTTACATACACTTCAGGTTACATACACTTCAGGTTACATACACCAACACTTTGAATTGTGCTCGTAGACATTGTGCCCATGTCGTAGCATCCCCATATTTCCACAATTTCAGTGGTTGCCAAGCTGCAAATGTACAAATCTGAGTTGGGTTCTCTGATGCTTTTGCAGGTAATTCTGCATCTCACTTTTCTCCTCCTCCTCATATTCAAGGCCTCCCATTATATTCTGCCACATCATCCAATGACGGCAACTAATTTCACTTTGCGGGGCGTAAGCCTCTCCCGACTATGAGAAAACACAAGATAAGAGCGGTTCTCATTTGCTATAGTAATTCCTTATCAAAGTCACAAAGCCAGCGAGAGTGAAAGAGAAGATTACCTACCACTGAGAAATGCCTTGGGAAATAGGATTATTTTACATGCCATTTGGCAGCTAACTCATAACATTCATCGCACTGAGTA
This sequence comes from Podarcis muralis, assembly GCF_964188315.1. Taxonomy (NCBI): domain Eukaryota; kingdom Metazoa; phylum Chordata; class Lepidosauria; order Squamata; family Lacertidae; genus Podarcis; species Podarcis muralis. Next base: position 92,387,916 of record NC_135659.1, read on the forward strand.
GTTGCAGCTGAATTTTCAGGGAGGGATTTTAATTGGCCCTGTGACTTGTTATGCTGATTAAAACGATAATCTCTGATGAAAAGCTTTGTCGGAGCGCTTCTTAAACCGCTGCTTCCAAGGCCAGTGGGGTTAGGGGACAAGTTGTGGGTTTTTTTAAATTAATATTTATTGGGTTTTCAATGTTGCCAGTTTCTGCCCCCACATTGCACTCATCTTCAAGCTGCTATGTACCATATTTTTCACTCCATAAGACGCACCGGACCATAAGACACACCTAGTTCTTGGAGGAGGAAAACAAGGGAAAAAAATATTCCGAATCCCAGAAGCCAGAACAGCAAGAGGGATTGCTGCGCAGCGATCCCTCTTGCTGTTCTGGTTTCTGGGATAGCTGCGCAGCCTGCATTTGCTCCATAAGACGCAAACACATTTCCCCTTACTTTTTAGGAGGGAAAAAGTGTGTCTTATAGAGCAAAAAATACGGTAAGTCTAAAGCAGGGACTGCTAATGTGGCACAGTGAGGCAGTTATAGTGGTTAGCTTTTCATCTTTGAAAAATGTCTAGAACCAAATGAAGAAATTGGAAAAGTGATGCTCTCTTTCTTTGCCCCACCGTACTCTTTCAGTATAATATTATTTTCAAGGCTCAGATTAATTGTGCCGGATCTGACTTTTACCCAGTTTCCTTGGGAAAGTGGTATGCATATGCACACACTTTTTGTCTCTCAGGATGGGCAAAAAAAGTGATGAGAGGCAATGGGGCTCACTCACTCAAAAATCCAAGTGTGTCAACAGGCCCAAAGAGTGTGGCTATCCCTCTTTTCATGGGTTGCCTGATGAACATAGCCCTTATAATCTTCTCACAATGTCTGAAGAAAGGAAGAGAGTAAAGTTTGGTGTGTGAGAATTAGTTACCAACTTAAAATAAAAATAAAATTCAGAGGCTACATCGGTGCCTTTAACAGCAGTCTTATCTGGAGATGTTAACAATTGATTATGTGTTGTTTCCATGCCAAGAACACCCTCATGTGCTAATTTCTGCAGAATCAGGCTGCTGCTAAAAGGTACAGGAGCAGACCAGGTTGAGATCTCCTTCTGTCAATTACTAATGGTTGGGAGACCCTCTGGAGCTGATTTTGGGGTACACAGTGAAGAAGGAGGAGGAGGAGGAGTGTGTATGTACTGAAGTTCTCACCCTGGGCCCGCAGGGGGATACTGTAGATAGTTATGCAAATAAGGGATTGAAAGTGATTGGATAGTTTTAGAAAATAGTTACAGTTACGTTGTACTGGAGCTCTATATAAGCAGGCTGACTGAACCCTTCAGTTTAGTTCTGTTCTGGCCTGGGAATAAACAAGAGCTGTTTGAAGAATCACTATGTCGTCTGATATGCTCACCCACAATTTAACAGAGTGTAATTTGAAATCCTGCTGTGCTAGCAAAACCCAACGGTTGCAGCAATAGAAACCTTATGTTTGGCCTCCTTTTGAAATTCTTTAAGGTGTTTTGAATTCAGTCTTGAGAGATGTTTCAAGAGCAGTGTCATCACCATCATTATTGATACACTGCCCTATACCTGCAGGTTTCAGGGCAGTTTACTAACATGGTGCTGGGCAAGGATGCTAGACAAAGACAGTCTAGTATTTTGAAATAGAAACTTAAATATCATAGTTACAGAAGAAGTGTGCATACACATGAAAGCTTATACACAGAACAAACTTAGTTGGTCTCTAAGGTGCTACTGGACAATTTCTTAAATTTTTATTTATTTATTTATTTATTTATTTATTTATTTATTTATTTATATTGCATCAGGCCAACACGGCTACCTACCTGAATCTAGAATCAACAATTAAAAACTCCCATGAACATATCTGCCTTCATATGCCTTCTAAAAGTCAAATTGTTGCTTATCTCTTTGACATCTGGTGGGAGGGTGTCCCACTGGGTGGGTGCCACTACAGAGAAGGCCCTCTGTCTGGTTCCTTGTGGCTTCACGTATCACAGCGAGGGAACTGGCAGGAGGCCCTCGGAGCTGGAGCTCTGTAACTGGGCTGGACGATGGAGATGGAGATGCTTCTTCAGGTATACAGGGCTGAGGCCGTTTATCTGGTGGCACTAATTTCCATCTCCATTGCAAAGGAAATTGTGCATCCCAAACCATTTCCGTGGACAGCATGGGTATTGCTGTCTGTGCTTATATGTGGACTGAAAGCAACATCATCTAAAGGCAACTTATGGGAAGAGTTGTGGCTCAGCGTTAGAATTCCTTCTTTGTAGGGAGAAGGTCCCAGGTTCAGGCTCTCACATCTCCAGGAAGGTTTGGGAGAGACTTCTGTCTGAAACTCTGGAGAGCTGTTGCCATTTGGTGTAGACAATCCTGAGCCAGATGGACCAATCAGATGGTCTGACTTGGCGCAGAAACAGAGGTAGCTGCCTTCTACCAAGTCATTCCATTGGACCATTTAGCACACTGTTGTCTACTCTGGCTAATGCAAGACAGCTTCCTATGTTCGTAATGAGTTAGAAAGTGTGGCATTTCTGCAAACTTTTAAGCAGTATTTTAATTTGTTGTTGTTGTTGTTTAGTCGTGTCCGACTCTTCGTGACCCCATGGACCAGAGCACGCCAGGCACTCCTGTCTTCCACTGCCTCCCGCAGTTTGGTCAGACTCATGTTTGTAGCTTCGAGAACACTGTCCAACCATCTCGTCCTCTGTTGTCCCCTTCTCCTTGTGCCCTCAATCTTTCCCAACACCAGGGTCTTTTCCAGGGAGTCTTCTCTTCTCATGAGGTGGCCAAAGTATTGGAGCCTCAGCTTCACAATCTGTCCTTCCAGTGAGCACTCAGGGCTGATTTCCTTAAGAATGGATACGTTTGATCATCTTGCAGTCCATGGGACTCTCAAGAGTCTCCTCCAGCACCATAATTCAAAAGCATCAATTCTTAGGCGATCAGCCTTCTTTATGGTCCAGCTTTCACTTCCATACATCACTACTGGTTAAACCATGGCTTTAACTATACGGACCTTTGTTGGCAAGGTGATGTCTCTGCTTTTGCTCTTGCTCTGCTTTGCTCTGCTTTTAATTAGTATTTAATTAGTATTTTAATAAAGTCATGCAAATTACTGCAAAATATAATTGCACCCCAGTCTTGCACTGACCGCAGCTTTAAGATGGGAGAAAGAGTAAACCTATTTATTGCCAATCAGAACACTCCACAAAAGGAACCTTTTCTATTCTGAAGACAGCTTAAAAGCCCAGGAAAGTGATCCATTATATATCGCTTTTTTTCAAAAATAACATATCCATGGAATGCATGAATTCCGTCTGGGCTCCTCTTCTAAAACGTTGTTCTCTCCCCCCCCCTCCCCCCGAGTTTCTTTCATCCTTATCCTTTTTGCGGGGGAAGTATTGCTTCTCCTGATAGTGTCCTTGTATTACAAGTGTCCCCATAGGATTAACTCGACCTATTTCAAAGGGGAAATAGAGAAACATCCTTAATGAAATGATCCTAAATATGAACTAGTTGCATAACAGCCCTACTTTTCATCAGCCGGTAATGTGTGACATCCTATCTGCTTCCTATCACAACCATGTGCTGTGCACAGTTGACTATAAGGAAATCCTAGTGGATCAGATCCTACTCATGTGTAGGAGCTCCACACAGTGAGAACATCCATGGTCTGCATAGAAACCATGTGCAGTGCCCAGCTGTTGCAGAAAGTGGCTAAAAAGTGCTAGAAGTGCTTCTTCTTCTTCTTCTTTGATGATCACTTGTAGCTGAGTAAGATTGTCTTCCACCAACACGGTCTTAACAGTGAGTCCATGAGTGACTGTGGAGGCCAATTCTGGATCCACACGGCCTTCCACAGTGGAGACATAGGTTTCTGGGCAGGAGTTGATCAAGGTGAGGGTTTGCCAAGCGTGCCTTCCTCTTAGCATGTTTCTTCTTTTCGTTCTGAGTTCAAGCGTCTTCAAAGCCCATGACACCTTTGGTAAAGGCTGTTTTCCAGGTGGAGCACTCGCAGGCCAGTGTTTCCCAGTTGTCGGTGTCTATGCTACATTTTTAAAGATTTGCCTTGAGAGAGTCTTTAAACCTCTTTTGTTGACCACCAGCATTATGCTTTCCATTTTTAAGTTCAGAATAGAGTGGTTGCTTTGGAAGACGATAATCAGACATCTGCACAACATGACCAGTCCAACGAAGTTGATGTTGAAGAATCATTGCTTCAACACTGGTGATCTTTGCTTCTTTCAGTACACTGGCATTAGTTTGCCTGTCTTCCCAAGTGGTGTGTAAAATTTTTTGGAGATACCATTGATGGAATCTTTTGAGGAGTTGGAGATGGGGTTTTAAGTGGTCCATGTTTCACAAGCATACAGTAAGGTTGGTGAATTTCCCAGTCCCCAAACACTCTGCACTTCAATCGGGAGAAACCTGCACTCACAGAGCTTTAAGCGATGCTGGATTTTGGCATCACTGTCAGCCCTTGTGGAAAGATAACTGCCCAGGTAGGAGAAGTGATTGACACTTTCCAACGCTGCACCATTGAGTTGGATTGGTTAGATTTGTTGTTGCAGGAAGTGGGTGCAATGTCTGGGGCTAAAAGTGCAACCACACCATGGCCTGACCTGTGAGAAGCACATAGAATCACAAAATTGTAGATTTGGAAGAGACGACAAGAGTCACATGGTCCAACCGTCTGCAATGCATGAATCTCAACAAAATCACAATAGCTGACCAGATGTCCATGGGAAGCCAGTGATCAGGACCTCAGCACAACCCCACCAATGGTTTCCTCTAACTGGCATTCAGAGGCATATAGCCAGGAGGCAGGGCATAGCCAACATAGCTAGTAGGCATTGTCAGCCTTATCCTCTATGAATTTGTGTAACTCTTTTTTTACAGCAATCCAAGTTGGTGGTCACTCGCTGGGTGACCTTGGGACAGTCACATACTGTGTAAAGATTCTCAGTTACTTTTAGGTTTTCCTCCCCATTGTGTCTACATTTAAATTCTATAATATTTCTATTTCTACATGCATTTGTATTGGTTACGCTTATTACTTTTACTGTATATTGTATGTGTTTATTTCAATATATCTTAATTTACTAATTATTAATTTTTTTTAAAAAAAAGATAAAATGCATGGTTGGGAGTGTTGCTTCGTGGAGGAAAACCAGGATAAGAATGTAATGTGATAAAATAAAAAGTGCACCTCCTCATTCCATCTGATTATCTCTTTCCAGAATGAAGTGGTTTGAGGGTCTCAGCCCTGCCTGTATACCCGTCAGTGCACTTATTGCCAATTCTCCCCTTCTGAAAGCCGAGACCTCTGCCCACTGTTAGAAGAACACAAGCCAGCCTGGGGAAGGGAGAAAAAAAAGGAAAAAAGCACAACACACCTCTTGGCTCCTCTTTGATGGCAATGCCTCACAACTTGGCAGGAGAAAATGGCTTCAACTTTACCCAGAAACTCATTTTCTCCAGCCCGTCCAACCCAGGGGAGAACAGCCTTACTTTTGATACGACCAGTCCCAAGGAATCTTGCAACACTTCCGAGAGCAATGGCACTTTATACTCCAACGCAAACAGCCCTTCGGACTCCTGCATTAAACCCCTCTGTGACGAGGGACCCGAAAACAAGAGCCAGTTCAGCAAAGGCATTAAATATGTCTCCTCAGAAGGAGAAGTGCTGGTTTGCGGATGGGGAGCCTTCACACCGAGTTGTTTACAGTTCTTCAACACGCCCAAGGGGGTCTTGTTCTTCCTCTGCGTGGCTTCTTTCCTCCAGGGGATGACCGTGAACGGCTTCATTAATACGGTCATCACCTCCATAGAGCGGCGGTTCGATCTCCGGAGCTACGAGAGTGGGCTGATCGCCAGCTCTTACGACATCGCTGCCTGTGTGTGCTTGACGTTTGTCAGTTACTTTGGGGGGAATGGGCACAAACCGCGGTGGCTGGGTTGGGGGGTGTTGATCATGGGCATTGGGTCGGTCATCTTTGCGCTGCCCCAGTTCACCACCAGCCAATACGAAGTACATTTCTCGGAGGAGATTGGCATGTGCTCCTCCAATCTGAGTGTGGGGTGCACAGAAAGCGTTTCCAGCCTCTCCAGCTACCGGTTTGTCTTCATGCTCGGACAGTTCCTACACGGGATCGGAGCAACGCCATTATACACTCTTGGAGTGACCTATTTGGATGAAAATGTCAAGTCCAACTATTCCCCCGTGTATATCGGTAAGTGTCAGGCTTCAGGGAATCGGTTTCCACCCTCCATGCCAGTAGATAAGCAGAACAAAGGGAAAGGAGTCTTCTTACCAGTTAGAAACTTTAATAATCACAGCCAGAGAACAAAGAACCCATCTCCAAGAAAAGGCAGTGCTCCCAATTAAGAATCCCACCCTTTTACGTCCCTATGAATCCATGTCACTGCTACGTCTTGTAATCTGAGCTTGTCCCCTCTGTGATTTGTGTCCTTTCTTTTCTGCCACTTTCTCAACTCTTCTTGACCTTGGGGAGAGCGGATGAATGCTTTCCAGAGACAGTGGATCTGTTAACCCTCTCTCTCCCAGTGTTTCATCTCCTAGCTGTTCCCCATCCAGTATTTCCCAGCTACTGCCTTCTGAAACTGTGCCCCTCTGCAAACCACTGTTCCAAATCTATACTGTCCTCCTGCTCCTGGGAAGATTCAGGAGCAGGGGGAGGGGGAGGCTCCCACCATTCCTCCTCAGTACAGCCCTCCTCTGTCATGGAGGGCATGTTGGTGTTGCTTTCTTCTTCCCATACACCTGCCCCATTGGATAGATTTGGAGGGTAGGATAAGATATTAGTTATTATTTATCCTTATATTGCCTCCTTGTGCAAGAGCACCAGCTGTCTAGCAGACTACATCCTTAGCTCCACAAGGCAAGCCTGATCCTTGCAGCATTGTCACACAATGCTCTTCCCCACCCCATCTCAATGAATTATAGTACACACAAAAGGAAGCATTAGTCACAGGTGTAGCAATTAGCCAGCTTGAGTGCTGAAGAGCTGTGCAATGCAAAGGAGTTAATGAGTTCTCCCTCTGCGACTGCCTGCGTATCATTCATCAGCCACAAAATGGAATCAAGAAACATCCCTCCTCTTGTCATCTACAGAAGGGGTAAGCCCTAAGATTTATTCAGGCACAGTGAATTAATTGCAGTCCTATTATTATTATTTCTACTACTAATACTACCATTAATTTTATAATTGCCTTCTAAGCCACCATCTCAGTGCAATTTGCACAGAGGATTATTAAGTCTTAAATTCAGTTCTCCACATTTCAATTTCTGTTTGCAATTTTATTTTATTTTTAAAAAAGCAAGTCTTCATGCGAATTCATCAGCATTTGAGTGCAAAATTCTCCAAACGTGCGTCTTTGTATGCAATTTTCACATTTCCCTCTGAAACAATACATTTTTATGTGATTTTTCACACTTTAACACAGGATATGCATTTTTGGATACATTGCTTGGTTGGAGAACTGCCAGAGTTGGAGCAGTCTGAATTTCAAAGGATGGCTGTGTTTCATTTCTCGTACTGTTTCAGAGAGTGAGAATTACACAGGTTCGCCTTTAAATGCAATCTGAATCAAATTTCTCCTCCATCTCTGGACCCACCTATGGCAAAAAATAATAAGCGAAGAGCACTTAAGCTTTCCCTTTGCAGTACTAATGTGGGCGAACGAACATCTGTTCCCCAGTGATAGCGAGAGAATGTTGGGAACTTGGAGAAACTGATGGTACATCTGCAATGAATTCCCTCCCCCCTCCAAAAAAAAAAAATCTGAACTTCAGCAAAACTGACTTTTTGAACTTTGAACTTTTTCAAGTGTCTCTCTTGACATCTTTCTTTTTCAGCTATTTTCTACACTGCTGCCATATTGGGTCCTGCAGCTGGCTATCTGGTTGGAGGGATCTTTCTGAACATTTACACCGAAATCGGAAGACAGTAAGTTTAGCATTCTTTATCTTGGACACAGCAAATTCTTGTTAAACCTTTTACCTAGGTTTTTTTGTTTTTTTAAAAGTAAAGACACAGGCGATCTGCTCTCATCCTGCTGAACTCAAAAACAGGCTTCAAACATGAAATGTAGCTCAACTCCAGCATTTTCAGAAAATCACTTCACACAAGTCCAAGTATCATGCAGGTCCTGTCATGCATCTTAGCTCAGTTGATAGAGCAAGTTATTCTTAATCTCAGAGTCATGGGTTTGAGCCCACATTTGGCAAAAGTTTCCTGCACTGGAAGGGGTTGGACTAGATAACCCTCGTGGTCATTTCGAACCTTCCAATTCTATGATCAGCTTCAATTGGCTGCAACTTCCTAGCTCCAGTAGATGATAGCCCCATAGCGGCGATGGCTGTGCTCTTCCTCAACTGCTGATTTTATTTATTTTATTAATTAAATATTAGCTTCTCGCTGCAAGAGCATAAGAACTGTGAAGGCCTCTATCATCAGTCACAGGAAGCTCCAACGACATTCATTCAGAATTTTAGCCCATTCACTTCTGATGACTTGGACCATATTGAAGCATGCATAGCTTTAAACAAACAAACAAACAAACAAACAAACAAACAAATTCTTATTTATATCCCGCCCTCCCCAGCTGAAGCCTGGCTCAGAGCGGCTAACAACAGTAAAAGTAACACAGTTTACATAAAATCATAATGAATTAATTGAAGTACATTCTAAAATCAATTCATACTAAAATCAATTCGGAATCAAATTAATGGCAACCATTGGGCCAGAGCTCGTGAAGATTGCCGAGGGAGGGAGTCAGGCTGTGCCCTGGCCAAAGGCCTGGTGGAACAGCTCCGTCTTGCAGGCCCTGCGGAAAGGTGTCAAGTCCCGCAGGGCCCTGGTCTCTTGTGACAAAGCGTTCCACCAGATCGGGGCCACAGCCAAAAAAACCCTGGCTCTGGTTGAGGCCAGCCTAACCTCCCTGTGGCCCGGGAACTCCAATATGTTTTTGTTTGAAGACCATGAGGTCCTCCATGGGACATATCAGGAGAGGCGATCCCGTAGGTATGAAGGTCCTGGGCTGTATAGGGCTTTCAAAAGAGGATGAGGTTATCAATGGCTACCAGCCCTGCTGGCTATGTTCTACCTCCACTGTTGGAGACAACATCCCTCTGAATCCTAGTTACTGAGAATCACAAGTGGGGAGAAGGTGTTGTTGCTTCCCAGAGGCTTCTGGCTGGCCAGTGTGACAACAGAGTGCTGGATTAGATGGGTCTTTGGCCTGATTCTTCAAGGTTCTCCTGATGCTCTTATTATATTCCATGTAGAAAGTCTCAGGTTCAGTCTTTGGGCCAGGCAGGGCTGGAGACAGCACCCTAGAACCAGTAACTAGAAGTTGGGGATAAAAAGGAACCCAGAGCATAGGGTAAGCCAGGTGGCAGAACAGGAGAACATCAGGCCTGGAGAGACATCAGAATAATCAGGTGAACCAGGATCAAAAACATCACAATTCAGGTACACTCCAGGTACTATGGCATCCTAACCATAGTACAACTGTGGTACTCTAGATGCTAAAGGAGAGGCTATATTTGCATGGCAGAACAGATGACTTGGATGTGGAAGGTCACATGTGATTTCCCGCTGGTAGGGCTGGGAGGGAAAAACTTCTGCCCATGCCCTGGACAGCCACCAACCATAACATTAGACGATAATGGTCTAGATAATGGTCTAATCGGCTCTGGATCCATTCCAGTCCGGCTTCCGCGCTGGTCATGGGACCGAGACGCCTCTGGTCGCCCTAACAGATGATCTCCGCAGGTAGCTGGATCAAGGCGGGTCGGGGCTGCTGATTCTTCTAGATCTGTCAGCAGCCTTCGTCATGGTCGATCACGAACTCCTGGACCACCGCCTTGCCAACGTGGGGATCCAGGGCACAGTCCTTCAATGGCTGCGCTCATTTCTCTCTGGTTATTATTATTATTATTATTATTATTATTATTATTATTATGCCACCAAACGGTTCCTTTTGGAAGGTTTATCTGTTCATGGTTGTTTCTACAAGGAAGTCCCATGCAAAAAAAAATTGTTCAACATAAGGGTGATTTAAGGGTTCTCTCTGGGGTCAAGGGCACCTTTGGGAAGGCAGAAGGATAATACCTTGCTATTTTTCAGGAGTGCTTTTATCTTTGGCCAAAGCACTGCTCACGGAGTGATTACTGCAGCAATAAGCAATTAAGTGGTCCTATGAATTAAGGGCATATGCCAAATGCACAGATAATTTTGGTTAAAAGAAAGGGAGGCCATTTGACCTGTGCTGATAATTTTGCTAAAGCTATTGGCAGATATTAAAAACTCTGCTCACTCACTCTGTTTTGGTATTTCGATCTTGCGTAGAAACTTTCATCTTACATTAATTTAAGCAGTTAAGCCTACAATCTATTAATCTTGAATCCCAGAGTGGGCCTTTGAGCCTTGACGTGAGCCCAGCCTGCTAAATTCCAACTCAAGTCGAATTCAGGTTCATTTCTAATCATTGCAAAATGCTTCCCTCGCCTTCAAAAGTCTCCACCTGTCTGGGAAGTAGGGGCACTATGACATCGTCATAAGCTTTTTGTCTAGATCATCCCTGGCTTGTTCTTGGCTGACGTCAGTTTGTCAGAATACGGGAAGAGAATTGTCATAAATGAGTAACCTTCCTCCTCTGCCCTTTACCTGCAGAATTGATCTTACACCGGACAATACTCTGTGGGTTGGAGCTTGGTGGATTGGATTCCTGGGTGCAGGGGCTGGATCCCTTTTGATCTCGATCCCCATCTTGGGGTACCCTCATCGCCTGCCAGGTAGGTCAAGAGTGTCCCAACTAAACTCATTTTGCAGCACAGCAGCCCATGCCCTTCTCAAGAGAGTGGAAGGCTGCCAAGTGGCAGGGATACTAATACTGTACCCCTCCTGTCCTGATGAGGAGCAGGAGATGCCATAGCATAGCATTGGTGCACCTGCTTTGCATGCAGAAAGTCCCAGGTTCAGTTCTATGGCATCTCCAGGTAGGGCTGGGAAAGTCCCCAGCCTGAAACTTTAGAGAGCCAGTGTAGGCAACACTGAACTTCATGGACAAAAAAGTGGCCCAGAATAAGGCAGTTTCCCATGATGTTCTTAAGAATGTGATCAGATTCTCTTTCAGCATGTGGCTGGACAATACAGATAGGCAGCATAACAAATGATAAGGCTTGGGAAATAGTTCATTCTGCTTACCATTCTGTTAATCAAAATACAAAATAACCAGTGGTCTTGTTTATACGTTATGCTCCACCAAGCCATGGCCTAGCACGGAGGTACCAGCTAGCTGGCAGTGGACGACTGAATCCTGGAGCCCTGGGAGACGAATAGGGAAAGGAAACAGAATTTGCAGAACAGCGTGCCTTTGTTAATCTGCCATTGTTATGCCCTGTGTGTTATCATTTGAACCTCGGTCATGCTGTGCATATTTGCCTGTGGAGGGGGAGAAATGAAAGCAATGCAAATTCTCTCCCCCGCATCTTCCTCCTCCGGCGTCTCTTTTGCTCAGTCGCCTTCCTTCCCCTCTCAGGCCTTGTCCCAAATCACTTTGAAACAAGCTGAAGAGCTTTTTGCAACTTGCTTGATGACACACACATGGTGTCCTAAGATTCCCTCACCCTCCCTTTTCATTGTGCGGTACTTTTGGATAGCCAAGCTCAGAGCAGACAAGGCACTGAAATTCTCTGCTCAGCCTCTGGATCAGGTCTGCTGCTGCCTTTTATGCCATTTCCCCCCTGCTCACCTCCTTCTGATGTGTCAATTGACCTTCTCTTGGTCTGTTGGAGTTGCAGATAATGTTTCATGCACTGAGCTCTACACGGGAGGGTTGGCATTTTGCTGCCGAGCACATGGTTTGCATGTAAAAGGGTCCCAGGGTTCGATTCCTGACATTCGCAAGCAGAGCTAGGAAATACTTTTGTCTAGAGAGCCTTTGCCACTGCTGGTTGGTGTAAGGGGGAAAGCCTATGGCCTTCCATGAGTTGGTGGCACGCCTGTGCAGGCAGCAAAACCAGGACATTGATTGAGTCTCTGTTGGGCCACGATGACTTGTGGCCCAATCCTACCCTGTGAGCAGTGGCAGACCTACATTTTTGTGACCCCGAAGCTTGAAGTGTCATGGGGGCCTCTTTACGACCAACAATGAGGTCTGGGTAACCACTGTTACCTGCTTCAGTGGGGTTCTTCCATGACAGATCTGATCCCATAATGTCCCGCTTTGCCTTAGGATGTCCTTCCCTTCATCAGAAAAATGTTGGAGGGTATGGTAGGACATCTCTATTTCCATCAGAGAAATCTTGGAGGGTATGGAGTTATGTGACCCTCGAGCCAAGGAGATAAGTAACTATACAACTTTTAGAAGGCATCTGAAGGCAGCCCTGTATAGGGAAGGTTTGTTTTTTCTAAAAAAAGTTCAATGTTTTCTTATGTTTTTGTATATGTTGGAAGCTACCCAGAGTGGCTGGGGCAACCCAATCAGATGGGTGGGGTATAAATAATAAAATTATTATTATTATTATGGAATAGGAAGTACTTATTTTCATCAGTGAAATCTTGGAGGGTATGGGATTGTGGAAATATTTGCAACAAAAAATTAATGAATTCAGGTCGTGTCGCTCAAATTGGGTCTGCTAGATGCCAGAATTTTAAGCAATGTGAACTAAAATTGCTTCTGCAGCCCTGAAGCTTAAACTTCATTATTTCCATAGGAGACCCTTCCCTGACTGTGAGGTAGGCAACACTGAGAGATAGTGACTAGCCCATGGCCTCTCAGTGATATTCATGGGCAAGTGTGGATTTGAATGCTGTTCTCCCCTGTCCCAGATGCATATTCTAGCCAAGGACACTAAAGGTAAAGGTACCCCTGCCCGTACGGGCCAGTCTTGACAGACTCTAGGGTTGTGCGCCCATCTCACTCTATAGGCCAGGGGCCAGCGCTGTCCGGAGACACTTCCGGGTCACGTGGCCAGCGTGACATCGCTGCTCTGGCGAGCCAGAGCCGCACACGGAAACGCTGTTTACCTTCCCGCTAGTAAGCGGTCCCTATTTATCTACTTGCACCCGGGAGTGCTTTCGAACTGCTAGGTTGGCAGGCGCTGGGACCGAACAACGGGAGCGCACCCCGCCGCGGGGATTCGAACCGCCGACCTTTCGATCGGCAAGCCCTAGGTGCTGAGGCTTTAACCCACACAGTGGCGTAGCGTGGGGGGTGCAGGGGGTGCCGGCCGCACCGGGCGCAACATCTGGGGTTAGGGCAAATCCACGGGTTAGGGGGCGCAAATCCACGGGTTAGGGGGCGCAAATTACTTGCCTTGCCCCGGGTGCTGACAACCCATGCTACGCCGCTGAACCCACAGCGCCACCCGCGTCCCAGCCAAGGACACTACACAGGCTCAAAAGGCACGGAGATCAGAGGTCAGAACTGGCAAGCAGGTTGATATTTGGAAAGGGCACTCTCTACAACCCCCAGCCATTTGAACACTGCATGGAGGATGTTTCTGAATTGGGACGAGCCCCCAGTCTGGCCAAATCCCCTGGCTGCAAGGTGCACACTGAATTTTGTATGTTTTAAGGTTCTCAGCGCTACATAGTCATGAGAGTTTCAGAGGCCCATCAGCTGAAAGATGGCAGCCACAAAACAGCTTCAGATCCTGACTTTGGGAAGACGGTTAAAGACCTGCCACGGTGAGAACCTCTTGTACCTGTCGTTCAGATAACTGTGTATTTTATTGGGGGAGGGAGTGTTTTCTTAACAATTTATTTCTTAACTGTCTTTAAACTCTGCAACAGCCTTGCTCCTTCCCCCTGGATCTTCAACCACAAACAAGTTAATGTTCTGCCACATTGTGGCACGGGAAATGGATGTTACAGATTGGGGAATAAATTTGATTCACTTCACAATTAAAGGTGAATCTTCCTAATTTGCACTTTCCATAACAAAACTGACACCGTCCTTCAAAATTCGCACTTCTCAGAATCTTTTCAGTACTGTTCTCCGCTTAAGTAATTTGAGCAAGAATGCAAATATATTAGAATAAAGTATGAATAAAAATGCATATATGCGTGAAAATAACATACAAAAAATGTTATGTTACGGAATGTTGCTTTACCAAAACAAATGTGTCTATTAGACAATATTGCATACAAAAATCTGGGTATTAGGAGAAATTTGTACAAAAATACTATGATATACATTTTTATGAGGTCCTTTTATATATATATATGAAAAATTTCAAACTGGTGTAGAAATGTTGAAAACTGAACTTATGATTGGAAAAATGAAAAACTGAGGGAAATCGAAATTGACATATTCATCACTGCCTTACACTAGCCATTATTGCCCATTGAGTACAATCCGTTCCTATTGGCTAACACATCCTTTGCCAACCTGGTGTCTTCATATATTTTGAAGTACAACTCCCATACTCATGATGGGAGATATCTTCCATATCATCTAGTCTAGAGAACACCAAGTTAGGAAAGGCTGCCTTAAGCAAAAGACATTTATTTACATGGCGATTGATAATTATTGCAGTATAGCATTTTGTAGGCACAACCTATAAAACCAAGTCCTCCTGATTTCACTGGGAATGATTTAGAGAACTGGTCGACCTGATGTCACTTTGACTAGAGCAGCCTTTGCTAACCTTTCCAGATGCTTTGAACTACAATTTCCATCAGCCCCAGTCAGGCCGAGCTAAGTGACATCAGAGCTAAAGAGAGGCACTGAATACAGTGGTACCTCGGGTTACAGACGCTTCAGGTTACATACGCTTCAGGTTACGGACTCTGCTAACCCAGAAATAGTACCTCAGGTTAAGAACTTTGCTTCAGGATGAGAACAGAAATCATGTGGCAGTGGCGTGGTGGCAGTGGGAGGCCCCATTAGCTAAAGTGGTACATCAGGTTAAGAACAGTTTCAGGTTAAGAACGGACCTCCGGAATGAATTAAGTTCTTAACCTGAGGTACCACTGTAGTAGTATGTGCTTGGACATCACAGGGGAGTTCAGATGCCCCCTGCTGCAGCAGCAGACATTGGGAGAATACGCCTGGAGGGATCTCCAGGCTCTGCAAGCCAGTCAGGCTCCCTCTCTGTGCTTTTGGCCAACACGTGAAGTGATTCAACATCCATACTGGTGTAAAGGCACAGATCCTGGCCCAACTGAGACTCCCCCCTTGCATGGAACAGCTGGGTGACATCGCTGAAAGTGATGCCAGACAGTGCAGTCACGCTTATAAAGTAACAAGATGGTCTCTTCTACAGATCTCAGCATCCAAGAGGGTCTGTAGGCAGGAGATGGTCTTTTAGATGTCTGGGTCCTGAGTCATTCAGAGGACTGTCCTCTGTGAAGTAGGATTCATGGCCACCCTAGTTGACTAGATTTCTCCACCATCCCCATGTGATCAGGGTAGAATCATTACTACATGACGTTCTTTACACCCACATTTCCAATGCACTGCTAAGCTTTCTTATGCACCTCATGTATTCTATTATTCATTTATTTTGAACGATGCCTAAACTGCTTAATCACAGCTCAGTCGGTAGAGCAGGAGACTCTCCATCTCAGAGTTATGGGTTCGACCCCCACCTTGGGCAAAAACGGAACCAGAATTAGTTGGCTCCACCTATCATTGGCTCTGCCGCTGCCTGTCATTGACTTGGTTCCTCCTCCTCCTGGCCTCTCTGCCTTTTAGTGGGATGCGGGTGGCGCTGTGGGTTAAACCACAGAGCCTAGGGCTTGCTGATCAGAAGGTCAGCGGTTCGAATCCCCGTGATGGGGTGAGCTCCCGTTGCTCGGTCCCAGCTCCTGCCAACCTAGCAGTTCGAAAGCACATCAAAGTGCAAGTAGATAAATAGGTACCGCTCCGGCGGGAAGGTAAACGGTGTTTCCGTGCGCTGCTCTGGTTCGCCAGAAGCGGCTTAGTCATGCTGGCCACATGACCCGGAAGCTGTACGCCGGCTCCCTCGGCCAATAAAGCAAGATGAGCGCCGCAACCCCAGATTCATCCACGACTGGACCTAATGGTCAGGGGTCCCTTTATCTTTACCCGTTATCCCTACCCAATACCCAGACACACACGTACCCGGGTGTTTACAAATAGGTATGGATGTGCATCTTGTCCAAATGGTGCACATTTTCTGCCAGAAATACTGGCTTTTGCCTCACCAGCCTTAATAGGAACCAGCCAACACTGGGTTTGCATAATAAAATCGAAGGTAAAACACAGTTAAAACTCGCAGTAACTATATTAAAATGTGCACAAAATAATTCTCATTCAAACGCAGATAAGTAAAAATATAGGCAACAGCAGTATATGCCTTGGTAGGCCTGCTGAAATAAATAATAATAGAGGATAATAAAGGATGCCGGTGGGCTTAAGCACCCATAAGTCTCCCCTGGCGTGCGGCCCACCTGGGTTGGTTGCCAGGCAATTTGTATGTATTATGCAGAAAGAGTATCCTGAAGAAATTTCAGCCTAGTTATTGAGTGAAATTCTTGACTTGGTGCCACTTTCCAAGATTATGGCTCAGTTCTTCTATAAGGAAATTAAATTCAGAAATAGCATTTAAATGCTGGTCGGCGTATGACCCAAACAACAGAGATGCAAAATAGAAGCCGGGAACTCAAGAGTTTGCTATACTTTTCACTCCAGGTGCTTATCTTCAAGTGCTTATCCACCGATGATTTACAGGCCTTCTAGCTTCAGGGAGCCTTCCCTCAGAATAAAAACGACACAGCACAAAAGGAAAGGGGGCAGGGAAGGAAAAGGAAAACAGCAAACTCAGGGTGGAATTCAACATAGCACTAAGGTGATTGTGCTGCCAGCGCAAACGTTTCTGCTTGGCTGATGGGATGATCTCCCCTCTCGCCCCCCTTCCTGTGCTATGTTCTGGGGTTTTTCCAGAGTTGATTTGGGGGAGCCATGGGGGTGCATGGAGGAAGGGGAGGGTGTGGAAGGCCCCATTTCACTACTGAGACAGGTAAACGGCGTTTCCGTGTGCTGCTCTGGTTTGCCAGACGCGGCTTACTCATGCTGGCCACATGACCCCGAAGCTGTACGCCGGCTCCCTCAGCCAATAAAGCAAGATGAGCGCCGCAACCCCAGAGTCGGCCACGACTGGACCTAATGGTCAGGGGTCCCTTTACCCTTACCTTTATACCAAAGCCTGCAGAAATAGTTTCTGCTCCCTGGTTTCCAACTGTTTGACCACCGTGAGAGCAGTTTGCTGGACTAGCTGGGCCTGACCACCAGGCTCTTCTTATTTTCTTATGCACTCCTCTGATCGACATATTTCTGGTGTTGCTAATTTCTTTTTCCTAAATTCATATAGAATGGACACATTGCAAAGCACTGTCCCCCGCAAAGCACAACAAATTGAATGAAATCTGGTACAAGCAAGTCTTGTTCTCAAAGTAACATTTAAGAACAAGGTTAGCTTTCTGTGGATTTCGCTGGTTAGAGACATGTAATTCTCACTAACTGTTATGTTCCTGAGCCACATGCCTATCTGAGAAAACACCCGGGGAGAGAGGATAGTTCAACAGCTGTTGTTACAGAACATCATCAAAAAGGATCAGAGAAGGTCAGCCTCTTCTCAGCTGTTTCTCAGCCGATAACCGAAAACTTGACACTATCTTTCCTTTCATTTCCCTGCATCTAGTGTTTACTGAAGATGATGAAGATGAAACAGAAGGGAGTCAGTGTTGCATTTTTATAAATTAACTAGTGGCTGCCACCTCTGCTTTGTTGTTCTCCAACCCTAACTACCCCTGGCTTCATGCAAATGCAGAATTCTGATGAGATGCTACAAATTCTCCAATGGGAGCTGCGTGGTGACAGCCTTACATTTGTATTTATATAGGAAGAAAGCAATAGTTATGACCTAGCCTGCTGGGGCTAATGGGGGGGCTGTAGTCCAAAATATCTAGAGGCTCCCAGGTTGGTGAAAGCCCATTCACCATAACTAGTTCTACAAATTGTTCCCATGAAAATTAGAATGACTTTAAAGTTCTGGATTGTATGGGTTGTGTCCCAAGACAGTTAAAGTTTGTAATCAAATAATTGTTTCATGTTTCAAAACAATGCCATTTTTGCAGACCTGAAACTGTTCTTAACCTGAAGCACCACTTTAGCTAATGGGGCCTCCCACTGTTGCCGCGCCATCAGAGCACGATTTCTGTTCTCATCCTGAAGCAAAGTTCTTAACCGGAGGTACAGTGGTACCTCGAGTTACAAATGCTTCAGGTTACAAACTCCACTAACCTGGAAGAGTTACCTCAAGTTGAGAACTTTGCCCCAGGATGAGAACAGAAATTGTGTGCCGGCAGTGCAGCGTCAGCAGGAGGCCCCATTAGTGAAAGCACGCCTCTAGTTAAGAACAGTTTCAAGTTAAGAACAGACCTCCGGAACGAATCAAGTTTGTAACTAGAGGTACCACTGTAATAAAGTAGCTTAGATTCCACACCCCAAATGCCTAGCTTCTGCTTGGACTCTGCTATCAGATTGGGTACATATATCTTCGGATATATGTCACAGAAGCGCATTGGGAAAGAGTGATGAATCATTCCAAGGGTCGCTTGTGGGGGAGAACGCAGCAACAACTACAAGTCTTCCCTGGGCTGCAACTGTGCTGTCAATTTCATTGCAAAGGGGGCAAAGGACTTCATAAATTTGTATAACATAGAGATTCAACTTGGTGCAGAAGAAATCCTGTTGAATTTGGTTGCTCTTCATATCCGAGAGAGGGATAGATAATTGGGACCATCTTAGTTCCCCAAGGCCTTTTCTGTACCCAGGAGAAAGGCTCACAGCTGGAATCACTTTCTGGAGAAAAATACAGAAATAATTGCCACATGTCATATATGCTAAAATATCTTTCGACACCCGTCCTGCAGAGGGCTTATTCACATGTCCAGTTCCTGGGTACTATTTAATTATTTGGTGCTTATTTTCACATGTATTAATGTCAGTGTTCTGTGTTTTCCCATCTAGTTTTCTTTAAATTGGGGGTGGGGAACCTTTTTGGGGAGGAATAAAGGGCCACATTTCCTTGATTAAAAGCTGTTGGGGCCACATTCCAGTTGTCAGAATGGGTGGGGGCAGTTGCAAACACAACCATATACCTTTATGCCAATCACAAGTTCATGCAGAAAACAATTTCCATGGAAACAGAGACATCTATTTAATTCTCAGTAAATCCACTTAAGTTCCAGCTTCCATTTTCTCCACATACATTCTCACATCAAGTTGTTAAAAAAGAAACACGAACTCTTTATCTGCCCGACTGTGCAAAAGTCCAAAATAATGAAGTGACACCTACATAAGGATGTAAATAAGATAAACGAATAGCCGAATTACAAGTCTTGCCATACAGCTTTCCAAAACTTCAAAATGCAACTGCATCTCCAAAATTGCATGCATGCAGCTACAAGACGCATGGATGGCTTTTGGCAGATTGCAAGGAACACAAGTCAACCTCTCTGCTGAGATACTTCCTCCTCTGCTTTTGGTCTTCTTGCACCAGAACTTCTTGCAGAGAATCCCCTCAAAGTGTTTCTTATTCAACAGCTGGAGGGTAAGAAGGAACCATCTGGTGCAGCACCAGGATTTCCACATATCTGTGTCAGTGGCTCTGGGATTCCCTAGCAGAATGTTAAATGTTGCACAGAGGGCCAAAATGAACCAGCGGGTGTAAGTTAACAGGGATAGAAGGGACGCGGGTGGCGCTGTGATCTAAACCACTGAGCCTCTTGGGCTTGCCGATCAGAAGGCCAGTGGTTCGAATGCCCGCAGTGGGGTGAGCTCTGGTTGCTCTGTCCCAGCTCCTGCTAACCTAGCAATTCAAAAGCACACCAGTGCAAGTAGATAAATAGGTACCACTGCAGCAGGGAGGTAAATGGCACTTCTGTGCCCTCTGGTTTCCGTCACAGTGTTCTGTTGTGCCAGAAGCAGTTTAGTCATGCTGGCCACATGACTCGGAAAGCTGTTTGCAGACAAACGCCAGCTCCCTCGGCCTGAAAGCAAGATGAGCACCACAACCCCATAGTCGCCTTTGACTGGACGTAACCATCCAGGGATCCTTTACCTTTACCTAGAGGTGCAGCATGGTGCAAGTTTGGGAGTGCTGGACTATGACTGGGGAGGACCAAGTTTCAGATCCCTGCTTGGCCATGGAAACTCGCTCTTTCAGCCTAGCCTACGTCACAATGATACTGTGAAGATGAGAGGGGGACTATGGGCTTCTTGGAAGAAAAATGGGACAAAAATGTTATACATATATGTAAAGTATACAAGAAATTGGGGAAAACCAGGCTACCACATAGAATTACCAATCAAAGCATTTACAATTAACATGGCACTTGAATGGGAGTTCAGATGATTGAGATTGAGCTTGTTTCAACATGCTGGTTTCCCTCTGTTCTTGGATCAATGCAGGTCAGTGCTGCTGCTCCTGAAGAACCCAACCTTCATCTTCCTTTGCTTAGCTGGAGCAACAGAAGCCACACTCATTGCTGGGATGTCCACCTTCGGCCCCAAGTTTCTGGAATCCCAGTTTAGCTTAAGTGCCTCGGAAGCAGCAACCTTGTTCGGTAAGGAAATATTGGTTAGGGGCCATTGCAGGTTGCTTACACCTTCTTAAGCGACTGGGCGTGTATGGCCCGGTTCACACAACATGCTAAGCCAAACGTTGGTACAGTGAGACCAGCATGAATGGAAGTGTCCCTGAACAGAGGCTGGCAGCCACTTTGCTGCCAACCAGTCCTTTTTGCTGCTGCACTGTGTTGTATACCCCACAAGTGTCCAGAAAAAACTGGTATACCCCGTTTCCCCCCGCGATAGCCCGGCAGCCATTTTGGTTACCGTGAACTCGCACAATTTTGCACTGAGAACTCACCCTGAAGAAAGCACATCTTCTGGGTGCTGTTATCTTGCCCTGGTCACGTGAGTACAGATGGGAAGATGTGTGTCCCGGTTTTGCGACTCAACATGGCATTGGCCTAAGGCAAGGTTTGGCTTAGTGTGTTGTCTGAACTGGTAGGGGTGCCAACTTGAATAAAATATTGGGGGGGGGGGGGAGAGATCGGTTCTATTACGCAAATTGTATGCCAACCTGCATCCTCTTCTGTCCCCCCTTTTTGGCATAGGGGTGTTGATGGATTTTATCTTTCTTTTCTGTAAAGTGGAAGCGGTCGCTCCACCCAGAAGCCCCTACAACACTGCCAGCTCAGGAAGGGTTGCCTGGGTGAACAGAATTACTCCAGAAACGAGTACAGTATAAGCATGGAAGCTTCTCACCTCCAGCTCTGGGTCTGGGATAACAGAAGGGCAATCCAAAGGGTATTGGCTCTAGCCTGGTGCCAGGCTGCACAACCAGCTCCCCTAGTGGTTACAGTCACCAGGTAGCCAACTCCAAAATGGCACCCCACACAGTAAATGGCTGTGTAATTGTATTCAGAGCTGCTTAAATGGTAGTTCCTAGCTGGTGTCCCATCCAGATACTGGGCAGGGTGAGCCTTTTTCGTTTGCATTCCTAATGATGTATGTTCCAGCTGGCATCAAGTTGGTTTTATGCAATCCTGCTTTCAGTAAAGTCTGAGGTTGGAGACGCTGCTTCATTTCCCAATTGGCTCATGTCCTGTTTGCTCCCTGCTGATCTGGGTCCCATCTGCCAAACACTCATTTCACATGCTGTAGCAAAGAGTGCCCTTCTAGCTTGCAAAAAATGTGATAATATTGAAGAAGCAGAGCAACTAATAAAGCAGAATGGTTTTGCAGTGGCCAAGTGCAAATGCACCACTAATGCACAATTATTGCATCAAATGCAAGTTGCAGAGTCTGCCCATCCACAAACAAATACCCCACCAGCATGGAGGGACCCAACTGCATCACAAGCCTTCTGAAGCTATTTGTTTCGTTGAACAGATACCGTATTTTTTGCCCTATAGGATGCACTTTTCCCCCTCCAAAAATGAAAGGGAAATGTGTGTGCGTCCTATGGGGCGAATGCAGGCTTTCGCTGAAGCCTGGAGAGCGAGAGGGGTCGGTGCGCACCGCCCCCTCTCGCTCTCCAGGCTTCAGGAAGCTATCCACAAGCCGTGGGAGCCCGCGGGAGTTCCCGCCGGGCTCCCCCGGCTTGCGCAGCGCTGCCTCTTATCCCGAAGCCCCGGCGCGCTGAGCAGTTGCGCAGGAGCTTTGGGTAGCTCTGCGCAAGCTGCAGGAGGGCTTGCGGAGAGCAGCCTGTTCTGGGGGCTGGGGTCGGGGGAAGCTCGGGCTTCCCCTGCCCCAGCCTTGCGCCTTGGGGGGAAATATTTTTTCTCTCTTTATTCCCCCCCCCCAAAAAAAAACCTAGGTGCGGCTTATGGGCCGGTGCGCCCTATGGGGCGAAAAATACGGTATTAGTTATTCCTTCCAGTGTTGCTGCAGTCTGTGTCCGAGATCAGTGGGAGATCTGTCCTATCACAAAGGGATTCTTAGTCTGTGCTGCCAAGAGCTTCCTCTGTGTTTTCAGACGGGTGTGATTGCAAAAGATAAAGGGAAGCACCTTAACCGCATATGTGATCTTGCCGATTTCTTCTCCTTTTGGAAGGCTACCTCGTGGTTCCAGCCGGAGGAGGAGGCACATTCCTGGGAGGATTCATCGTGAACAAATTTAAGCTGCGCTGTTCGGGGATTATCAAGTTCTGTTTGTTTTGCACCATGTCCAGCTTGCTGGCCATTTTCATCTTTTTCATCGACTGCCCCAACATGCCCATGGCTGGAGTGACACAGATGTATGACAGAAGGTAGGAGACATGATAAGCCGTGTCACTCTGCTGATGCTGTTGATGCTGAGGATGCAGCAAAGGGGGGAACTCAGGATTATTAATGTATGAAATTGAGACCAGGGTTCACATCCCCACTCAGCCATGAAGCTCCCTGGGTGACCTCGGGCCAGTAACCTCGGACCTGCAGCCTAGTTAAAATGGAAGGGTAGAGAGAGAAGCTATGGGAAACTTCCCCCGGGAAGAGGGACTGGTTGTTAAACCCCTCTGAAAATTGTAGCTCTGTGAGGGGTCTCCTAACAACTCTCAGCACCCTTAACAAACTGCAGCTCCCATAATCCTTTGGGGAAGCCATGGCTGTCTAAAGTGGTGTCGTAATGCATTAAATGTACCTTATGAATGTGGCCCATCTGTGGACACTTCGAGAGGCTAAATGTGGTGTGTGTTGGCAACTTCTATGCTTTGTCCAGCATCTTACCCGAAGGCCGGCTCAACCTGTCCTCCCCTTGCAATGTGGAGTGTGATTGTCTGCGAGAGATGTACAGCCCCGTGTGTGGAAATGATGGAATCATGTATTACTCCCCCTGCCACGCAGGGTGCAAGAAGGTTTCAACCAGCCACGACAGCGGGAAAAAGGTATGATCTACGGAAAAGATCTGCTCTGTCTTGTTGTCAGGGTCTGGGCAGAGGAGGAATGGTGGCATACAACCAAGGAAATGGGGACAATTGGCAGGCCCCCAGCTGGCTCCAGCCCACCGGCCAGTGTGCCGGGCAATCTCCAGTCCTTGGTGCAGCATCTGCGACTCACAGCTTCAAAAGCTGGAGCACACAACTCAGCAGAGAAAACGGGCAAACAGAAGTGCTGGGAGAGTATGTGTGAGAAGATTTACAAGCAGTTTATTCAGCAAAGGTAAAGGGACCCCTGACCATTAGGTCCAGTCGTGGCCGACTCTGGGGTTGCGGCGCTCATCTCGCTTTATTGGCTGAGGGAGCCAGCATACAGCTTCCGTGTCATGTGGCCAGCATGACTAAGCTGCTTCTGGCAAAACAGAGCAGCGCATGGAAGCGCCATTTACCTTCCCGCCGGAGCGGTACCTATTTATGTACTTGCACTTTGACATGCTTTTGAACTGCTAGGTTGGCAGGAGCAGGGACCGAGCAACGGGAGCTCACCCCGTCGCGGGGATTCGAACCGCCGACCTTCTGATCAGCAAGTCCTAGGCTCTGTGGTTCAACCCACAGCGCCACCCATACATCAGGACAAAAGGAAAACATGTCTGATCCCTTTCGTGTCCAAAGCAAGCAGCATAAGCAAAAGATATACAGTTCCCAGCAAGCTGTGCTGGAGTGTAAACAGACATCAGACATACAACAATTCCACACGTCTGTTCTTAAGGTGGAACGGAATATTCTAACAGCCTCCCCAGCCTGACCCTTCCAGAGAAGAAGGAGACAATTCAGAATTATAACAGGGGTTTGAGGGAGGTCACTGCTCAGAGGCAGATGAGGGGGAATGCTGGGAAATAATGGGAGAGAAGGAGGAGGAGGAAGAAGCACCAGGGGAGAGACAGCTGATGGACTCAGTATCTTTATAAAGCATTCCAGACACCCCCCTCTCCCAGAACACAGCAGTCCTTGAAAGTAGGAGAGCAAAGAACTCAAAGGCAAAAGGCCCTTTCCAGCACCCGTAGTGATGACTCATGAGGAAGTGGGATAGACGGAGGGGGTGGGGTTTCACTCGGAGCAACACCATTACTCCAAGAGGCTGCATTTCTAAGCCCCTCTCTGTGAATATTTAATAAAAAGCATTGGTAAGAACTCTCCTAGTCTTATCCATTCCTGGCAATCTACCAATGGGGGTTGGATACTCTGACGGCTGACACTTGTAGATGCCATGAAGCCTGCTTCATCACAGTTTAGTCAAGCTGTGGACAGAGCTAAGATTAACTGGGAGGGAGGAAGGTTCTAAAACAATTTCCCCTTCTAATGTGTGTGTGTGTGTGCAGGTAATTTTTATTCAATTGTATTAACACAAAGTGCAGAATCCATCCTGGTATGTATGAGGTGTGTGCCTCATTGGTTGCTTGATCTCAGCATTGTCTATAATAGCTTCCGGCATCCTGGTAACCACCAGATGTTTTTGGACTAGTCTGATGAAAGTTGTAGTCCAAAACATCTGGAGCTCACCAGGTTGTCGGAAGCTGCTCAGTACTGTTTGGAAGTGACTCTCTGGGGTTTCAGACAGAGGTCTTCTCAAGTTCCACCTAGAGATGTCCAAGATTGAACCTGGGACCTTTTGCATGCAAAACACAGGTTCTATCACCAAGTTGTGGTGTCACCTCAATATGCAAATGAAAAGCATCTTTGTTTGCTTCCCAGCATGTGGGAAAGTAGCATGTTTTGGCAGAACGTGTGGATTGCTTCTAAATGGGACCTTCTCTTGTTGTGTGTTTGACAAGGTTTACCACGAGTGCAGCTGTATACTTGATGCTCCCGCTGCATCTGGCTTGGCGACTGCAGGAAAGTGTACTTCCTCATGTGAGAGAAGGACCCTCCTCCTGCTTTTCATGTTTGTGGTGATCCTCTTCACATTCCTGAGCAGCATTCCTGCTCTGACGGCCACTTTACGGTAAGCTGCAAGGACCTGATCTCATTCTTCAGAGCTTATCCCAGCAGAACCTCAACTCCCATCACCCCTGACCACTGACCTGTCATTGAAATTCTACTCCATATTGATCCAGAGCAGATTCCAATGTACAGTTAGCAGAGCAAAAACTTAAACACGTTGTAGAATTCCCAAAAAATAGAGCAGAGGCAATTAATATTTCATCCAGCAGAGCTTTACTGCTACTGAAGGCAAATGAGCATAATGGTCAAAAATCCAATACATTCAGGATTGGCACTGTCCATAGGAAATCCAGTTGCAGCAGACTTAACTTAAACTTACAATAACTTATAATAAGTCTAAAACCTTAACACTAAGCATACAGAAGACCACACCAGAGAGAAAAGAGATAGGAAGAGAAAGTGAGTGAAACCCAGGCTCCTTCCAGCCTATTTTTATAGCCAGCATGACCTTGACTGAAAGAGGTAACAGTTTAAGCCAGCTGTACTCAGCTTCTCTGAAAGAATAACCCAAACATCATGAAGCTTCTGCTTGTATCTTTCACACAGAGAAGCTTCCAGAACCCTCTTGAATTAAGTAGAATAGGAAAGATCTCTACACGTCAGATCAATACTTGCTGTAACAGGGCCGTCTTTAGCATATGTACCGCCAGGGTGCAAAGATCCCCAGCGCCCCCAAATTTAATTTAGCTGCCCCCAAATTAACTTTTTCTTAGCTTTTTGGGGGGAGGGGGGAAGACAAAGTTGTTGAGCTTTTTTTGGGGGGGGATCGCTCACCTGTAACAACGATGCAGCGGAAAAGAATTTGTTTCCTGACTCATCGGGAATATCTGACACTACGGAATGACAGAGTGACGGAGGGGGGCTTTTCACTGCTGCAGATCAAGAGGGACCGGTATACATTTGGCGTCCCCCAGAATTTGGAACCTGGGTGCTCAGCACCCCTTGCACCCCCGGGTAAAGACGGCCCTGTTCTGTAATAAGAAATGCAAACTGACATGACCATGCTGCCTGCAGCTACTGGGGTTAAGGCTTCAACAACAGTAGGAGGGCCACACCCCTGACTTAACAGTCTGGTTTAATATTGGCTGCACATCTACAGTGGTGCCTCGCAAGACGAAATAAATTCGTTCCGCGAGTTTTTTCGTCTTGCGATTTTTTCGTCTTGCGAAGCACGGTGTCAGAAAAGTTTTGGAAAAGCTTCAAAAATCACCAAAGTCTTCAAAAACCTCAAAAAAGGCTACCACACCGCGTGCTATGAGTTGCTCCTCGAAGTCAAGTCGCAACTGTATTAACGGTGTTAAGAAAAAGGAAACAAACTTGCAAGACGTTTCTGTCTTGCGAAGCAAGCCCATAGGGAAAATCGTCTTGCGAAGCAGCTCAAAAGACAAAAAACCCTTTCTTCTAGCGAGTTTTTTGTCTTGCGAGGCATTCGTCTTGCGAGGTACCACTGTATATGCAACCAAGTCAGAGACACTTAGCAGCCAGATGGGCATGCTTGAGTTCTGTACAATGAGAATCACATAGCTCCCAGGATTTTGGAACATGTGTTGGACCGAATATCTGTGTCTCTTTTTTTCTGGTAGGCAGAAACAACTGCCATGACTTTGAGCCATCAGGATCTTTTTACAAAATTATATATCAGGTGTTTTAATATTTAACATGAACCAGATCACTGTGCCCTTAACTATTGAGACCCACAATTTGGTGGTATTATGGGAAGCAGAGCTGCTGCGTTGCTCAAGGGTTGTTCCTGCTCGCTGTCATTTATAAATGTCTTGTCTTATGCTTCCTAGGTGTGTTTCAGACAGGCAGCGATCGTTTGCTCTGGGGATCCAATGGATTGTAGTCCGGACACTTGGTACAGTATACAGCTAAGATCTAATAATCTACTCCTTGCATATGATGTTTATTGACATAACTCTTGCTCAAGATAAAGTCATGTAGGCTATGAAGACATTCTATATGTCCGTAGAAGCAAAATACAACAACAACCCACAAATGCTGGACCAGTTGGCACATTGACCTTTAATATACAACTGCCTCCTTCTTAAAAACAACCACCACCACAAAAACAAGTTAGCTGAGAAGGTAGGATGGTGTGTATTTGAACAGAAATGATCAGCATCTGCAGACCTGCACACCTTTAGTCCAAGCATGTCTTTGATGACACTCTCCTCTTTTTACTTTTGTTGTGGCAGTGATGTTCCTATGACCCAATGCTTAGCATTGGGCCACCTCCCCATTCTGAAAAGACTACGACATAGAGATCTCCATAAATTGGGCTAGCTGGGCCTAGAGTCTGGCTCATTCTGTGTCCATTGTGTTCTGCTCAGAGTAAAGGTAATGGGCCCCTGACCATTAGGTCCAGTCATGACCAACTCTGGGGTTGCTACGCTCCTCTTGCTTTATTGGCCAAGGGAGCCAGCGTACAGCTTCCGGGTCATGTGGCCAGCATGACTAAGTCACTTCTGGCAAACCAGAGCAGCACACGGAAATGGCGTTTACCTTCCCACCAGAGTGGTACCTATTTATCTACTTGCACTTTGACGTGCTTTCGAACTGCTAGGTTGGTAGGAGCAGGGACCAAGCAATGGGAGCTCACCCTGTCATGGGGATTCGAACCACCGACCTTCTGATCGGCAAGTCCTAGGCTCTGCGGTTTAACCCACAGCGCCACCCACGTCAGAGTACAACTATTGAAAAGATTGGACCCACGTTAGTCATGTCATGTCCATTAATTTCAATGGTTCTGCTTCGAGTATGGCTAGCATTGGATCCGGCCCTGTTGCATTCTGGAGAATTAAAGTGCGGAGCAGAGATCCTTGTGCTGTGCCAACAGACTGGGAACTTTAATTCACCCAAGAAACACACATTCATGCTGTTATTCAAGGGAGTGTGCTTGTGTATATATAAAACACTGGTCTTGCAGCTGGCCTTTTAAAAGATATCATAAAATGACCTAAGCAGGTATTGTTTTCCCAAGTCTTCCCCGGTGATTATTTCCATCTAATCACTGAAGCAGGATTTTCAGACCAAATTTAATGCCAACTAACACAACAGAAGGCTTCCCGCAGAGGTCCCCAATACCAGCGTTTCCAGATATGCTAGAATCGGTTTGGGTGGAGCATGGCTAGTGTGAGATTTATCCAACAGCAGGCGTCTCTCTCATTTCTGTCTTTGCATAGGTGGTATTCCAGGACCAATTGCTTTTGGCTCGATGATTGACAGGTCGTGTCTCCTTTGGCAGAACCAGTGCGGTGAACAAGGATCGTGCTATGTCTACCAGAACTTTGCTATGAGTCGATACACCCTGGTCGCAGGTGTTATATACAAGGTAATCCTAAATTATTTTCGTCTCCACCATTTAGTGAACTTCAACAGAGAGTTTCCAGTCTGAGAACCTGGTGAGCTTCTGCCAGTCAGTGTAGACAATATTGAGCTACGTGGACCAGTGGTCTGACTCGGTATAAGGGGAACCTCTGCTGTGTGCCAAAACTAGGGCTGAGTCCTCACACATGTGTGGCTGGGTTGCACTAATTCAGGTTTTGCTTGCTGTTCATACGACCAAATGATTCTTCATTTAGAAGAAGAAGAAGAAGAGTTTGGATTTGATATCCCGCTTTATCACTACCCTAAGGAGTCTCAAAGCGGCTAACATTCTCCTTTCCCTTCCTCCCCCACAACAAACACTCTGTGAGGTGAGGCTGAGAGACTTCAGAGAAGTGTGACTAGCCCAAGGTCACCCAGCAGCTGCATGTGGAGGAGCGGGGAAGCGAACCCAGTTCACCAGATTACGAGTCCACCGCTCTTAACCACTACACCACATTGGCTTAGCTCCGCATGCAAAACTAAATGGGATCACACTCACTTGCAGTCTGAAGTGGTACAGCCCAGGTGTGTCAGGGACTGACTAGACAGGGAGGAATTGGTGGGGGGCTACAGCCAGGGAATGCTCCCAGGGAAGCATCCAAGTGGGAAGGCTCCAAGCCAGGAGAATGGTGGTGGGGTTCAGGAGATAGGCCAGAGGAGGAAGAGGGTGCAGACGGGTTGGAGGCTGAGCAAGCAACAGGTTTAAGTGAGCTCTAAGTGCCCACTCTGGCACACGTGCCATAGGTTCACCACCACTGCCATAGGTGTTCCCTTGGTTTTGCTCCCAGGCTGTGCACTCAGAGGTTTCCTTCCTCTTGAAGTGGTGATCATTAGGAAGACTGGCACAAACTTCAAAGTTCTGGCACTGGGAGGGAGGGAGCCAGGAGTGCTAGGTGTTTATGGACCCCAACTTGGCACCAGCACCACCCAGCATGTCCAGAGCTATAGGGAAGGGCCATAGCTCGGGGATAAAGCTCCTGCTTTGCATGCAGAAGGTCCCATCTCTGGTATCTCCAGGTAGGACTGGCAATGTCCCCTGCTTGAAACCCTGGAGAGCCAACACCAATCTTTGTAGATAATGATGAGAAAGAAGAAGAGTTTGGATTTGATATCCTGCTTTATCACTACCCTAAGGAGTCTCAAAGCAGCTAACATTCTCCCTTCCCTTCCTCCCCCACAACAAACACTCTGTGAGGTCAGTGGGGCTGAGAGACTTCAGAGAAGTGTGACTAGCCCAAGGTCACCCAGCAGCTGCATGTGGAGGAGCGGGGAAGCGAACCTGGTTCACCAGATTACGAGTCCACTGCTCTTAACCACTACACCACACCAGTGGTCTAACTCAGTGCTTGACAACTTCTGATACTCCTAGGATCAGGGGTGATGGGAGTGTTTTTTTTTTTCCAAAACAGGAGGGCACAAGGCTGGGGAACCAATCAAAAGGGACAACAGTGATCTTTATTTTTGCCCTCCGCTGAGAAAATCAGGACTTATGGAAAGAGTACATAAGTTGAAAGTCTTGGTGTCTTTCAGGTGATTGGATCCTTCTTCTTCCTGCTTGCTTGCGCGCTCTACAAACCACCTCCCCCTGAATCTGTTCCGGGAAGCTCTGACGCCTCTGAAAATGGCAACTGCGACGTCCAAGAGAACAAATACCCACATCAATCTCAAGACGACATATAGCACGGAGGATATGACAAGTGACTTTCACACCATTTCCAAGATACTGTGTCTAAAGAATATGTATTCGTCTTTTACTGTTAAATGATTGGTATTATTTTTCTTCATTTCCCCCTCCTCCGGGGAAGAATAATTTAATGGTATATAATTTAGTATTTTCTGAACAGCAAAAGCACACTGCAAAACTTGTGCACTGGCCTTGCCACCTTGAAGCCTATCACCAGGGTTTGGGACCCTTTTTCCCAGTGTGGAAGATGGAGGTGCGAGGATTTTTTGAAAGGCCACAGCCAGTTTCAGATGTCTCTCACATGTGGCTGCTGCCATTTTGGAATGGAGCGCCGCCATTTTGAAATTTATTTATTTTTCTAAACCAAGATGACAGCACCTGTGAGGCACTGGAATGTGTTCTGCTTGGC
This sequence comes from Podarcis muralis, assembly GCF_964188315.1. Taxonomy (NCBI): domain Eukaryota; kingdom Metazoa; phylum Chordata; class Lepidosauria; order Squamata; family Lacertidae; genus Podarcis; species Podarcis muralis. Next base: position 92,418,814 of record NC_135659.1, read on the forward strand.
TCGAGTGGGCAGCATTCACTTTACGAAGTGTCCCAGCCTTGCATTTAGAGACCAACTTTAAGCGTAACCTCAGCATGTCACAATGTTTTGTGGCGTCAACCAACCTCACAGTGTTAATTTATGACAAGAAGGGCTAAACATAGCTTCAGACCATTCCTGTATAAAGCACTTAAAGAGGCAAGCAGAGTTCACCCCCATGGGCCGTGTGTGGACGCTGGTACAAGCTCTTCTCTGGTGTAAATGTAATTTGGCTGGTTTGTCGCTGCTCCTCAGGCAGGAAGTTCTGTGGTAACGTTCTTGGTCCTCTTCCTTTTTGGGGGGTTTTCTGCTCATCACTCGGGGGCTGCAACATCACGGTGACTCACAGATATGTATTGGCCTCCATAGATCAAATACGACAGGCAGAATTTCCATAACACCACACCTCGAAACATCATTTCTAACGGAAGCCATTCATATATTTAGCCATGAGTCACTAAGTGAGGAAGATGCATTTGTGGTGGATCCGCCTTTTTTATTTTTAGTGGTTTCCCAGGCACTGTAACCCTCCCCAGGAAGTTCCCCATGGAAAGGAAGCTCTCTGAACTTGCTCTGTCTTAAAAGGAAGGCCTTCTACTTGCTGTCTACTGATGCTAAAAACGCACCATACATTTAAAGCCCATGACTTTCCCCAAAGCATCCTGGGAGCAATAGTTTTTTTTTTTAAAGGGTGCTGGGAGTTATAGTTCTGAGAGTGGCAAACTACAGTTCCCAGGATTCTTGGAGGAAACAATGTGCTTTAAATGTGTACACAGTGGCTGGAGTTGACACCCCATTCCCACCAGAAACTATTTTACTGTTTCTGTACCCCTGTGAGTTCACTCCCCGGTGTGAGTGTGTGGCTCCAGAACCAATTCTTTTTCCGGCCTGGACTGCGTGTACAGCTGTTTCTCGTGTGACGAGAAGCACTGAGACAAATTCTTTCCTCATATTCGTTTATGCCTTTTGCCTCCTCTGGGATTTAAGCTGTCTGGAAAGCAAGCCTTATGAGGAACAGTTGAGGGAATTGGGTATGTTTATCCTGGAAAAGGGGAGAGGAGACTGAGAGGAGATGTGATAGCCATCTTCAAATATCTCAAGGGCGGTCACATGGAGGATGGAGCAAGCTTGTTCTTCCCTGATCTGGAGGGTGGGACCTGAACCAGTTGCAAGCAAGGAGATTTCAACTAAAGATCAGGAAGAGCTTTATGACAGTAAGAGCTGCTTGACAGTGGAACAGATTCCCACAAGAGGTGGTAGAATCTCCATCCTTGGAGGTTTTTAAGCAGAGGTTGGGTGGGTGTCTTATATCAGCGATGTCCAACAGGCCGATCGCAATCTACCGGTCGATCGCGGGGCATCCCTGGTCAATCCTGGTCGATCGCATGACCCTGACCCCTCCCCCAAAAAATAAGCTCAACAGCTTTGGGTAGATCACTGCCAGTTTTTTATAGTGGAACTAGATCGCAGTCTCTTGGAAGTTGGACATCCCTGTCTTATATGATTTAGTTGAGACTGCTGCATTGTAATGCAGCTACTGAGACCCCTTTAAATTCCTGCTGCCCTTCCCCCTCCCCTTTAACCCCGCCCCCAACTTTCCATCAACACCAGGCCACTGGGTCTTGGAGGCACCATTTTAATTTCCCATAATGCCTTGAGACATTGTGAAACATTAAAATGGTATCTCCAAGATACTACTTAGTGCTGGTCAAAGGACTACTGTTGACCACTGTCACTGCTAAGTAAGCCCATCAGGAGACCCCACTGCATAGCTGTCAACATTTCCCTTTTTTTAAAGGGATATTCCCTTATTCCGAATAGGATTCCTCGCAAGAAAAGGCCCCACTGACAGAGGACAGGGCCAATCAAAAGACATTTCCCAGAGAGCCCCTTCCAACTAGGAGCTGACTTCAGCTCTTCAGCATGTGTGAAATAAGCACCCATGAGATCTCATGAGTGTATGAGAGAGAGATCAGTTCATGGTGAGGAGTACCGTTTTCTGATGAGTGTAAAGGAACTTCTTCTTTCTCCCTTCCTCACAATATTTAGTAAGGGAGCATGACGAGACTTGTATTTCACGGTGCCAAAGGCCACGGTCAATTTCAAAACAAGGGGAAATTGTGCCAAGCACAGTTTCAATGGGGATTCAAAACGGGGGGAGAAAATGAAAGCATGCTCTATTCTTCTAGCTCCCCCCAAAAAAAACTGCCAAAAGAGTGGGGTATTCTCTTGTTGGTGATTGCTTGAGTTTGCTTTAACTGGGATCAATTAATTTACACAATCTGCCAAATCTTGGAGCACAACTTGTCGAGACTTGCATTTCTTCTGACTGCTGGGGTGGGGGTGGTATATTGAAATACTCCTCAATTAAGGAAATAATAATAATATGGCATGGCAAGGAGAAGGCTAGACTGAGCCCTTTCCCTTTGACCTGCTACTTTTGCATATGCGGGGAAGCAAACGAAAATGCTTTGGGATTTCATCCTGAGGGGGGGGGGCGGTCAGCGGTTGCTGGTAGGATGTGAGGGAAGACCCGGAGTCTATCCTGGACACCATTTCCAGGTAAAAGTATCAGGTGTCAGGTGATGGGAAAGCTCTCCAGCTTGAGACCCTGGAGAACAGCTGCCAGCCAGAGTAGACAATATCACACAACTCTGTTGATTGTATCAATCAACTAAAATCCCCCTGCTCAGATCTCCTGATGATGTACAAAACCATATTTTTCCGGGTTTTTAAAAAAGCAGGAAATCCTTCTTCGCACAACACACAGAGAAGGTACGGAATTCATTGCGTGGCAAGTTCCCGCCTCCCCCTCGGAAATAAAGACACAGGACACCAGCATTTTAGGTTAATGGGCGAAAATTGGCCACAACTTTATTGGTTACAGGAATTGAGCGGTATTGGCTCAGGCATTGGTCCTATCGACTATCCGGCTTCAGCCTGATTGCTTGAAGACCGGGAAGGGTTCACCGCCAGTAGGGGGAGTCCTGCTGATGCACGTCAACTAGGAGCTCCCCCGGGGTCACCGCTTGGGGGCGTGCCTTAGACCCACACCTCCATAGGCTTCAGACAGGGCCACGCCCCCCAGAATCCTTTACCGGACTACCTTTCGATTTGGTGGAAGGTGATGGCGCTACCTCCCCCCTCATCTACATAACAACACCCCTACCAATGCCTAACCGCCAATGCCGAGAAAGTTGTGACGGTTTGCTAAGAGGTAGGCGAAAAACCAGATGTCTGGTGCCAATTTGCCAAGTGGAAAAAATCCCTACCAGGCCCCTTGACGGTGACCAACCGAAGTCCATAGCAAGGTCAGAGAGCCAAACCTAAAGGGTGGGAAACCGGAGCAGCTGGAGTGATGAAAGAGGAAAAGCCTCGGCCGCGCCGGCCCTAAATAGCACGGGCCACGCCTCCCGGGCCAGCCGATTGGCTGGCAAGGGAGATGACGCGGCCGAGGATTCCCCCAGTCTTGCGGGGAGGGCGTGAAGCCCGCAACCCCACCTCCTCTCCAGCTTGGAAGTGGCTTTCTCACGCAAGGCAGGGATGATCACCACCTGTATGGCTTTAAAAGAGGAGTAGACAAATTCATGGAAGAATAGGTAGTCCATTTTTACTGATACTGATGCTCTCTCCATGGTCAGAGGCGCTATGCCTCTGAATAGCAGTCAGAAACCACAGGAGGTGAGAGCGATGTTGTGTTGAGGACAGGTCTCCTGTAAGCATATGGTTGGCCACTGTGAGAACAGGACGATGGACAGGATGAGACCCTAGCCTGAAACTGCAGGGCTCATATGTTAAGAATTTATACAGACTTCTCTCTGGACAATTTTGGATCCAAAAATATCTTCCCTATAGCAGGCTAATAATCTGACTTGCAACGTTTCTGCCTGCGATGAATGAAATTCTCCTCCCATGACTTTTTCCTCCCCGACCGCTCTTGCAGCTGTCTTTGTCTTCCCTCCCCAAGTGTTAAGCCCTTTGTTTATATTGTACATACAGCCCTGATAGCTTCATGTTACTTACTTTGCAATGGAAGAAGGGTGAGAGAAGGGGAAAGATTATCTGCCCGGCCCTGTCAGAGGATCCCACACAATGCCGCTGTCTCAAAACTCAAATGCTTAAACTTGAGAGTTGTTGTTTTTCACCCGCTTTCCACCAAAGTCTTTTCAGACTTGGCACTTCTGAGTCTGATCCCGATCCCTTTTCCCAGGGCTCGAAGAGAAGAACTACCATATTACGTAGCCACAACCTGCTTTTGTCCTACTCTTTTAAGATGGACACCTTTCTTTCAATGTACTGTAACGAAGGTTTGACTTACTGGTTGTGATTGTGCTTTGTCACCTATGCTGATGTTTCCACTGGGAAACATGGGGGTTTTTTTAAAGGAAAAAAATGGATCTATGCAATGTCTGGCTTGCTGTACTCTGTAAAGAAACTGATTTTAGATACATGCAAAAAACAAAATTGGAATGGTCATGGTTTGTTCCCCGCCTCCCATTCACTAGGTATTCATGCTAAATGCCTGTCACAATCACAGGGGTGTCAGCTGGGAATATGTGTGGATGAAAACTGCCATTTCCAGTTTCAAGTCTTAAGTTCTGCTTGCCACATTTTTGCACCAGTTTGCAATTAAAAAAAAAAAAGTTCTCACAAAAATCCACCAGCATTTTAATGTGGCTTTATGCTAATATGAGGGCTGTGGACCAAATAAGGCTGAGGCCCAGATCCCGAACTGAATTGCACTAATATGTCCCTATCTGGGCGTTGGCTGGGGCAGGATTAACCGAAAGCTGCACAAAACGATGTATTTATCTGATTCTAAAAACATGCAGAGAACCGATTGACGACACTTGATGCATCCGTTCCACTTCAGAAGCAAGACCAAGTGTTGAGAACTCCAGAATCTGGAGAGAAATTCAGATGAGGAGGAATTTTGACCCATTCCTAAACGTGCATGCTAAATCAGCCACAGAGAATAATGGGTTTCAACCTACTTCTTTTGAAAGAATAACCTTTCTGCACTGATTCCATATGGCCACTAGGTGGTAGCAAAGACAACACTTTCATCAAATTGTCCTATTTGGGTAAATGGGAGTTCATTCTTACTGGGAATAGAATTGTGGAAACATAAAGCAGAATGGATTAGAAAATTATTAAACAGCCCCCTGCCTCCATCCAAAACCATGGCCCACTGTCCATTGGATCTCCACATTAATCCACATGTGCAATCTCCAAGAGTCATTGCAGGGATGGGTTTCTTGTATCACATCAAGAGGATATTTCAAGATAACTCAAACAAGTGAGCCATGCCACATCTGTAAGGAAAGTGTTTGGACAAAATATTCAGTTGGTATTTGAACATTTCCCAAGACCTGCTGGAGATTATGTGTATTCGCCAGGAAATGTGGAAAAGTCCCTCTTCAATTAAGGATTGTGTGCACATTCTCCATGCCATCTGGGGAATGTGCAGACTGACCGGTTGGCTTTTTTGTGTTGATGAGGAGAGGAGAGTTTGTCTGTCTCAAATTAGGCCTAATGTAAATGAAATTATCCAGCAAAAGCAAACTCATACCTCTTCCTGAGTTTGTATACATATTTAAGGAACATACATAAGAGGCTCATTTATAATTACATTTTGGGAATGATTCCAAAACCCAGCTATTCGCTAGAATACAATCCAGTAAAAAACAATTTTCTTCATCTAAATCCAGAGACTGCAAGCAGAATGAGGGTCTTTCAGCAGATGCTACTTCCCAAGACAACTAGAAGTCAGATGGCTCTCCCACAACATTAATCCTCAAACAGTCAGATAATTTTGCATCCACTATAATCTACTCCTCCACAACTGTCTCGTCATGCAGCTCGTGAAAAATAGAACTGGAAGATAATGGATTGCATTCAATTAAGTCCTACTGAAATTAATGAACCTGATTTAGTTATGCCTATTAATTTCAGTGGGTCTGCTCTGAGTTGGACAAGCATCTAATATGACCCAATGTTCTGAACCTGATCACCAAGCATAGGGTTGGCTGTTCTCCTGGGCTTGGATAATGAGGCCCATCAACATTACTAGAATTGTCATGCAAAGCAGCATTTTCATGTCAACCACAGAACCATCCTTTCCTTGCCCCATAGCTGATTCTGATTTTTGGACCATACATTTCTGCAGACGCTTTACGGCAGCCATCCATGCCACCATGATGGGGGCCATCTGCCACATTGCAGATGGCCTCGGTTTATTCCCAGCAAATGGGTTTTCCCGTTCTTTCAATTACCCTGCTACCAGGTGCCAATTTAGCAAAATCAAGATGGTTAATTCATAGATGAGGCAACACTTTTGGACAGTGTACAATATGTGGTTTGTTTCATTTAAAGTGTCCATCAATCAGGTGGATGATTAGTCCAGGAGAAAGAGTCACGAGCACAGAAATTAGCCGTAGAAGCTGCATTTCTGCTGGACCATCAGAGAATCCATGCAGACAACAGCCTGATAGTTGCTATAGTTTGAATGTCAGCATGTGAGAAGCATTGCACACACATTTTTGGGGTGTGTGGTTTGATGTCAAACCACACAGGCAAAAAGAATTTATCCAACATCCCAAGCATCAGTCAAACATGAGCCATCTCTCTCTCTCTCTCTCTCTCTCTCTCTCTCTCTCTGTGTGTGTGTGTGTGTGTGTGTGAAGATAAGGATCTGACCCACCTGTCGCGTTCCTGTTCTCCACCTCTGTTATAGCTGTCGTGGCAGTGACAGGGGAAGGAAAAACCTTAAACACATAGCAGAGTTCCCCAAAAATAGACCAGAGGCAATTCTACTTCATCTAGAAGAGCTTTACTGAAGGCAAATAAGCATAACGGTCACAAATCCAAGACATTCAGGGTTGGAACGGTCCATAAAAATCCAGTTGCAGCACTTACAATAAAACTTACAATACTTCTAATAGGACTAAACGTTAACACCAAGCATACAGATCAGAACACTAGAACAGGGGTCAGCAAACTTTTTCAGCAGGGGGCCGGTCCACTGTCCCTCAGACCTTGTGGGGCACCGGACTATATTTTTGGGGGGGAAATGAACACATTCCTATGCCCCACAAATCACCCAAAGATGCATTTTAAATAAAAGCACACAGTCTACTTATGTAAAAACGCCAGGCAGGCCCCACAAATCACCCAGAGATGCATTTTAAATAAAAGGACACATTCTACTCATGTAAAAACACGCTGATTCCTGGACCGTCCGTGGGCCGGATTTAGAAGGCGATTGGGCCAGATCCGGCCCCCGGGCCTTAGTTTGCCTACCCATGCATTAGAACAAAGAGACAGGAAAGAGAAAGTGAGTTAGACCCAGGCTTCTCCTGGTCTTACTGTTATAGTCAGTATGACCTTGTCAGAAAAATAACAGAACCAGTTTAAACCCGCAGTACTCAGCTTCCCAGAAGAAATAGCCAAAACGAAAACCTTCTGCCTGTTTCTTTCACATAGAAAGAAAACTTTCTTTCGCAAAGAGAAGAAGCCTTCTAGAACCCTCTTGAACTAATCAGAACAGGAAAGATCTCTACATATCAGATCCATACTTTCTGCAAACTGACAATAGCGCACCCTGGTCTGGTGTTTTGTTGCTAAAATCCAGGTCTGTCCAGGAGAAAACATAAACCATCCATGATGAAGAGTTCAACTTGGCATGTACAACTGAGACCCAGGCAGGTGGACTGGGTGGTCCTATGACAACCCAGGTGTCCCCACCTGGATACTTGATACCACACCATTCCAGGTCAGAAGGGCAGGGGGGAGTTGCAATCATCCATAAAAGTTTCATTTCCCTTACCCAGAAACCAATCCACCAAGTGTCTGTCGGGATTCACAGAATGCTGTGTGAGATAGTAAGTCTGCAGGCTTGAGTTTGCTAGCTGATGCAGCTGGCTGATGCCATCAGCCTGCAATACTTTCTATGGAAGTGCTGGGTCAGAAAGACTCAGCAGTAATGTGCAGATAGTTGATTGGCTGCCATCGGTAAGGGAAACCTGTCCAGCAGTAAGGGTGTAGAAGAGTGTGGTCAGAGATAAATACAGTGGTACCTCGGGTTAAGTACTTAATTCATTCCGGAGGTCCGTTCTTAACCTGAAACTGTTCTTAACCTGAAGCACCACTTTAGCTAATGGGGCCTCCCACTGCCGCCGCGCCTCCGGAGCACAATTTCTGTTCTCATCCTGAAGCAAAGTTCTTAACCTGAAGCACTATTTCTGGGTTAGCAGAGCCTGTAACCTGAAGCGTATGTAACCCAAGGTACCACTGTAGATAGAAAGGTCTTCCTATTTGCCTTAAGGTGCAGCCAGATACTCCGTTTGACTGTATGAACTCCTCGTGTATTATAGCCTGTAGATATTTGTATAGATAGATAGATAGATAGATAGATAGATAGATAGATAGATGATAGATAGATAGATAGATAGATATAGATATATAGCTCACAATAAAGATACAGTGGTACCTCGCGTTACATACGCTTCAGGTTACATACACTTCAGGTTACATACTCTGCTAACCCAGAAATATTACCTTGGGTTAAGAACTTTGTTTCAGGATGAGAACAGAAATCGTGCTCCGGCGGTGCGGCAGCAGCAGGAGGCCCCATTAGCTAAAGTGGTGCTTCAGGTTAAGAACAGTTTCAGGTTAAGAACGGACCTCCAGAATGAATTTAGTACTCAACCCGAGGTACCACTGTACTGTACTGAAGAATCTGAGCATTTCTGCTAAAGCGCCATGAAGAATTTGCTACAATGTCTGGGTTTGAGGGATTGCTTGTGGTGTTGAAAGAGAACAACGCTGTTAGCGTTATGTCCCCTCCACTGCTCTACAACCTCCCTGGCTGACTAGTGGAGGCAATCTTAGATGTGGTGTTGGACAACCCTTTCACAAGGGGCCTTCAATATCCATGCTGAGGCTGCCTCAAATGGGCCAGCTTGGGACTTCATGGCATCCACAACAACCAATGGCCTCCATGAACTCCCCCAAAGAATCTTGGGAACTGTTGTTGGTTAAGGGCGCTGGGAATGGTAGCTCTATGGGGTAACCTACAGTTCCCAGGATTCTTCAGGAGCAGTCGTGTGCTTTGACGGTTCTTTAAATATAAGGTGTGCATACAGCTTTGGGGGGATTACACAAAATGGCAGATACTTTATAGCTTCTCCTGGTGCGATTGGGTTATCTGCATTTCCTCAGACAATCTTTTCAAAATTCCACGTTAAATTCTACTGCAGGCTTTCTTCCAGAATGACGATCCTCTTGTAAGCTTCACCACAATAGCAATGTTTCTGTCGGTGCAGGAGAACTCAAATAAAGCAGAGAAACGGAAATGGTGCGAAGGTTATGGGCTGTCACAACTCAGAGAAAATACTGCCAATAAAATCACACCCACATAACTCCCTCATTAAATTCACCCGAAGGACATTTGCAAAGTGGCTTTGCTTACAAGATATCAAGGAACACAACAGCAGGGCTTTTTATTGTGATGGAAAAGGAGAAACACATGAATTGTAGTGAGAAAAGAGTAATGCTTTTGCATAGAATAAGATTTTTTTTTAAAAAAAAAAATTGTCCTGGGTACCTCTTGGTTTGCTCAGAAGCTCCTCAGTCAGAAGATCAGTAAGAGCAAACAAGCTTGCCTGAAAGACGGCTAACTCGCCACAACCATCTTCACCTGCAATGTGCAGTCACAGGCGAGCATTAGATGTGTTCATGGAAATGCTCTCCATTAATGCAACTCAATGGTGAAACCTAATGGGGCTTGCCAGTTTCCCACACAAAGCATGCCAAAGAATTCTCTGCAACATGTTCTGGAGTTCTGTAGCAAATGAGTCCATGTAAAAAGAGCCCCGTGAAGATAGAAAGTCCATTAGTGCTTCAGAGATTAGGAGAGCATCTTACATATAAGCAGTACATTATCATTATCATCTTCATCATCATCATCAGGGCTTTTTTCAGCCAGAACTCACTGGAACTCAGTTCTGGCACCTCTCAAGTTGGGGTCATTGCCATTGTAAGAGAACAAGGGAGGCATTCATGGTGAGTTCTGGCACCCCTTTTTCTAGAAACAATAGCAGTGGTGATAATTATGATGTTTGAAAGTGAACAATAACCCTCTCCTCTCACACACAGTTCTGGGGTTCTCCCAACCCCCCAAACCCAATTTGGGGGGCACTGGGGGCATGTGAGGAAAGGAAGGGAGTCTCATTGTGCCAGCAGAGATACTTGCACAGGTTCATCCTGCTGTTGTGTTTATGGCTATGGATATTTTGTATGGTTTCGGGGTTTTTTTTATTGTACTCTTTCTGTGTGTGTTCATGTATTCTTATCCTTTGTAAGCTGATTTGATATCATCAGATAGCAAGTGGTCTATAAATGGAAATAATAAATGGTTGAAAACCATGACTGTGGACCTGAAAGAAACACAAAAGGTAGACCACATGTATGCATTGTCAAATATATTGAAAAAGGAGACCTTCCTTCAACCCGAGCTGAGAACAAGATGCTGGATTAGATGTGCCTTTGATATGATCCAACAGAGCTCTATTTACATTTTGGCCTCCCTGCTCACACATTTCCCTTGCATGAAGGCAAAGGAGTGGGGACAGATTTATTGGCTCATGCCTCTCTGGTATGTTCCTGATAGCCTTTGCTATGTCTTGGGGCTCAGCTTCTCTAGTCAGGAAGCTGCTCTGCTCATGTAGGCTCCTTGTGCAATTGAAAACCCTTCAACTTTCCTTCTGCATATGTTCAGCACCAATACGTAGACAGTGGTGGAACTGGGCCACCAGAAAATAGGATTGAGAGGGCAGGATCAGCAAGTATCTCGTTGCTGTCTCATCTTATGTGACAGGGAACTTATGAGGGGGGATGCCCAAACAGGGTACTGGATCTTCATCTCAAAGCATAAAACAATTCCAGGGATAGCTGCTATGAAAAATGTTGACCAGAGCTTTCTTCTGGTACTCAATTCCAGAGAACAATCCAATATCTCAAAGGGTCAGTTCAGCAATTTAGGAAAGAGGTCAACCACTCTGAGCCCATTGTACAAATGGCGTCTCAGCCAACACACACACACACACACACACACACACACACACACACACACACACACCTTACAGTAGACCCAATGTGTCCTCATCAAAACCATATGGAAAACCTTCATCTTCTGTTTGATGGTGATGATGATGAATTAGGCATGCAGAATGTCAGCTACAGTTGTATGTCTAATTGGATTAACTGAATACGGATACAGTCCCTTTGCTTTCCTCCACTCATTCAATCCATATGGCTATTGAATGTTCCTTGGAGACAGCTTCTGTCCCTATGTGCCAACATGATGCCTGGGGATCAGCTGAGAACTCTCCATGGTTGTCCCTTTGGAGCGCTCTCAGAGGAAGTACAGCTCACAGTGGGGCATTTCCAGTATGCGACTCTCAGCTGAAGACGACTTCTTCCAAACAACGATCACAAGACTGGAGCTACATTCCTGGTTTTAGCAACAAAGAGGGCCTAAATCTAAACCTATATCTTCATGACATGCATATGAAAGACCTTGACTATGCATCAGAAGCACTACAGAATCACCTTCAGGACATATAACTAGGATAAAGATGAATGTTGCATATACAGAGTGATGAGTCTGATTTGGACTTCCACCAGGGATAACAGGACATAGAATCATAGAACTGTAGCATTGGAAGGGACCCTGAGGATCATCTAGTCCAGGCATGTCCAACAGGTAGATTGTGATCTACCGGTAGATCACTGGACACCTGTGATAGATTACTGGTAGATCACTGGTTCCCCCCAAAGAAGCTCAACAATTTTGGTTCCCTCCCAAAAGCTCAACATTTTTGCCCTGCTCCCCCCCCCCAAAAAAATGGGACTTTCCTTCTCCCTAAGAAAAGCTGGACAACTTTGACCTGAACCACCCAAAAGGGGGTAGCTCACTGCCAGTTTTTAACTCTGTGAGTAGATCACAGTCTCTTGGCAGTTGGCCACCCCTGATCTAGTCCAATGCAGGAATGTGCAGTTGTCCCATATGGGGATCAAACCTGCAACCTTATCAACCTTATCAACCTTATTCACCTTATCAACCTTATCAACATCATGCTCTAAGCAACTGAGCTATCCAGCTCCATCCTATGGAGAAGACCATCCTCAGAAGTAGTCTTTTGCCTCTTGAGTCTTTCCATGGGCAAGGAAAATAAGGCTATCACAGGCTATGGTGACTATATTTTGCCACCATACTGCCTTTGAATTCCGGTTGCTGGGAATCAAGCATGGGGAGTGCACTGTTACACTCAAGTGCTGCTTTTAGGCTTCCAATCTGAAACATCTGATTGGCCATTGTGAGAAGAGGATGCTAGACTGGATGGGTCATTGGTCCGATCCAGGAGGAATCCTCTTCTGTTCTTATTTCAGGGACGATCTCAAGATTCACCATGGACATTTGTCTGGGTGTGGAAACCCCTTGAGCCCATATTTCGATCTGAACTGTCGATGCAATGTAGATAAAACTAACAGAATCCAATGCAGTAAATGAGTGTGGAACTTCTCAGAGCCGCAAGTTTGCATTGTTCAACATAGACTTTTGGGCTTAGAATTTAGTTTGACTTGTGCCAGGGCTCACACGGAGTAACTTGTGCCGATTCAGGATCTGTTGCTTTGTGGCATATTTATACTTCACTTTCTCTGCCTGCCATCAAGGGCGCCGTGATGCAGCCAGAGCTCTGCATGTAAACATGGCAGAGAGCTTAGCTCACGGTGTCCTTTGTTGCCAGACTACAACTCCCAGCAGATTCAGCCAGCATGGCGAGGGATGATGAGAGTTGTAGTTCCAACAACACCTGGAGCTACATCCATGTTGGCTTAGCCCATTTCTTCAGCTGGTAGCCGACGGCTGGTTTGATCTCATTGTTTTGAACCCAGTGCCTCTGATCATATGATAGGGATATAGGCAACCGTGGGTGCTGCACCCAATTGTTGAGACACAGCCATAGCCTTTTAGCCACCATGCACATGAGGACAGCAGGATGGCTGAGGGACCTGACAAAAGAAGAACCCTTTTGAAACAGAAGGGAGAATGGAAAGCATGCCATGCTGCCTATTGCACAATATCAGCCCCAGCTAGTCAGCCTCGAGTTCTTTGGTTTGCTGTGCAAACAAAGCCAGGCAAAAAGAAAGCATTGCTATGTTTCAGTGGCCAGGAGGGGGAAAGGGCAAGCACGAGCTCTTGTAGCTGGATTTGAATTCTGTGTTTACATCTGAGGCTCATGAAGCACCAGGAGTTTGTTCTGCCTGCTCTTTGTTAGCAGAGACATCTTTGAGAATTTGCCTCCAAACACAGCAGGAACAGATTTTGTTTGCTTAAGAGGACAGATGGAGTACAGTTTGCTGAGGAATGCTCTGAGCCAAAGGCTGCCTAGGCTGATCAGACCCAACTGGCTAAGATGCTCATCCATGGCCATGATGTTGCATCCACATATCTAAGGCAGGGGTGGAAATGCCTTCTTTTTCAGCCCTGGGGCCACATTTCTTTCTGGGGTAACATTTAAGAGCCACAGGCCAGTCGTGGGCTGGGACAAAGGCACAAGTAGTTGGAAAAACTAGTGCACCTCTTTCCTTTGTCCAGCAGGATAGATCCCAGGCAAACATGAGTCTCCAAGCAACTTCTCCATCTCCCTCCCATGTGGTTAGGGCCACTTGCATGGCTTTGTATCATGTCTGTGACCAGAGTAGTTTCACCACCATGGTACAGAACAGAGGTCAGCAACCTTTTTCAGCCGTGGGCCGGTCCACCGTCCCTCAGACCTTGTGGTGGGCCAGACTATATTTGGGGGGGGGGTGAACAAATTCCTATGCCCCACAAATAACCCAGAGATTTTAAATAAAAGCACGCATTATACTCATGTAAAACACCAGGCAGGCCCCGCAAATAACCCAGGGATGCATTTTAAATAAAAGGACACATTCTACTCATGTCAAAACATGCTGATTCCCAGAGTGTCCGCAGGCCAGATTGAGAAGGTGATTGGGCTGCAGCTGGCCCCCAGGCCTTAGGTTGCCTACCCCTGGTACAGAATATCATGAGTTATTGGTGTGTGTATTTGTTTATTTATTGTTGCATTTTAATCTCACTTTTCTTCCAAAAACTTGATGTGAAGTACATGGCTCTCCCCTGCCTGTTTAGCTTTGATCGTCTCCCTTCTTTACAGGACTAACTCCTTTTATAGAATAACACCTGACATTTCACAAATGAGAGAAGGGATACTATAGTTCTCAAATTACCAGCGGTTGATGGAGGAGGAAGAGGTGTGGGCCAAGCCCCTCACCTCTTGAGAAGAACACCCTTAGCTACTCTTTAGTAAGTTACCAGGGATCCAAAGATTTGGGTAAAATGGAGGGGGAGGGGTCAGGAGCAACAGAGTATAGGATTTGTGGACCCTACATTGTTTCCGAGCACAATTCAAAGTGTTGGTGTTTACCTTTAAAGCCCTAAACGGCCTTGGCTTTGTATACCTGAAGGAGCATCTCCACCCCCATCGTTCAGCCTGGACACTGAAATTCAGCTCCAAAGGTCTTCTGGCAGTTCCCTCAATGCAAGAAGTGAAGTTGCAGGGAACGAGGAAACGTGTCTTCTCAGCAGTGGCACCCACCCTGTGGAATGCCCTCCCATCACATGTCAAGGAGATAAATAACTATACAACCTTTAGAAGACATCTGGAGGCAGTGGAATGGTCTCCCTCAGGAGGTGGTGGACTCTCCTTCTTTGGACGTTTTCAGGCAGAGGTCAGATGGCCATCTGTCATGGATACTTTAGCTGAGATTTCTGCATTGCAGGGCGGTTGGACTAGATGACCCTAGGGATCCCTTCCAACTCAACAGTTCTATGATTCTGTAATTCCGCCTTTCTCCTTCAGAAATTTAACAGCTGCAGATCTAGATGTAAGCACTGAAAATGGGAACCACAGTTGCCTTGGGAACTGATCATAACTGTGTAGTAGAGCATATGGTTGGCATGCAGATACCTCCAGGTTTGGTCCCTAGCATCTCCCTTTTTTATTTTGCTTTTTACAAAGGGAGAAGAGTTTGGATTTGGATTTGGATTTGATATCCTGCTTTATCACTAACCAAAGCCGCTAACATTCCCTTTCCCTTCATCCCCCACAACAAACACTCTGTGAGGTGAGTGGGGCTGAGAGACTTCAAAGAAGTATGACTAGCCCAAGGTCACCCAGCAGCTGCATGTGGAGGAGTGGGGAAGTGAACCCGGTTCACCAGATTACGAGACTAGCGCTCTTAACCACTACACCACACTGGCGCTCTATAGAGAGACCCTATAGAGCCACTGTAAGAGATCAGAGAAGGTCATGCAAATAGCCTGGCCTGTACAAGGCAACTTTCTAGAGGTTATAGTCAATATTAGTCCTACTCAGAGTAAGCCCACTGAAAATAATGGACATGGTTAACACAGGCTAATTAATTTCAGTGGGTCTCCTGAACAGGATTTTTGTTGGATACAGCCTTCAGGGCAGAATTCATCTTATGAGCCCCATCAGCAAAAACTCTGCATAAGGACTTTCGCTTGCATAATGGTCCCCCCCCCCACTTCTCTCCTGTTCCATAATTGTTTTGGGGGGGTCAGGAGAACCCCAAAACAGTGAACAGGGGGAAGAGAGGGAGAATCATTCCATTTGGCAAGCTGAAGCACTTGCAGACAGAACGTTTGCCATAGCATGGCACTGAATTCCATCTCCACTTCCTAACTCTACTGCATGGCTGTGTACACTAACAAAATGTTTAAGAAGCATCCCCAGCTCTCCTCCAATGGCCAGATAGGGACAATGGTTCACCTGGGACAGGTACCAGAAAACTGGAACTGTTCCTAATAGGGATCATTCTATTTTAGGTTATAGAGTTTCTCCTCCAGCACGCACATGCGTGTGTACATGCAAACACAGGCACACCCCTCCATTCTTCAGGGACAATATTGGGCAACCTTCTCTAACTAGATCACGTACAGCTGTGACTCAGCAGCCAGCCAGCTCCTTAACAGGCTCTTCTCTTTCATCAGTGCAAGGCTCTGCTACACCTCTGCAACAAGTCAAAAAAATATATCTTCCACTGACATCTCTAAGGTAGTTCAAAAGCTGAGGCTCATCTTTCCCCATTGTCCGGATGATTATTCCTGCCAATAACAGTACAATATTGTACATCTGGCTTTTTCTAGGAAATGACTCCATTTCTCTGCCAGTAATTTCACCACCTCTGGATAAGATAATAGCTTTTTCCTGAGGATCACGTTCTTTCCACAAATTGTATCTCCAATATAACAAGTTTGGGGTGTTTTTAAAAGGCAGATAATAGACGCTGTTTGGTTGCGGCAACTGCCAACTTCCAGAGCATTGTCTGTCAAATGTTGATTACTGAATTCACACTCCATGAATGCTTTTTTAAAGAGAGTTTTATTCAGTCTCCTGGTAGGGCTCTTAATACAGGCCTGCAGCAGGAGTTCACCTACGGTTCACCAACTGTTTTGGACAGGGAGGAACATACTGAATTTTGAGAAATTAAACTTAAAAGCCCTGATGGTTGCAACCTGTCCTCCTATGGGACTTGCTCACCTCTTTGATAATTTCGGTTGCCCTGTTCTGAATGGAAGCATAAGAAACGCCAAGGAAGATTTCAGCCTGAATGCTTTGTTTCAGCTCGTTTCATTGATGTCGTATTCCAGGAAATGTTTGTCATGTTGTTTCATTAACATTCACGGTACAGGATGAATCTGAACTTTCCATCTGGGAAGCAGTTAGAAAGACACTTGAGCATAATTGTGCTCTGCAGCACAGAATGAATGATACTTCAAATGAAGGCAGAGAGATTAATGTGCACCTGAAATGAGACTTTTAAGGATATGTCCCAAGAGGTTTTACTATGAAAATTGCCCACATTTTCCTATCTGGCATGACCCAAGCACAGAACTTTAAACTTTGGATTGAGAAGAGGTATAACAGAGAGAGAGAGAGAGAGAGAGAGACCACAGAGGGCTCTTAAAGTACCTTGGCCTTGCAATTCTATAGGCAGACAATCTTAAATTTTAATTTCTACATTTCCACATCAGTATGTGATGTTTTTTATTTACAAAAGTCTCATGAAAATTCACTAGCATTTTAATGTGAATTTCTCACAATATACACATTTTTGTGTGTGCAAATTGGCCTAACATACACATTTTTGCAAGCACCTCCCCTTAGTATATATGTTTTTTGTAGAACTTACTCGGCTGAAAAAACTACACTGCGAAACTCATAGAAGTATGAATTTACAAGAATGCCTGAGTATACGTTCACATATTGATTGGGGAAATTACCGTAAAATTGAGAAGGTTCTTTTTTAAATGTGACCTGAACCAAACTTCTCCCCCACCTCCAAGGCCACATTCACACCATACAGCTAAAGCACTGTGATGTCACTTTCAACTGCCATGTCTTCCCCAAAGAATTCTGGGAGCTGTAGTTTGTTAAGATCTCTGAGACTTGCTAGAATCATAGAATCATAGAGTTGGAAGAGACCACAAGGGCCATCGAGTCCAACCCCCTGCCAAGCTAGGAGGCCCCAATTCCCAGAGTTCCTTGTGAAGATGGGTTGATTGTTAGACCACTCTATAAACTGTAGCTCTGTGCGGGGAATAAGGGTCTTCTAACGACTCTCAGCACCCTTAACAAACTACAGCTCCCAGAATTCTTTAGGGGAAGCCGTGACTGCTTAAAGAGGTATCATGCATGGTGTGAATGTGACCTAGGTTAGCCACGAATCATACTTCTACCTCAGCTTCAGGCTAGGTGTACGCACAATCATCTTCTACCAAATGCCAGATGTCTGTTTATAAAAGGTAAAGGTAAAGGTACCCCTGCCCGTACGGGCCAGTCTTGACAGACTCTGGGGTTGTGCGCCCATCTCACTCAAGAGGCCGGGGGCCAGCGCTGTCCGCAGACAATTCCAGGTCACGTGGCCAGCGTGACAAGCTGCATCTGGCGAGCCAGCGCAGCACACGGAACGCCGTTTACCTTCCCGCTGGTAAGCGGTCCCTATTTGTCTACTTGCACCCGGGGGTGCTTTCGAACTGCTAGGTTGG
This sequence comes from Podarcis muralis, assembly GCF_964188315.1. NCBI lineage: Eukaryota > Metazoa > Chordata > Lepidosauria > Squamata > Lacertidae > Podarcis > Podarcis muralis. Next base: position 92,436,995 of record NC_135659.1, read on the forward strand.
CAGGCGCTGGGACCGAACAACGGGAGCGCACCCCACCGCGGGGATTCGAACCGCCGACCATGCGATCGGCAAGTCCTAGGCGCTGAGGTTTTACCCACAGCGCCACCCGCGTCCCTTGATGTCTGTTTATACTTTACGTTTATGCCTTCCATGTCTGAAAATTGAGACATTTGAAAACACTGTTTAAAACCAGTCAGGGTTGTTGTGACATCATGGATGCTAGCCAATTAGTGTCATCCATACTGGATTCCACCCCCCCCCCCCCCCGTTCCAAATTGTTTTGTTTCGAGGCTCAGATCTGGAGAGGAAAATGCATGTTTGCTTGGAAAACACAGAAGTGCTTTCAAACTCCCCCCGTCCCCCCTCCATTTAAAATGTTACGCTTTTCTTCAACCCTTCACCAGCTTCATGTGATGGGTACAAATTGAAGCACGTTCCGAAAAGTGAAAGCAGAGGTGGGGGGGGGGGGCGGAGAAGGGATGAAGGGTGAAGAAGAGATTGCTTAGTACGAAGGGGTGTGTTGTGAATTAAAGATAACAGGAATGTAATTATGTCAAAGGCAGCTGAGAACATCCAGAGAGTAAAATGGATTAACTCTGAAGCACTCATTAAAAATAAGTGATCACATTTGTGGCTCTAATATCCTGTTTATAGCGATAAATCTATGCACAAATTGGAGTTTCAAAGAGGGAATAATTCTCCCTCCCCCTTTCTCCCAAAGAAAAGCATTTTGATTTGAGATGCCGTTTGTGTGCCGCGCATAATTAAAGCTGGGAACAGCTGTTGGTGAGGAAGGGAACTAAATCCGTCGCTTTTCTTCTGGAGTACATGCCCGTGTGTGTAAAGAAGGCATTTAGCAGAATGCAGGAGAGGTGTTGCTCATTTAAGCTTCTCCTTCCTGCAGCAACAACAGAAACGATCATTACCGTAACAGCAGATTCCTTGAACTGCCGCTGTGTGTTCCAAGTGCATCCTCCTTCTCCTTCGCCACCTATGGTGCTCCTTCGAGGGTGGCCAGATGCGAAGGAAGGCAAGACCTCTGTACTCTTCTAAACAGCTGTGCAGGAGATAGAATTTGGCAGCTGCAGCTTGTCATGCAGAGATGGGGGAGATGGCAGCCCCATCGAAGCAACTGTTGTATGTTCTCCTTCATCATTCCAATTTCTCCTCATTTATTTCCTGTGGCACAGAACAGTAGATGGCATCTTGCTGGGGTTGTGCAAACAGAACAAGAGTGAGGGAGACAGAAGGTGCTCCTCTCCCCGCCCCCCATATCCAGAGAAAGCAACTGGGGCAACTGAGCACCCATTATTCACGCAGATCACATATAAAACAGAAGTTCATAATACGGAAACATTTGAGGCGGAATTATTCTCAAGCATCTCTTCATTGTATCATTGCTGAAATATAACACAAAGCTCTGAAAGACCTGCAGCGATCCCTTATGCCAGGGGTGGGGAAGAAATTTGGTTTGATTGGCATTTTAAGTTGCGCCTCCTCAAACGACATTGGCACCAAAACACAGCTAAACTTTGGAATTCATGTTTCTCTGAATTTTGCAATGCAGTCCCTCCCACCCCGAAAGGTGTTACAAAAATGCATTTTTAGGAGAGGAAAGAATCATAAAATGTGCATATTGGTGAAAATTACATACAAAATACAGTCATACCTCGGGTTACAGACGCTTCAGGTTGCATTTTTTGGGGGGGTTATGGACTGCCGAAATCCAGAAGCACCAGAACAGGTTACTTCTGGGTTTCGGCAGTCGCACATGTGCAGAAGCGCTAAATCACACTTTGCGCATGCACAGAAGCTTCAAATCGCAACCCACGCATGCGCAGACGCAGGTTGTGAACACTGCGGGTTGCGAACATGCATCCCGCACGGATCACGTTCGCAACTCGAGCCTCCACTGTATATTGCATTGGGGAGAATCCATATACGATGCACACAAAATGTGTGTATTGGACGAAATGTACACTACAGTGCTGATGAATTTTCATGATTGGAGTCATTTGCCCATCATACTGCCTCTAAGGCAGGCATCCCCAAACTCGGCCCTCCAGATGTTTTGGGACTACAATTCCCATCATCCCTGACCACTGGTCCTGTTAGCTAGGCATGATGGGAGTTGTAGTCCCAAAACATCTGGAGGGCCAAGTTTGGGGGTGCCTGCTCTAAGGCATGCTCAGTCATAACTGTATGTGTTAAATTAATATTTTAGAAATGCCTTTGGATAAGTGAGAGGTTCTGAAAGTCTGACACACCGAGGTGAGGAATGATCAAGCCTTAAGTATCACCCACTATTGCAAAGGTATGGAGATCAGTGTGTTGCCTACTTGCTTTCAGCCAGTGGATTTGTCTAAGTTGTCAGAAGTCACATATTTTGCTATCCCCCCTCATTTTCTTAATTACTACCAACATCATCGAAAGAGTTGAAAAGAGAGGAGAGCATCTGGTATGAAAACAGCACACACACACACGACAAATGCTGGGTTTGCAAACAGCTCCTTTCTTCTAAATGGGATTGTTACTTTTCAATCGGCCTTGCAAATAGAATTGAGCAGATATGCATTTCATTGCAGTAATTTATATACTGCACTTAACAACATTGTGTCTAAGCAGTGTACAGTCAGGTATGAGAATAAGAATAATTTGTTTGGGGCATCTGTCTGTCTTGGGAGACAATGGAAGAGTGAGCCTTCACGGGTAAGATCAAACCATTAGAGAGTTGCAGTGCCTGCTGCAGCTGTAGAGACGGATAGGGGAAAGACATGGTTTGTTGCAACTGGGGCAGATAAAGGCATCCGATTGTGCTGATATGGGTATACCATGGTGTTTCTTCTTTTCACGCTCCTTCCAGCAGCCATTCCTCCTCTGGTCACTGCTGTGGATGCAGGACCTGACTGTCTCCAAGTGCTGCAGTTGTCTGCAAGGGATTTCCACACAGCTTGGTTGATGTTGGCAGTCTTCATGTCACGCTTGCAGGCATCTTTGTAGCACAGAGTTGGTCTGTCAATAGGCCTGGTGCCTGAAGCCAGCTCCCCGTAAAGCACATCCTTGCAGATCCTAGAATCCTAGAATTGCAGAGTTGGAAGGGACCCTGAGGATCAGCTAGTCCAAACTCCTGCAATACAGGAATATGAAGCTGTCCCAAACTGGGATCAAACCTGCAACCTTGGCAATATCAGCACCATGTTTTAACCAAGTTATACATTCTGTGGACTTGACCAAGCCAGCATAGATGTCACTGAGACAGGAGTGTGATCATGCTGGGAATGTGGGCTTTGGAAGAGGACACCTGTGTTTGAAACTCGGTCCTGCCATATGATGCCCCTAATCTTCCTGATACAGTGCATGTGGAAGATCATAAAGGTAAAGGTTAAGGGATCTCTGACCGTTAGGTTCAGTCGCGGATGACTCTGGGGTTGAAGCTCTCATCTCTCTTTACTGGCCAAGGGAGCCAGCATGTGTCCGCAGACAGCTTCCTGGTCATGTGGCCAGCATGACAAAGCCGCTTCTGGTGAACCAGAGCAGCACATGGAAACACCGTTTACCTTCCCACTGGAGCGGTATCTACTTGCACTTCGTGCTTTTGAACTGCTAGGTTGGCAGGAGCAGAGACCGAGCAACGGGAGCTCCCCCTGTCATGGGGATTCGAACCTCCGACCTTCTGATCAGCAAGTCCTAGGCTCTGTGGTTGAACCCACAGCACCACCTGCATCCCTTGTGGAAGATCATAGAATTGAAGAGTTGAAAGTGACCCCAAGGGTCATCTAATCCAACCCCCTGCCATGCAGGAAGATTTTGAGGCATCACTCCTGGTGGTTGCCCATGACTCACTACCATAAAACAGTGTGCTCAACATGCCTGGTAGATCTTCATGTTGGTATTGGTCATTAGCATCACATTCTCCCATACACTTTTGGAGAGGCAAGCCATGGCAATAGCAGCTCTCAACATCTCTTCTGCAACCGGCACAGTGAGAATACATTGGGACTCAGGATAGATCCTGTCAAAAGTGCACATATCTCCAACATTCTAATTTGTTTTCTTATCGTCACTGACCATGCATTAGAGATTGTTTGATATATGAATGTCTTAAATTAGATCCTCGCCAATGCCCATGATTTGCGGGACACTCACATACTGTTCTTATGCTCTGCATGCAGAAAGTCCATGGTTCAATAAATAGCCCTTGTCCAAAGCTCTGGAAAGCTGCTGCCAGTCAGTGTATACAGTACTGAATTAGATGGACCATTGGTTGGATTCAGTATAGGGCAGCTTCTTTTATTCCTGTGCTTTGTTTGGCGATCTCGCTTGAACTACTGCAATGCACTCTATGTGGGCTACCTTTGAAGGTGACCCAGAAACTACAACTAATCCAGAATGTGGCAGCTAGACTGGTGACTGGGAGCGGCCACTGAGACCACATAACACTGGTCTTGAAAAACCTATACTGGCTCCCAGTACGTTTCCGAGCACAATTCAAAGTGTTGATGCTGACCTTTAAAGCCCTAAATGGCCTCGGTCCAGTATACCTGAAGGAGCATCTCTATCTCCATTGTTCTGCCTGGACACTGAGGTCCAGTGCCGAGGGCCTTCTGGCAGTTCCCTCACTGTGATAAGCAAAGTTACAGGGAACCAGACAGAGGGCCTTCTTGGTAGTGGCACCTGCCCTGTGGAATGCCCTCCCACCAGATGTCAAAGAGAACAAAAACTACCAGACTTTTAGAAGACAACTGAAGGCAGCCCTGTTTAGGGAAGCTCTTAATGTTTGATGGATTACTGTATTTTAATATTTTGTTGGAAACCACCCAGAGTGGCTGGGGAAACCCAGCCAGATGGGCGGGGTATAAATAATAAATTATTATTATTATTATTATTATTATTATTATTATTATTATTATTATTATTAACCCGGAATCCTCTGCAATGGCTTGTGAACCAGGAGATAAACAGAGAAACGATCTTTCCTCTCTGCATTTACCAAGGTCCTGTGGAATGAGAAAGAGAAATGTTTCCTAAAATGTTCACAGTTCCTCCCAGCTTTATATTATCACATGTATGCACACCGACATCTAGATTGATTCTGGGAGAAATCTCCAGAGCCCCATTCTGACAAACACCATCATTACCATTCCGAGAGCCATAATACCTTGCAACATTTCTCACTGCCCATATCAAGATTTCCTGCTTTGTAATCTGTATTCCCAAGCAGCTTAAAATACTGCTTATCTATCTCCAGCACATTTTCACTGGATATATATTGCAAGAGAGGCAAGGACGGGAGTATGGCCATGCAAAGCCCATTTCTCTTAAACAAAGAAGGAAGTATTTCCATTTGGGCAATCAAAAACCTAGCAGAGATTTGGAAAGCTTATTTAGTCATAAGTGGTGACAGCTATGTTAAACCCTCTCCAAACAATCAATCTGTTTACTTGGATCTCGGTATGAATCAGGAAAACAATTGTATCTTTCTTGTGACTTATTTTTGCTTCTCAGTGGAGCAAGCTGGGCAAGAAAAGGAATTCCCCCCACCAAGACATTGGTGTTGGTTTCTGCCACCATTCCACTGTTGGAGGCAGTATGCCTCTGAAAACAAGTTGCTGGGAAACACAGGTATGGAGATCACTGTTTGATTCACATCCTCCTTGCAGGTTTCCAAGGGCATCTGCTTGGCCCATAGGGGAACAAGATGCTAGACCTTGTTCTGATCCTGCAGAGCTCATCTTACATTCTTAAGATGCACCTTCGCCACATCAAGCAGTTGGTACCTTACCTTACCTTTCCCATCCTGACCTGGCCACAGTGATCCATGTGACGGTCACCTCCAGGCTTGACTACTGTAATTCGCTCTATGCGGGGCTGCCCTTGAAGCTGTCCCAGAAACTCCAGCGGGTGCAGAATGCTGCAGTGAGGCTCCTCACAGGGTCTCTGCCATGGGAGCATATTCACCCAGTGCTTTTCCAGCTGCACTGGCTCCGGGTGGAGTACTGGGTCAGATTTAAGGTGCTGGTTTTGACCTTTAAAGCCCTTCACGGCCTAGGACCCTCATACCTATGGGACCGCCTCTCCCAGTATGCCCCACAGAGGACCTTAAGGTCCATAAATAGCAACACTCTGGTGGTCCCAGGCCCTAAAGAAGTTAGATTAGCTTCAGCCAGAGCCAGGGCCTTTTCAACACTGGCTTTGGCCTGGTGGAACGCTCTGTCTCATGAGACCAGGGCCCTGCAGGATCTGATTTCTTTCCGCAGGGCCTGTAAGACAGAGTTGTTCCGCCTGGCCTTTGGCTTGGAGCCAATTTGATTCCCCCCCCCTTTCTTTTTCCTTCTCCTCCTGTGATGAGGCTGCATTTTAATATTTTAATGTTTCAATATTTTAATGTATTTTAATCTTGTTTTTAAGTTGTATTCATTCAATTTGTTTTTATTATTGCTTGTTAGCCGCTCTGAGCCCGGCCTTGACTGGGGAGGGCGGGGTATAAATAAAAATTATTATTATTAAGAGGAATTTTCAATAGGTGTAGCTTGCTATGTTGGAATTCCTTCTTTCACACAGCTAACCAAAGGTTCTCACAAATAACACTACTACTTAGAACCAGTGGAGTAGCATGGGGGGGGCACAGGGGCGGTTGCTTAGGGCGCAAAATTGTTAGGGGCGCAAAATCTAAACACCCAGTGCTGCTTCAATGCAAGTTGTGCATGTCTATCACCGGCCTCTGTTGAAAACAGCTTCTCCATGTGAACCAGGAAGTGAGCTCTCCAAACAATGAAACAACTCTTCTTTTCTTATCTCTGTGGTTGCAATCTCATGGGTGATGTGGACACTATTAGGCAGTTGAATGTGCATGCTTTCTGCATCCATTTCCCCCCACTTTGTGTGGCCCCACATGCTAGCAACCCCCGCTACGCCACCACTTGGGTCCATCTAATGAAGCCAAATGTTGGAAGATTCTGGACAGACAAAAAGAATTCACTCCCAGAAGAGGTAGTGAGGGCACCAACTTGGATGGGTTTTTAGAAAGGATTAGACAATTTCATGCAGTTTAAGGCTATCAATGGCTCTGAATAAAGCCACTTCCGACCTCGGGAGGAGGTGGTGTTGTGGGCTTCACGCCCCCAACACACGCGATCAGGGGAATCCTCAGGCTGCGTCACCTCCTGAGCCAGCCAATCGGCTGGCTCGGGGTGTGTGGCTTGCCTCATTTTCTTCTGACCTTGCTATGGACCTCGGTTGGTCGCCATTAAGGGGCCTGGTAGGAATTTTTTCCACTTGGCAAATTGGCACCAGCCATTTGGTTTTTCACCTACCTCGTAGCAAATCGTCACAACTTCCTTGGTCTTGGAGGTTAGGCATTGGTAGGGGTATTGTTATTTAGCTGTGTTGGGGGGGGGAGCTCCATCACCTCCCCCAAATATTGAAGGGTAGTCTGTTAAAGGATTCAGGGGGGGCGTGGCCTCATCCAAAGCCTATGGAGGCCAGGGCCTAAAGCGTGCCCCCGAGCGGTGACCCTGGGGGAGTACCTAGTTGATGTGCATCAGCAGGGCTCCCCCTGCTGATGTTAACCCTTCCCAGTCTTCAAGCAATCAGGCTGAAGCCGGATAGTCGGATAGGACCAATGCCTAAGCGAATACCGCTCTTACCTCTAACCAATAAAGTTGTGGCCAATTTTAGCCCATTAACCTTAATCAATGGTGTTCTGTGTCTTTATTTCTACTGGGGGAGGCGGGAACTCGCCACACAACAGTTGCTGGAAATCACAAATGTGGGTAGTGCTCATACATTCAGGTCTTGCTTGTGGGTTTCCAAGAAGCAGTGGTCCTTGTGAGAAAAGGATGCTGGACTAGATGAGCTTTTCACCTGACCAAGCAAACTCTGCATATGTTCTTATTCTTATTTCTTCCTTCATAAGAATTTGGGCTGCTGTAGTCCCTCTTGAATAGCTTTGAATCGGTGTAAAGTATTTTGTAGTGGTGGTGGAGGAAGTAAGTCAGAAGTCCTTATTTAGAGCTGAAACAAATTTGCTCTTGGAAGTTCAGCCCACAATTCTCCATGAATTAAAGGTAAAGGTAAAGGTACCCCTGCCCGTACGGGCCAGTCATGTCCGACTCTAGGGTTGTGCGCCCATCTCACTTAAGATGCCGGGGGCCAGCGCTGTCCGCAGACACTTCCGGGTCACGTGGCCAGCGTGACAAGATGCATCTGGCGAGCCAGCGCAGCACACGGAAACGCCGTTTACCTTCCCGCTAGTAAGCGGTCCCTATTTATCTACTTGCACCCGGGGGTGCTTTCAAACTGCTAGGTTGGCAGGCGCTGGGACCGAGCAACGGGAGCGCACCCCGCCGCGGGGATTCGAACCGCCGACCTGAAGATCGGCAAGTCCTTGGCGCTGAGGTTTTACCCACAGCGCCACACGCATCCCTTTCTCCGTGAATTACATTGGTGAAAATATCCCCCAAATCTTGCCTGGGACCTGGAAAAATTTGGGGACAAATGTTAACTAGCCTAATGATGAAAAACCAACTTTCATCAGTCTGTGGTCTTATTGTTCTCTTCTTCCCCTGATCACTTGCTTCGATTGGCAGGTAGCACCTCTAGTAGCAATAATTTCATCAAATGACTCATAGTGGCATACAGGAAGCTTTTAATTCTAAAGCCTTTGGATAGCAAATTAATGATTACTTTGATATAGAAAGCAGCTAGATTTAATAAGTTGTAGTTGGGAAATTATTGTGTGGGGTTGGGATTAAAAAACAAAACAAAACTTCTGCAAAACTTGGAACCCCTCCAAGCATGCTGATACCCCCTCCTTATTTCTCAGTAGCCCTTTTCTGGCTACATTTCTGTTGGCACTCAGTACCTAGGTTTGGTATTAGAGGGAGTGCTTGCATAAAAGAAACAGCCTGATTGGATCAGGCTGAGGGTCCATACGCTAGCCATTGATGCTGTCAAAGCAGGACTTTGAAGCAGAATTTCAGGTTCTCACCCAGCAGACTGAACAGGAGGCTCCCCCAGAACAACAGATCTGATCATATTTTTAAGTGAAACAACATTCTTCTTAAGAGGGCCCCCATTAGGGGTGGTGGAGGAATTCAATGCAGTTCACATTTAAATGACTTCCCTAACTCATACTTTCTGAAACATTATGCAAACTGGAAAGCATCCATCCTTTGAAATTTGCAATTTATCTGGATTTTGCAATGTAGTTCTTCATCCAAGAAAAGGCTGAGGGCTGATGAATCACAGAACTCCCAGGCTCTGGGTGAGTGATTTATTTTTCTTCAGCTTGAATTAACTTTCAGCTTCTGACAACTTGTGTGTGACAAAGGCCAAAGTGACCAATTCTACATGCCATGGTAAATATGCCAAGGTGTTCTGCAATGGTCCATAGCAGAATTCAAAACTAGCCATTTATTCGCATAGCAGATAAGGCAGCAGGTGCTTTCTCCACAGAGAGCTCCATTTGTGAAGGAATTGTAGTTCAGTGGTTGCTGTTGTTTAGTCGTTTAGTGACCCCATGGACCAGAGCACGCCAGGCACTCCTGTCTTCCACTGCCTCCCGCAGTTTGGTCAGACTCATGTTTGTAGCTTTGAGAACACTGTCCAGCCATCTCGTCCTCTGTTGTCCCCTTCTTCTTGTGCCCTCCATCTTTCCCAACATCAGGGTCTTTTCCAGGGAGTCTTCTCTTCTTATGAGGTGGCCAAAGTATTGGAGCCTCAGCTTCACGATCTGTCCTTCCAGTGAGCACTCAGGGCTGATTTCCTTCAGAATGGATAGGTTTGATCTTCTTGCAGTCCATGGGATTTTATATGGAGTGACAGCAGTAAGAATATTGATGGCCCAGAAATGGAAACAGAAGGAGTTACCTACGATAGAAGAATGGAGAACTAAAATGATGGATTATGCAGAACTGGACAGAATGCCAGGAAGGATCCAGAATCGACGAGACCAAAGATTTACAGAAGATTGGGAAAAGTTTATCCAATATATGCAAAAACTGAGTGATAATAAAATTACGTTTGTAAGCTTTAAGGGAGCTGTGTGAGGGGAAAGGGTTAAAAGGGTAGAAATGTGTAAAAAGTAACAATAGGAAGGAATGGCAAACAAATTGAGGGAAGTCAAAAAAGAGAAGTAAGATGTAATTAAGATGTATGGAATGTATAAATTTGTTTTTGTATTTGAAAACTAATAAAAATATAATATATATATATAAAAAGAAATGGTTTGTTCAGGCCGTCCCTAATGATGTCTTCATCATCCAAAAGACTGAAAACAATGGACAGCTCCAGTTCTTGATGGGAATTTGTAACAGTTGCCCCCAACCTCCGTTTCTGTTCTGGAGAAAGTTTCTGCAGTGTGTCCTGTGCCTCACCCTCTAGTTCTCAGTTCCTTGGAATCAACATTTTGCTGTTGTTTTGATGCCCTCCTTCTTTTGCCCGCTGCTGCTGATGCAATTCTACTCTATTCAGGGGAAAGAATAAGAACCAGCCAGAAACTTTCCCACAAGACACGAGAGGGCCATCTGTGTGAAACTGTTCCTTTCACATCTCATTATCTCTCCAGCAAAAATAAAAAAGTAAAGCGCCATCATATCTTTTGTTGTCCCTCGACAATACTGTCTCTCCCTTTCTGTTCACACATGCCTGTTATCACAAAAGAGAGATCCGATCACTCCAAGGAGTCGCTAACTTTATAATTGGTGCTGGCAAGAGCCTAACCTTAACCCATGCATATTCTTTGCTGGGTATGCAACAGCTGGTGGACTCACAAGGGGATGATAGTAGGCAAGATAACAGTCTGCTCGAAAATATTGCAGTAACACACAAACCTGCATCAGTGCAAATGTGCAATTGGTCCGATCTGAAGATTGTATCAGGAATATTTTAATGTCTAATGTTTTACAATTTTTTATGTGTTGTAAGCCACCCAGAGTGGCTGGGGAAACCCAGCCAGATGGGCAGGGTATAAATAATAAAACTGTTGTTGTTGTTGTTTAATACAAATAAAAAGGTTCTAGTTTGGAACATCCTATTGCAAGCTTATGTTCTTTGCTTATGCAAAATGGACCTGGCAATCAATGCTTTTGTGTAGCTTCATAACTGAAGGCATTTGATGAGTAACAACAACAACAATTTTATTATTTACACCCTTCCCAGCTGGCTGGATTGCCACAGCCACTCTGGGTGACTTCTGATGGTTGGTGACTACTATGCAGAATGCTAGAATTTGTATGGGTGAATGTTCTGCATGGCTGAATGAGCCGTTGCCAATCAAAACCACCATATAACATTGGAAAGCATAGCATTTCAGGTGGTGGAAGGTGATTAATAATGATAGGAATGACAGCTGTGATGCTGAAGATGATGGTGATGATGTATCTGACCTTAAATGGATGCCTGCACTGTTTGATTTGTGGATGGCAATGAGGCTACCAATGGCTTCCAGCCATGATGGCTATGTGCTGCCTTAATGGCTGAAGGCAGAAATGCTTCTGAATACCAGCTTCTGGAAACTGGAAGAGGGGAGTGTGTGCTTATGCTTGGGTCTTGCTTGCAGGCTTCCCAAAGGCATCTGGTTGGTTGGCCACTGTGTGAACAGAATGCTGGACCAGATGGTCCATTGATCTGATCCAGAAGGCTCTTTGTATGGTCTGATGTTCTTAACTTGCTTCGGCAGTAAACAAGTGATGTAGATGTGTATATGGAATAGCTTACATGCTCTGAGGCAAAGCTTTGTAATGGTTTCCATAATGAATTCTGGGATGGGGACTGGGCTTTGGGGCAGAGATTTGACTTGTTGTTTATGTGAAGCTTTAGGTAGAGTGATATTAAGTACCTCCATCATGAAGTACAGTGGTACCTCGGGTTAAGTACTTAATTCGTACCGGAGGTCCTTTCTTAACCTGAAACTGTTCTTAACCTGAAGCACCACTTTAGCTAATGGGGCCTCCTGCTGCCGCCGCACCGCCGGAGCACGATTTCTGTTCTCATCCTGAAGCAAAGCTCTTAACCTGAAGCACTCTTTCTGGGTTAGCGGAGTCTGTAACCTGAAGCGTATGTTACCTGAAGCGTATGTAACCTGAGGTACCACTGTAGAGTGTGTGAGGGTGTATGTTCAAGAGTGTTGATAGAAAGATCTCGGCCAATAGCTTGCTTATTTATTTAGAAGAGCTTTGGGAGACATTGCAGGAGTCAGGCCTCTTCTTCATCTAAGCTCCCAAAAGAATTCGCTTAAGGACAAATCCACTTCTAAAGGTGGCCTTCTCTCCCTCTCTCTCTCTCTCTCTCTCTCTCTGCGTGTGTGCGTGCGTGTGTGAGAGAGAGAGTGCATGTACTCTCTCATTGGATTAGATTCTCCCCCACAACACCTGCCCTGATCCTGCTAATTCTGCACACACACACACACACACACACACACACACACACACAATCTGATGCTATTTGCATTATTTAAAACACTGCATATTAAATGCAAACACGCATTTAAGGTCATGTCTTGTTGGGCCTTCATTCTGCCTCAGAAGGTAAATATCTTCCCTAATACAGTGAAATAACACAGCCCCTGCTCCTTGTAAAGGCAGCTGCAAAGCCACCCTGAGTTGTCCTTGGGTGATCTCAGCTCTCCCCCACCTCTCTAAATCAAGCTTCCATATTTTGCCTTGCCCAAGTAACATTTCGCAGCTATATGCTAAACCCCATTGTTTAGTCTAATCTATAAAGCGGCACTTGAATAGAAGTCCTGGAATATGATCAAATATTCTTTTAGGAAAGAAGAAATGCAAACTATAAAGAGTTATGATAGGAAGGTGAAATGTTCTCCACTGCTAAATGTGTATGTGTGCATATATATATATATATATATATAGTCTTCATTTTTTTGCTTCTGGGTGATTTATTCTGTTGCTGCTTGTTCTCAACTTGCAAAGGAGTCCAAGTGAATAAAAAATGAGCAGCTATGGAAAACAAAGCTGAGGAATCAGGGGGATTGCTTTGGATGCCAGATGTGATGGAAAAGAGCAGAGTTCTCAGTATTATAATGGTCATCTTAGCAACCTCTTCAATAGGTTACTCTGCAATCCTATACATTCTACTCCCAGTCCAATACACCCCTGGGGCGCATACTGCAGGTGTGAAGGAAGTACTGTAAATAGAGAGGTGTTTCTCACAATACTACAACTTGGGGGGGGGGGGTTCAATGAAGCTCAGTGTTGGAAGATTCAGGACCTGGAAAGTAGAGCTCAGAAGGTCCCCTGTCCAAAAATGAAATCTAGTACCAGTCAGTGTAATACTGAGCTCGATGGAGCAATAATCTTGATTTAGTATAATGTAGTTTTCTATGTCATTGTCCTTTTTTTAACAAGATCACCGTAGACAATCAGGCCACTGATCCTGTCGTGTATCCACAGCAATGGCCAGAGGAAGAATGACCGCCAGGAGGAGCACAAAAAGAAGAAACGCCATGGTGCATCTCAGTGCCAGATTTATGTACAGTGGTACCTCGGGTTATGGGACGCGGGTGGCGCTGTGGGTAAAACCTCAGTGCCTAGGACTTGCCGATCGCATGGTCGGCGGTTCGAATTCCCACGGTGGGGTGAGCTTCCGTCTTTCGGTCCCAGCTCCTGCCCACCTAGCAGTTCGAAAGCACCCCTAAGTGCAAGTAGATAAATAGGTACCGCTTTATAGCGGGAAGGTAAACGGCGTTTCCGTGTGCTGTGCTGGTGCTGGCTCGCCAGAGCAGCTTCGTCATGCTGGCCACGTGACCCGGAAGTGTCTGCGGACAGCGCTGGCCCCTGGCCTCTTAAGTGAGATGGGCGCACAACCCTAGAGTCGGACACGACTGGCCCATACGGGCAGGGGTACCTTTACCTTTTTACCTCGGGTTACATACACTTCAGGTTACATACGCTTCAGGTTACAGACTCTGCTAACCCAGAAATAGTGCTTCAGATTAAGAACTTTGCTTCAGGATGAGAACAGAAATTGTGCTCCAGCGGCGTGGCGGCAGCAGGAGGCCCCATTAGCTAAAGTGGTGCTTCAGGTTACGAACAGTTTCAGGTTAAGAACGGACCTCTGGAATGAATTAAGTACTTAACGTGAGCTACCATAGTATAAGCTAAACAAGCTATAGCTTAGGGCCCCCGTCTCTTGGGGGCCCCCAAAAAAATTAAAGAAAAAAACTTGATGTACATTTCCAAAATATAAGATAAAAAACAAATAAAATAAGACCTACATGCAGCAACAGTGTTTTGTTTTGTGTTGTGTAGGCTCATATTTTGTTAGGTGCAAATGGCTTTAGATATCTATTAGGTCCATAAATTTCCATATAGCATAAATTCAACACAAAAAAACAGCAACAATTTGTTGTTGACAAAGGACAGCTGGACATATAAAGGGCTCCATTACCTTCAGTAGCTTAGGGCCTTATCAAACCTAAATCCGGCCCTGGTGCACAACTAGAAGCCTTCATCTGCCCCAGCTGCAAACTGGGGCAACTCTTAGCCCTATTTTAGTATTTGTGGGGTGGGATTCATAGTGGGCTGACTGCAGTCAGAACCACGGTGGAGATGAAGTCCTACTCATTTGATGCCATGGTCCCACTCTGGCTGTCCTCTCCTGCAAGTAAGGTTACATATGTGAAAGCACGCACATGGCCAGACAGCATCACATACCTTGGGAAAGGTGGGAGGATGAGAGGAAATTATCCTTTACCTGTTCATAAATTCTGTCCACTAGTGTGGATGGAACACACCCCAAATGGCTAAAGCCCTTGCAGTGTGAAAAGTCAGTTGCAATGGGACTTTAAGCTTGCAGTGCAAAAGCAATTATTTTGTAGTGCTAGGAGCATTTGGTCTGGTGGCAGCCAAAGCCTTTAGCAAACTGTAATGACAAAGGAAGTTGGGTGTGCTCATGCACTGATGCTTGGTGTGAAGATAGAAGTGTTATAAATACACAAGGGCATCCCTCCCTATCCTTGTTTGTGGGAGGTTGGAGGAGATGCAACATCTATAATGCAGCCCATCATATCTGAGTGCCTTGATGACATGTGATACCAATTGCAAATGTGCATCTTTTTAAAAATGTACATTTCGAAGCAAACCCTCCGCACGGAGAGGGGGGTGGAAAGTTAGTCCATCACAAACTGTGCCTGCTTGCCTTTCGCTATGGCTGGAAGACCAAACCAGGTAAGATCCTGAATATCTCCCGTCTCTCTATATTTGTTATTTCTGTAGGTTTATACCCTGCCTTCAGTCAAATGATGTGGAGAGCAGCTTGAATATAATACTTTTTAAAAAACAAAATATTTTGTTCCCCAGTGGCTGGGGAAACCCAGACAGATGTGTGGGTTGTAAATAATAAAAATAGTAGTAGTAGTAGTAGTAGTAGTAGTAGTAGTAGTGTGACAAGAAAACAGCATTGAAGCAGACAAGGCAGAATAAAACAGATCATCAAAAGACTAGAAATTAGCTCTACTTTGCTTTTAAAAGCACTTTGAATGGGGTTAACAACAAGGGAGTGAGATAGTATGAGCTGTAGCCTTCAGCTTGAAAGGGAAGGTAGGTGAGTAAATTAGCTCATTTATTCGCTCCATATTTTTCACCATGGGGAGGCCTGTTGCTTAGCAGTGGAGCGTCAGATTTACCTGCAGAAGGTCCCAGGTTCAGTCCCCAACATCTCAAGGCAGGATTAGGGGAGACCGCTGTTGAAACCCTGGGGAGCCACTGGCAGTCAGTGTTCACAGTATCAAGCTACATAGATGGACCAGGGGTTTGACAGCATGAAGCATCATCATCCTTTGTTTCCACCACTGCCACCAGGTGAACATCTTTAATTTTCCTGGTAGCCATCACAAAAACAGACCTTCCTCCCTTAGGATTTGGTTGCCTCCTGTAGACATCCTCACTGTCTTAGCTAAATCCACCCCTTTTAGCTTAGAACTCTCATTTCTTGAAGGTAAAAGTGTGGTTGAGTTAGAATATTGTTTATGCGTGCCCAACCCAGTACTGTAAATAAATGCTGCTGCACTTCATTTTTCCATTTAGCTCTTAATGCTTTATAATAAATTCCTTCCTTTTCTTGTTTGGGAGGGTTTACACATACACACACAGTGGTATATCTGCCTTGCATGTAGAAGCTGCTTTCAGTCTGTGTAGACAGTCCTGGGCTAGATGGACCAATAGTCTAACTCAGTATATGACAGTTTCTTATGGCCCTATGATGGGATGCTTTTGCGATTTAACAGCCTCTTCTCAGAGTGACATGACTATGATCTTCCTAGTATCAACGTCCTCCAGCTCTTCAGATTAAAGGCATCTGCCTTGGGTGTTTATAAGCCCATTTGTGACATTATGAGCAATCCCCATGACAACCACTTTTGATGTCACAAGGCCTCACATTGTCCCTCCCTCACTGGAATGTGAAGCAGAAAATGGGCAACAGTAATGACAGCAGCTGTTTGAAGGAGGTGGTGGTAAAACCAACCCTCAAAAAACCCTCCCTGGATGTGGAAAATCTAAGTAACTACTGGCCAGTTGCTAATCTCTCCTTCTTGGACAAGCTTCTTGAGTGGGTGGTTGTGGACCAGATCCACGTGCTCTTGGAGGAAACTGATTTTCTAGATATATTTCAGTCGGGGTTTAAGCCCGGTTTTGGCACAGAAACTGCTTCGGTCTCCCTCTGTCAGGAGAGATACTGGGGAAATGTGTCCATGTTAATTCTCCTTGACTTCTCAGTGGCTTTCTGTACCATCAACCATGTTATCCTTCTGAAGCAGCTGTCCAAGTTAGGGGCTGGTAGCACTGTTTGGTGGTGGTTCCAGTCCTACTTGGAATAATCATTTCCAGAGGGTGATACCCAAAGTGAGGCAAACCAAGTTAATGTACCAATGCCTATGACAGGAGTAGCTAACTTTTCAGTTGTGGTCCAGAGCTAAAACCCTCACAGGCACTTGCCCCTGAGCAAACAAAGGCCTCCCACAGTATCTCACTGGTCCACCTGGGCCGGGAGAAGACTAGGCCAAATGCTATAGAGGAGGAATGACCATCTTCAGGCCATAGAATTCTAAAGTTATTCACAAGGAGGCAGAACTGGGAGAGGAGGTCTGGGGAAAGAGACTCAAAAACATTCAGTCTCGTCTCATCTCATCTCAACCTTTGGTGCAGCAAGTTGATCATTTGGAGCTGTCCATGGTCCTGCAACTGCTACCTTCTTTTTGGATCTGGTGTTAGACCAGAACATGACAGCTCTTACATAAAAGCAACCAGAGATTTTGTTTATTATATTAAGCAGTCTGAACGTGCCACCTAGCCAAATGGTTTGTGCAGATGACCCATATCCTTCCTGTTCTTGTAAGCACCTATAGATCTCTTACATGTTGGACTAGATGGGTCCAGTAGGGCAGTTCTTATATCCTTAAAATTTACTTTCTCCTGTGTGAGTGTCTGAGGGCCCTGCTCCTTCCTGCCACTCACCATCTGGCCCAGGGCAGGGCCTGACAGGCTTCACAGGGACTGCTTCGCTTTGCTGCCCAGGAGGACTCTCCTGTGTGAGTGTCTGAGGGCCCGGCTCCTTCCTGCCACTCACCATCTGGCCCAGGGCGGGGCCTGAAGCCTCCCCATAAGGACTGCTGCGCTCTGCTGCCCAGGAGGACTCTCCTGTGTGGGTGTCTGAGGGCCCTGCTCCTTCCTGCCACTCACCATCTGGCCCAGGGCAGGGCCTGACAGGCTTCACAGGGACTGCTTCGCTCTGCTGCCCAGGAGGACTCTCCTGTGTGAGTGTCTGAGGGCCCGGCTCCTTCCTGCCACTCACCATCTGGCCCGGGGCGGGGCCTGAAGCCTCCCCATAAGGACTGCTGCGTTCTGCTGCCCAGAAGGACTCTCCTGTGTGAGTGTCTGAGGGCCCTGCTCCTTCCTGCCACTCACCATCTGGCCCGGGGCGGGGCCTGAAGCCTCCCCATAAGGACTGCTGCGTTCTGCTGCCCAGGAGGACTCTCCTGTGTGAGTGTCTGAGGGTCCTGCTCCTTCATGCCACTCACCATCTGGCCCGGGGCGGGGCCTGAAGCCTCCCCATAAGGACTGCTGCGTTCTGCTGCCCAGGAGGACTCTCCTGTGTGAGTGTCTGAGGGTCCTGCTCCTTCATGCCACTCACCATCTGGCCCAGGGCGGGGCCTGACAGGCCTCACAGGGACTGCTTCGCTTTGCTGCCCAGGAGGACTCTCCTGTGTGAGTGTCTGAGGGCCCGGCTCCTTCCTGCCACTCACCATCTGGCCCAGGGCGGGGCCTGAAGCCTCCCCATAAGGACTGCTGTGCTCTGCTGCCCAGGAGGACTCTCCTGTGTGAGTGTCTGAGGGCCCGGCTCCTTCCTGCCACTCACCATCTGGCCCAGGGCGGGGCCTGACAGGCCTCACAGGGACTGCTGCGCTCTGCTGCTCAGGAGGACTCTCCTGTGTGAGTGTCTGAGGGCCCTGCTCCTTCCTGCCACTTACCACCTGGCCCAGGGCAGGGCCTGACGGGCATCACTAGAACAGTTGCTGTTACTGCTGGAGGGGTGCAGAGTGCTTTTAAAATGTTTTGTTTTGTTTTGTTTTGTTTTTTTAAATTCCTTTGAATTTCTTGTAGGTGGGGGGTGGGTGGGATGGATGTTTATTGGGCCTGGGAATTTGTTTGATTTTATGTTTTTGTAATTTTTACTGTTTTTTGTTTGTATTGTTTTATTGGTTGTTTTTTTTAAGGTGTTATTTTGTTCTTAAGGGGAGGGGTCAGCACTGCCGGGGAGTGGGTCCCAGCCAACAAAATGGCTGGGGCATGTTCCACTGGGGAGGATGCACTGGGACAACCGATCTCAGTGATCACGGGTAGGAGGAGGAGTTACGCTAAGACCAGACCATGTCATTACAGAGGAGGCAGGTTTAGTCGTTGTCTGAGGACTATCCCTGCCTCCGGGTCTGGTCCTGACCGGATGGATACTAGAATCAGCAAGGGATACCCACATGACCTGAAGGTGCTGCTGTGCAATGCCAGGTCAATGATTCATAAGACCACTGCCACCCATGACTTGATCATGGATGGAGGACTTGACCTGGCATGTGTGACAGAGACCTGGTTGGATGAAGCAGATGGGCCTGTCCTTGCCGCTGCTTGTCCACCAGGTTTCTCTTACGCACAGCAACCCAGGTCATGTGGGCGGGGAGGGGGGGTTGCAGTGATTTTTAGGAAGTCATTAGTTTACACCAGGCGTCCTATTGGGAAGACCCAGTTTTCCGAGTGCATGTTCTGGAAGTTGGGCAATAGGGGCAGTACAGGATTCCTACTGGTGTACCAACCTCCCCGCTGCACCAAGGATTCCCTGCCCGAGCTGCTTCAGGTCATGGCGGATGTCCTCCTGGAGACACCTAGCTTGGTTGTCCTAGGGGATTTTAACATCCATGCCGACACGACCTTACAAGGGGCTGCTCGGGACTTCGTGGAAAGCATGGCCTCCATGGGGCTGTCCCTGAATAACTCTGGCCCAACCCATAGCTGCGGACATGCCTTGGACCTGGTGTTTACCTCTATGGATGTTGGTGATCTGACACTAAGTAAAAGCGAAACGAAAGAAGTGCCATGGTCAGATCACTTCCTGGTGCAACTGGACTTCTCTGCGACTCATCCCCTCTGCAGGGAGGTGGGACCAATTCGGATGGTCCGCCCCCGCCACTTAATGGATCCAAATGGTTTCCACAGAGTGGTAGGGGATGCTTTATCCCATGTTGATGGCCTTTCAGCCGATTCCCTGGTGGCCCGCTGGAATGTGGAGTTAACCAGGGCTATTGACTGTTTGGCTCCGAAGCACCCTCTCTGATTGCATGGAGCCCGGAGAGCCCCGTGGTTCTCCACGGATCTGAGGGCAATGAAACAATCGTTGAGACGGCTAGAGCGCCGGTGGTGGATAACTCATTCCGAATCTGACCGGACACAGGTTAGAGCTCAACGTCGAGCCTACCAAGTGGCGATAGCGACGGCGAAGAAGACCTTCTTCGCCGCCTCTATTGCATCTGCAGAAAACAGCAGCAGGAGACTTTTTCAGGTGGTTAACAATTTAGCGGAACCACCTGCAACATCTGGGCCCAGTATGGGCCACATGATCTCCTGCAATGATTTTGCAAAGTTTTTTGCAGATAAAATCGCTCAGATTTGGGAAGAAGTAGACTCCACCGTGGGAGCAGAGCCAGGGCGGGAGAGTGCTAGAGTCCTGTCTAGTCAAGTTGTGTGGGATCAATTCCAACCTGTTACCTCCGAGGATGTGGACAGGCTGCTTGGACGAGTGAAGCCAACCACCTGTCTCCTGGATCCTTGCCCATCCTGGCTTATAAAAGCTAGTCGGGAAGGACTGGGCGATGGGCTTCGTGGGGTGGTGAATGCTTCCCTCCGTGAGGGAGCCTTCCCAGACCCGCTGAAAGAGGCGGTTATTAAACCGCTTCTTAAAAAACCATCTTTAGATGCGGCCACGATGGCCAATTATCGCCCAGTCTCAAATCTTCCATTCTTGGGCAAGGTGATTGAGCGAGTGGTTGCTGAACAACTCCAGGCACGCCTGGAAGAAGCGGACCATTTGGATCCCTTCCAGTCGGGATTCAGGCCTCATCATGGGACTGAAACTGCCTTGGTCGCACTGGTTGATGATCTCTGGCGGGCTAGGGACAAAGGTGAGAGCTGTTTCCTAGTTCTACTGGATCTCTCAGCGGCGTTTGATACCATCGACCATAACATCCTTCTGGACCGTCTTGAGGGGCTGGGAGCTGGGGGCACTGTCATACAGTGGTTCCGCTCCTTCCTCCTGGGCCGTGTTCAGAAAGTGGTGGTGGGGGATGAGTGTTCAGACCCCTGGGCTCTCACTTGTGGGGTGCCTCAGGGTTCTGTCCTCTCCCCCATGCTTTTCAACATTTACATGCAGCCACTGGGAGAGATCATCAGGAGGTTTGTACTGGGGGTTCATCAGTATGCGGATGATACCCAGCTCTACCTCTCTTTTAAATCAGAACCAGTGAAGGCGGTGAAGGTTCTGTGTGAGTGCCTGGAGGCGGTTGGAGGATGGATGGCGGCTAACAGATTGAGGTTGAATCCTGACAAGACAGAAGTACTGTTTTGGGGGGACAGGAGGCGGGCCGGAGTGGAGGATTCCCTGGTCCTGAATGGGGTAACTGTGCCCCTGAAGGACCAGGTGCGCAGCCTGGGAGTCATTTTGGACTCACAGCTGTCCATGGAGGCACAGGTCAAATCTGTATCCAGGGCAGCTGTTTACCAGCTCCATCTGGTACATAGGCTGAGACCCTATCTGCCTGCAGACTGTCTCGCCAGAGTGGTGCATGCTCTGGTTATCTCCCGCTTGGACTACTGCAATGCGCTCTACGTGGGGCTACCTTTGAAGGTGACCCGGAAACTACAACTAATCCAAAATGCGGCAGCTAGACTGGTGACTGGGAGCGGCCGCCGAGACCATATAACACCGGTCTTGAAAGACCTACATTGGCTCCCAGTAAGTTTCCGAGCACAATTCAAAGTGTTGGTGCTGACCTTTAAAGCCCTAAACGGCCTTGGTCCAGTATATCTGAAGGAGCGTCTCCACCCCCATCGTTCTGCCCGGACACTGAGGTCCAGCTCCGAGGGCCTTCTGGCGGTTCCCTCACTGTGAGAGGTCAAGTTACAGGGAACCAGGCAGAGGGCCTTCTCGGTAGTGGCGCCCGTCCTGTGGAACGCCCTCCCATCAGATGTCAAAGCGATAAACAACTACCTGACATTCAGAAGACATCTGAAGGCAACCCTGTTCAGGGAAGTTTTTAATATGTGACATTTTAGTGTATTTTTTATCTTTGTTGGAAGCCGCCCAGAGTGGCTGGGGAAACCCAGCCAGATGGGCGGGGTACAAATAATAAATTATTATTATTATTATTATTATTATTATTATTACTTAAGGGTGGCTTGAGGACGTATGAGAGATGCCTCAGTTAGAACTGATGATTCACACCACTCAGATTTCTCAGAAAGCTTTCTTTCCTGCCACTGAACTCCTATTATTCTCTTTAGTTCCAAGGGAAATCTGCACATTATTTCTTTCCCTTTCATTTCCCATTTTGTGCTTCCTTTCTCCCCCTGGCTGCTTTGATGTTGGCTCAACAGTGAATTTCTCGTTCAGCTCATTGCCGTAAGAGCCGTTGTAAAGAAGAAGAGGTGTGTTTGCTAGTTTCTTTAGCCCAGAGTTTCTCAAACTTCACATACCCCAAATTAAAACTAGAGGAATACTTTTACAGTTGAGTAAAAGGTTGACTCTTCAGAATGCGGACGAGAAAAGAATTAACCACTTCCTGCATGTCACAGTTCTGAGTGTTCCCCTTGAGTTTAAGGAGCCAAATCCAGCAATCAAATCCAGCCGGGATGCAATGGGAATTCTCCCCAGAGAGTAGGAATGCTTACAGCTTTTCTGCATCAGGAGTGATTGAGTAATCAAATCAAATCTATTCCACAGAGGTGGCAGAACTAACTGCACCACCACCACTGAGGCTGATTGGAAGAAATTAGGGACAGAGCAATGAATCATACATAGACACAGCAAGACATCGTCTCCTGGGGATGCATGCTTTGGGCTTATATGAGCCTTTAATGCAGAGGCAGGGAATCTCAGGCTAGGGGCTAAATATGCCCCTCCAGGCCCATCCATCAGGCTCTCATGAGTCTTTCTCATCACCCTTCTCCACTTCCACAGCCCCTCACTGGCCTGTTCTGCACCCTCCTGAAGTTTACTTGCCTTACTGGAATATGTCTTTGGACCATGTCTTGCATGTTTGGACGGAATGATGTTTGCACGATGTGGGTGTAAACCTCTGACTTGTGTGTGGCTGTAATTATAAGATTCACATCCTTTGCACCTCCCACTTTTACCTCTGGTCCCACCTACTGTGTGGCTCACGGAAGATTCAACCCCTAGGGCTAAAAAGATTTTTTGGTGGGTGGTGTTGGAACACGCCTGGGGGGCACATGCAGCCCTCAGAATTAAACAAACCTCTCCGGGCGTCTTCCTTATGAAGTGCAGCTCGGGAAGTCCATAAATCTTCAGTCCCAGAATGCTTCCAGCGACACATATCGGGAGACTATGTGCACGCTCATTCAGCAGAGTTAGCAGAAATGAACTGGAGCATTGGTGTGTGCATTCTAAGTGTTTATTAAGCAATATATACAGCACAAAGCAATCATGGTGTTTCTCCTCCGAGAGAGAGAGAAACAAAGTAAAGTACAACTGTACAATAGATCTGAAGAGAGAAGACGGGCTTCCGTTCTCACACTTTCCAAGCCTAGAAAGTAAACACAGACACGTGATGTAACAATCACACATCCAGCAACGGAGGAGTGAAATGCTAACAGGTGGTTGCGTCCCTAGATTGCTGATGACTCTCTCTTGTTTTGACTATGCAAGGATCCACACTCAGAGAATGGATTCGCAATTAGCATATAGGATAGATGAATATTTCAAATTTATTCATAAGGCAACCAAATTCAGGGTGTAGCCAAACTTAAGCAAATGAGCAGAAAGTATACATAAGAATCAGACATAACAATGAAAACCCGGCCTGTACAATAAATAAAACATACATAAAACACAGAATCTTAAATCTTGAGGGAGAACACATGAG
The DNA here is from genome assembly GCF_964188315.1 of Podarcis muralis. Classification (NCBI taxonomy): domain Eukaryota; kingdom Metazoa; phylum Chordata; class Lepidosauria; order Squamata; family Lacertidae; genus Podarcis; species Podarcis muralis. The sequence goes on from NC_135659.1 coordinate 92,460,657, forward strand.
CTTGTCTAAGTTGAGCTGCCTTCACTATGAATTTAGCTGTATTAAACCTTGCAGACTTGTCCGAATCAAACAACGGATAGAGGAATATGAAAAGAAGGGCTTATGAAAAGCAATGACAGTCCTCTTATTATCTAACTCAATATGCGTTTCACCCATCTGACTCCTCCACCTTTCGCTTTTTCCTGAGTTCAATTTAAGTGGCTTGTTGAGCATGAAGAGCCTTTCAACATCGGTAATGCAGTATTTTGGAGAGGAAAAAATCTGAACATAGCTGGCATGAAAGAGATGCCTGTATTCCCAGACTGCAGGGGCAGAGCTTCATGCTCCAGTACCAGGGGCAGAGACCAGGTGGGGGCATGGCTGGCGCACGTCTCGGGGGCATGACATGCTGCCCGCAGGGGTGGGGCATGCCGCCTGAAGGGGCATGGTGCCCAGCACGGGGGGGGGGGGTAGCAGCCGCGATGGCACCCCACCAGGATCGTGGTGCCAGTGGCAGCGTGCTCCCTCTGTCCCCCTCTTCCTTTGCCAGCCAAACTGCACAGAGCATGGCATCTTGTGGACTTCCAAATATGACTCCTGTGCTTCAGCATGCTAGTGCTTTAATTATTACACGTGCTAATATTTTCAATTTCCAGCTGGCAACATCAGGTATGCCAGTGATTGATTGCTAGCCAATATTCCCTTTTGCTCAGGATATATTGCTTCTAGTATATTTGATACACCTCCAAATTCATATAGTTCATGGGGTCATTTTTACCCAGCCACAATTACTGCTCAGCCGTCACAGTGGTGGTCAGGGTTTGTGACACAGCATGGGCTTCCCGAGCCCCGGAGACACCCCCCTCACTGCCTGGCCGTTGCTCCACCCCCTCTCTGGCTGGCCAATCAGCAGCCAGCTGGGGGCAGGGCGAGCGCCAGGAAGGACAGGATCCTGCCGGCCACCTCCTCAGTTGGTTTTCTGGAGCTTCACCCACCCACCCATCCCTCTAATTTTAATGTGGTTTTCTTGCAGGCTAACCTTTTCCTTCCTAGGTCCGCGGGCGTTGCTACGGTCAAACGATGGTTGCTATTTCTCAGAGCCGGAAAGGAATTTCCCTCCTCTGGAGATTTTGCCTTCCACATAGCAATTGTCATAACTTTGGCAGTTTTAGGCCTTGGACAGTATCCTATAGTCTATCTTCGGAATGAGGGGTAGCATTATTACGGACCCCCATGTGGCGGCGTTTTCAGAGCCTCTTAAAGACTTGATTGCAGGAGTCGCTGACCCTGAGCAGTGGCAGAAGGTCAAACTCCCTACATAGGTGAAGTGGGGGCCCCGCTGTGTAAATTCACTTTTTGCAGTCTCCCCCACAACATTTGTCTGCCCTGTGCATCTTCAGACCCAACCAGGGGCTGAGAGGTATGCCGTCCAATGCCTAAGCCAAGGTTTTCTACATCTGAAATCCATAAAATTGTGGCCTGATTTAATCCCAGATGTCAGGGAACTGCCATCAGCTCAGAGGCGGGAGGTGGAAGGGCAGTTGAGTTACAGGGAGCCGCCAAAGATCTTGAGAAGCAGTTCGTCCTCCGGGGAGGAGCGAAGCCACGCCTCCAGTGGGGAAGGGATGCAGGGCTCGGAGGATACAGGGGAGAGCTGCAGTGCCGAATCTGAGCAAAGCGGGGTGGGGGGGAGGCAGGTCCCCCTTTGCCCACGCCCTCTCTGTGCAGTAGGCTCACGCGCAGAGAGGGGAGGCGTAGGATGGGGGTCAAAAAACTGCTCTGCTGGGGAAAGTTTAAGGACTGCCCACTCCCAGATTCTGTTAGCGACTGAGCAGACATGGAATTGAGTCGGTCTGCATTGTGAACGTTTTGGACAAACAATAAAGCCTTGAAAAGACCAACGGGGAGTCTTGCCTGTTTGCTCTCGAGCAACCATGCCGGCAATCATAACATCATACATCTCTGTGTTGTGTCTCCTTATTTACGGGGCTGGCTTCTAAGCCCCAGGGGTTAGTGCATGGGTTCGCAACTACCTGTCGTTGTATTTAAACAGTGCTAAATGCAGCCGTTGGGACGCGGGTGGCGCTGTGGGTAAAACCTCAGCGCCTAGGACTTGCCGATCGCATGGTTGGCGGTTTGAATCCCCGCGGCGGGGTGCGCTCCCGTTGTTCGGTCCAAGCGCCTGCCAACCTAGCAGTTCAAAAGCACCCCCGGGTGCAAGTAGATAAATAGGGACCGCTTACCAGCGGGAAGGTAAACAGCGTTCCGTGTGCTGCGCTGGCTCGCCAGATGCAGCTTGTCATGCTGGCCACGTGACCCAGAAGTGTCTGCGGACAGCGCTGGCTCCCAGCCTATAGAGTGAGATGAGCGCACAACCCTAGAGTCTGTCAAGACTGGCCCGTACAGGCAGGGGTACCTTTACCTTTAAATGCAGCCGTGGCTTTGCAGTTACCATGATGTCAGTTGCAGGACAGGTGAAGCCATGACTGCATTCAGCACTGTTTAAACTTGGCGCCTAATGCAAGCCATGTTGTCAACCAGGAACTCCCAATGCAGGTGAACCCAGTGTCTGCAGAAATCGGTGTCTTGCATTCAGCGCCAAATTTAAACTTCACCCAAGGCAAGCTTTGGGAACTATCAAGAGCCTTTGTAGATCTGATTCAACTGTGGCATATGGCACTGTTTCCTAATGAACATCCACCCCTTTGACCCTTCAACTTTCTGTTTTCCTTCTTTTTCGTATTCAGACAACTTGATGGACGCGATGAGAATGGCTCGGCGTCAGCCATGCAAAATCTCAAAGAAACATGGGCCATAAAGGCACTTCAGGGTAAACACTTTGAATTGGGAAAATGCCAAGGGGTACCCTTAATAGGTGAAGGGACGCGGGTGGCACTGTGGTCTAAACCACAGAGCCTAGGGCTTGCCAATCAGAAGGTCAGCAGTTTGAATCTCCGGGACGGAGTGAGCTCCCGTTGCTCAGTCCCTGCTCCTGCCAGCCTAGCAGTTCGAAAGCACGTCAGAATGCAAGTAGATAAATAGGTACCGCTCCGGCGGGAAGGTAAACGGCGTTTCTGTGCACTGCTCTGGTTCACCAGAAGTGGCTTAGTCATGCTGGCCACATGAGCCCAGCTTCGGCTGGGGAGGGCAGGATATAAATAAAATTTATTATTATTATTATGACCCAGAAGCTGTATGCCGGCTCCCTCGGCCAATAAAGCGAGATGAGTACCGCAACCCCAGAGTCAGCCACGACTGGTCCTAATGGTCAGGGGTCCCTTTACCTTTACCTTACCCTTAATAGGTAGAAGGAATCTTTAATGAATTTTGGCGGTAGATGCTTAATTGGCTAACTTGGAACCATGGTTATCTCCTTCAATTTCCCCAGCAGCACAAACAAGCTACTATTTAGTATGTGCTGAACAAATAATCCCATCTGTTCCCTTAGCACCTGCTCCTGTTCTGCTGAAAACAACACATTCCCTTGGAGTCCATCCTTCATTTCCTTAATGAAGCAATTGTTCCTCTCCACAAATCCCTTCCTCCATTTCACTCAAGATGTAAATATGCAGCATGGTTTTCTGACACAGAAAGAGACCTTGATCATGCAGCACAGCTGCTAGAAGCCCTCTACATTTGCCCCCCAAGGTTGGTATCTAATTGCCGAATAGCAAAACACACCTCATTTTGCCATCTGTAAAATGGGCATTAATGTTTCATTTTGACATCTGTAAAATGGGAAGTAATGTTTCATTCATGAATGAGGGAATTATGTGCAGGTGTTCATGGGGTGTAAAAATGAAAGCATGAAGAGGGTTGCTTACTGGCTCTATGCCTGCCCTTTATTGTTGTTTAAATTTATATACCACCCTTCATCCAAGGATCACAGGGTGGTTTGCAAAATAAAAACACAAAAATATGTAACATAGAAACAAACAAAAACAATACCCCCTCCAGATTAAAAGGCCATATATTATATTCTAATTTCTCTTCAGATCGTATAAATCTAAAAGGCCATAGATTGTCTAATTAGCCAAAGGCTAATTAAGAAGGCATGTCCTTGACATGTTCAAGGTCCCGCTTGCACAACAACACTCAGCTACTTCCTGATGACACAGAGAGGAGATTGCCTGTGTGGGTAAGGGTGAAAAGATCTATTGGTTTTGATTCTCTGCTTCTCATTTATCCAGTCTTTATTTTTTTTATAATTTTTTTTTATTAATTTTCGTCAAGAAAAATAAATGCACATTACAACTTAATAAATTTTTCCATTTTTGAACTTCCATCAGCCTTTCTGACAATCATCTGAATTAAACATTTTAATTACACATTTCCTAAATTTTCTATTGCCTTTTAACCTACCCTTCCACCCCTGTTTTCCTTTCTTACAATATTTCTTAAACTTTTACAGAGCTTCTTTAAATGCCACTAACGTTATTTCATTATCACTTATCCATCCCCAGTACTCCACTAGTTTTCCCCAGTCCTCAATAAACTTTTGATCTCGTAGGTATCTGATCTTCCCTGTCATTTTATCAAGTTCTGCATAGTCCATCAGCTTCATTCTCCATTCCTCCAATGTAGGTACTTGTTCTTGTTTCCATTTCTGGGCCAGTAATATTCTTGCCGCTCATTTATCCAGTCTTTAATTCAGTTCCTCACATTTCTGCAGCAATTTGCAAAGGCTCTTAAAAAATAAAATTAAAAACTCTTTGAATTTATTCAGCATCTTAGTGTGAATTTCTCCTAAGAAACACAATTTGGACTAATGTGGACATTTCTCCAAGTGGTTTCTCCTAGTACAGACCTGTCCAGCCAGTCGACCGCAATCAACAGGTAGATCCCCTGGTGATCGTGGTCGATTGCGCTTGATCGCGGGATCCTTCTTGCTTTCGTGACTTTAAGAAATATGAAATGAATGTCTCTGCCCCCCGCCCTCTCTTTCTGTCACTCCCTCGCATCAATTTGGTGCTAGTTTGGCATTAGCTGTTGGTGAGCAATTAAAAGGAAGCTAAAGTACTCTGCTTTCTCCCCCCCCCCAAGAAACTCATCAATTTTGCCCCCCCCAAAAAAGCTCAATATCTCTGTTTCCTCCCTTCCCCCAAAAAGCTCAGCAATTCTGATCTGCCCCCCCCAAAACAAGCTAAAAAAGCTCAACAACTTTGGTCTTCCAAAATGACAATGGGTAGATCACTGCCAGTTTTTTTAATACTGGGAGTAGATCGCGGTCTCTATGGAGTTGGATGTGCCTGCCCTAATACAATACATTTTTGTAAGTTATTTTCACCAATATCTTCATTTTATGGACACTTTCTCCTGATATATGCATCTTTCTAAATTGTTCGCTTGGGGAATCACGTAGCAAGTTTCAAATAAGTGCTGATTTTGAATGGTTTTGTTTCAGTGCACATATTGTTTAAGGAAGTGCACATTCGATAAATTCAGCTTTAAATGACAACTGAATCAAATTTGTCCCCCATCCATACATTTGGGTATATATTGGGATACTGAACAGTGTTTTTATGTCTGTATTTTTAAGTGAAACATTCTGATTTGCATCTTTCAGACAAAAGATATACTTTTGCTTTTAGCCGACACTTGTATGCAGCATTTCCCCCCCAGATCTGGATCACCAACTTAACACAAAAACTTTTAGGGGTCCCCTTCCCCCCAAAATCATGCAGCTTTGCACACATCCTGCTTCTCCTCAGGCAAAACCCAAATCCTACCAAGGCACCCAGGATTTATTCAAATTCTACCTACCTAACAGTACTTGATATGGGTGTACTGGAGAAAGGAGCAAACTGCATTCCTTGAAATAAGCAATAGATGGCAAGTCTATTTTACAGTGTAATTCTATGCATGTCCATTAAGAAGACCCACTGAACTCAATGGCCTACCTTTTGAACATGCATAGGATTGCCTTGTTAAAGGGTTAATCCAAAGATTTCACAGGAAGGTTGAGAATGAGGAAGGTTTTGCCTCCTTGTCAGGACTGATCTTGGTAACTTCTCATTTTTACAAAGCCAATGTCTTTTATGGGAGAAAACCAGAATTTGTTTCCTCTTGAAAACCATGATTTAGTTCTCCATTCCAGCTTCTTTAATTGGAAACAGTTCTTCCCATTTATCTCTCTCTCTTTCTCTCTCTAATATTGCTTGAGGCGGGATGCATAAGGGGGAAGAAATCTTCATAAAAGTGTGAAAGTCAAAGTACTCTGCAAGCTGTAGGAGACTCGTTCCTAACCAGCACCATGCAAACTTGTTTTATTGCTTCAGAAAACATTTCAAAGTGGCAAAATTTTCTCCAGCTCAAACATTTTTGCAAGCTTTTAATAGATAAGCTACTGTCTGATGCACTTCATTCTGGAGGAAGCAACAGTCTATTAAACAGCCCTTTTCTTTGCACAGATGCCAATATGTTCAGCTGAATGCAGTCCAGAGGCTGGGCTATGAACGCAGAGGCAAATTTATTTGAACGAAGAGTAGTTTAATAACACTTTAAATTACCCTTAGTAAATGAAAAGGGTAATGCCGTCATGGTGACATTATTGGACCCATTTGAATGCAAATCAAGAATCGGGGTTTTAAGAATTACCATGTTAATACTGTTGAAGATCAAAGAAGGATAAAGTTTTGCATTTATGGAGACATTCGCTTGGAGAGCTTGAGCAGATTTGAGAGAAACACAGTGAAGAATGGACAGCTGTCCCCTAGGCTCCACAAACAGTCCTCTTCCACCTGACCCCACTGCAGTTAAAAACCTGGACTAAAGGGTGGGGGAGAAATTTGATTTAATAATAGTAGTAGTAGTAGTAGTAGTAATAAACTTTTATTTATATCCCGCCCTCCCCGGCCAAAGTCGGGCTCAGGGCGGCTAACATCAGATATGTAACATTGGTATAAAATCAAACAATAATTAAATTACCTCCTAAAAACATGTCAAAATCAAATTATAGTCTAATTAGATGGCTTTCCGCAGGGTTAGGGCTATCATTTGAAATTCATACACCTCTGAACTTTGCAATGCAGTTCTCTTGTCATGTAATATGTACATAAAAATGCATATTCTAGGGTAAAATATGTATTAAAATGAATATATTAGTGAAAATGGTGTACAAAAATTGATTGCATAAGGAGAAAACGCATTGCAAAAATTTCTTGATTAGGGGAAACGGCATACAAAAACGTGCACATTGGGTTAAGTTGGCACTGGTGAATTTTCATAAAGTTTTTTTTTTAATGCACATTGATACGGAAATGTGGAGAACTGAACTTAAATTGGCAAAAACGAGAAACTGAGAGAAACCAAAATGGACAGATTCGTAGCTACAGATTCGATTGCAACTGTGAAGATGCAAGAAAAAGTAATCTGTTGTAAGATGATTCATTTTGAAACCTTTTTCTTGTCTTTCTTTTCTTTTCTTTTTGGCTATGAAGTCCTCAGAAGACATTTGTGAGCAGTTGCCATGCAACTACAGCATTTGCAAGCAGTTGCCTCCATCACAGATGGAATAAATACCATCTCCTCAGCTCCATTCTCTTTCTTCATTGAGCTCATCTGCCCAGTAGGGGGAGCCTCTGAGGGGCAAAATCAAGGAAGACCAAAGATGGAAACAGGAAATCTCACCGGAATAACCCCAGCACCATACGGACATACGAAGAGCCTGTCCATCTAATTCAGCATCCTGTTCTCACAGTGGCCAGCAGACACCTGTGGGAAACTGGCAGGCAGGATTTGGCCACAAGAGCCCTCTTGGGTGGGTGGGTGGGTGGGTGTGGCTGTATCCTTTGTAAGCTGCTTTGATAGCCTCTTGGGGCTACTATAAAGTGGGTAATTCGTATCTTCTTCTTTCTTTGGCGATCGTTCATAGCCGAGTAAGATTGTCTTCTATGAACACAGTTTTAACAATGAATCCATAAGTGACTGTGGAGGCCAATTCTGGATCCACATGTTCTTCCACAGTGGGGACAATGGTTTCTAGGTGGGAGTTGATCACGGTGTGTATTTGCCAAGCGTACCTTCCTCTTAGCACGTTTCTCCCTTGCATCCTGAGTTCAAGTGTCTTCAAAGTCCATGACACCTTTAGTAAAGGCTGTTCTCCAGTTGGAGCGCTCGCAGGCCAGTGTTTCCCACTTGCCAGTGTTTATACTATATATATTTTTAGTTTTGCCTTGAGAGAGTCTTTAAACCTCTTTTGTTGACCACCATCATTACGCTTTCCATTTTTAAGTTTGGAATAGAGTAGTTGCTTTGGAAGACGATAATCAGGCATCCGCACAACATGACCAGACCAACGAAGTTGATGTTGAAGAATCATTGCTGGTGATCTTTGCTTCTTCCAGTACACTGGCATTAGTTTGCCTGTCATCCCAAGAGATGTGTAAAATATTTGGAGACACCTTTGATGGAATCTTTCGAGGAGTTGGAGTTGGTCATTCATATATACACATACTATCAGAGGCAGTATTCCTCCAAATGGGTGCTGTGGGTTAAACCACATAGCCTAGGGCTTGCCAATCGGAAGGTCGGCGGTTCGAATCCCCGCGACGGGGTGAGCTCCCGTTGTTCGGTCCTTGCTCCTGCCCACCTAGCAGTTCAAAAGCACATCAAAGTGCAAGTAGATAAACAGGTACCGCTCAGGCGGGAAGGTAAACGGTGTTTCCGTGCGCTGCTCTGGTTCGCCAGAAGGGGCTTAGTCATGCTGGCCACATGACCCGGAAGCTGTACGCCAGCTCCTTCAGCCAATAAAGCGAGATGAGCGCCGCAACCCCAGAGTCGGTCACGACTGGACCTAATGGTCAGGGGTCCCTTTACCTTTTTTATTCCTCCGAATACCGGCTGCTGGGCAATTCAGGTGGGCAGAATGCTGTTTTGCTCATATCCTGTTTAAATGTTTCCTGCAGGCATCTGGTTGGCCACTGTGAGAACAAGATGAAGGGCTAGATGGGCCATTGGCCTGATCCAGCAGGCTATTATTATTATGTTCTTATGTTTAAGGGTTTGGATTACTTTTTGTAGTATATGTCCCTGAGAAGAAATAGCATTGGATACTAAATACTGGGCAGGTGGGGGGGGGTAATGGGGATGAGAGACTGCCTCCCTTGCCCCCTATATAACTAATTATTTTAATTTACTTGTGCCCACTCAGTTGCAATTTAAAAAGTGAAACATTTGCAGCCGGCGAGCCAGGAAGACCTGGCCACTAAGTGGTGCTATTGACAATCTTCCACCAAGTCTGTGATTCTGCAAGTAAAATCAAAAGGAAACAGAACAGGGCATTTCAGGAGGGGGAAAGGGAAGGACATGACAGAAGTATATTGGCTGCCCACAAACCTCTGAATGTTGTAACTCTTCAGCATGGCTAGAGAAACCTGCTATATACTGAGTCAAACCATTGGTCCTTATAGCTCGGTACTATTTACACAGACTAGCAGTAGCTCTCGAGGATTTCAGACAGCCATGCAAAGCATATCTCTTCCTGCATTTATTTTCTGAAGTCCACAGGTAAGATGCACGATAAAGCCCCACAATAAACTCTGGTTAGTTTAGTTCATTTCTCTTTTCTCAAAATTCCTTTGATGTCCCCCGTGCAAATTCGTTGTGAATTTTTGCTCTCAGGCAAAACCCAGTACAGTGGTACCTTGTTTTGAGTCCAGGATCCGTTCCAGAGCCCTGGATGCTCAGCGAAAGGGACACTCAACAGAGCATCGCTCTGCACATGGGCATGGAGCAGTTTTGCACTTCTGTGCATGCACAAGCAGCAAACCTGGAAGTAACAAGTTCCGGTACTTCCATTTTTGCCACGGACATTCCATGGAATGGACCACCAACATGACGGACTTAAAACGAGGTACCGCTGTACCAACACTGGTCATCAGCACATGCCAGTTTCTTTAGAGAAGTTCTGAAATTGCAGACTGCAGAAGGAACTGAGAGGGAGGAAATAAATCTGTTTGCATTCCTTGCAGTTGCCACACACACACACACACACAGAGAGAGAGAGAGAGAGAGAGAGAGAGAGAGAGAGAGAGTGTCTCTGTGTGTGCAGGCATTGGTGTGTGCATGCGCTGCAAACATCCCTCTTGAAGCACATTTAATAACCAAATTCACTGCACTGAAAAGCCTTTAATTTTTCACACCTCTTTCTAAGCACAGGAACTATTTGTAAGCAGGGAAACGGCACACACAGCCAAAAATGCAATTACCACCTTGGCCATTTGTACAGGCACCCTGGTGCTCTTTGAAAAGCAATACAACTTCCCTGGTTAATTTAAAGCCTGAGGCCAGCAATTTGGCATAACAAAAAAATCGGGGCGCCTCCTGTTCATTTGCTTGAGCAACTGTAAATCAGTTGAGGGCATCATGCACAGGAGAAATTTGTCAAAAACCACATTTCTGGCAGTTGCTTCTATGGAAAAAGGAAATGTGTGTCTCTCAGGGGTAACTTTGCAACTGAAGGCTTCCAAATCCCTTGAAGTTACCCAGCCAAGGGAAATTAAAGTACAGTTGCATTAACTGGAATAAAATGTTCCAGATTGTGGTGCGTTAGGGCATAACAAAGGCAAGTTTCCTTGACATTTGGTAAGCTTTCCCCTTCAGGTTCCAAGTGAATCTTCATTTAAAAAAAACCTGTTAATAGGTAAGGTCGTGCCAGTGATATTTTCCTAAAAGATTTTTAAGTCAGTGTAACATTTGAGGTTGGCTTTCTCCCCGTCACACAGGGTTTTTATTTTTATTTTAAGTTTCCGGTACAAATACACCTAAAAGGTCAAGTTGAGTACAAAGGCCAGAGAAGTTAAAAAGAAATAGCAAGGTATTTCCCAATATTTTGGCCAGTTGGCCTCCATATTGGCTCTTTTTCGAGCCTTGGCCTCCAGGGGTGACAGCCACCTCGGAGTTTTGTTCTCCAGTAAGTCTTTGTATTTTATCCAGACATTAAAAACTGATTTTCTAACAATATGGTTCTTAAAGGCCTTATTTATCTTAGCTTTGTCATACCATAAATACGCATGCCATCCAAATGCATTGTTAAAACCTTCCAGATCCAAGACATCCGTATCTTCAAGAAGTAGCCAATCTTTTAGCCAGCAGAAAGCTGCAGCTTCATAGTACAACTTTAAGTCTGGCAGGGCAAAGCCCCCTCTTTCTTTTGCATCTGTTAATATTTTAAATTTAATTCTGGGCTTTTTGCCCTGCCAGACGAATTTAGATATGTCTTTCTGCCACCTCCGGAAGCACTCTGTCTTATCTACAATCTGTAATGTCTGAAACAAAAATAACATTTTTGGTAATACATTCATCTTGATGGCAGCTATTCGGCCTAACAAAGAAAGTCTTAATCTTGACCAACTATCCAAGTCTCTCTTAATTTCTGACCAGCATTTTTCATAATTGTCTTTGAATAGACTCAGATTTTTTGCTGTTATATTTACCCCTATTTGACTTTTTTAACCACATTTAAATCTGTCTCTTTCTGAAACCGTTCCAACTCAGTATCTGTCAAGTTCTTCCCCAACACCTTAGTTTTTTGTTTATTTAGCTTAAATCCGGCCACTCGACCAAAGTTTTGTATCAGTTGTAATACATTTTTCGTACTAGATTCCGGCTCCTGTAATGTCAGAACTAGGTCATCTGCAAAAGCTTTAAGTTTATATTGTTTCGCTCCGACCTGGATCCCCTCCACCAACCGGTCCCCCCTAATCATATTCAGTAGCACTTCCAGAACCGAAATGAACAGTAATGGGGAAATCGGGCAGCCCTGTCGTGTGCCTTTTTCAATTTTGAACTCTTCAGTAACCACATTGTTAACTATCAGTTTGGCCTTTTGTTCTGAATATATTGCATCAATCCCATTCTCAAACCCCCGTCCCACTCCCATTTCTTTTAGGTTCCCCTTCATAAATCTCCAGGATATGTTGTCAAAGGCCTTCTCCGCGTCTATGAAAATTAAGACTGCTTTAGTGTTTATGTTTGTTTGTAAAAGTTCCAATATGTCTATAATGTTCCTTGTATTAGCAAACATGTGTCTGCCCGGGAGAAAGCCTGCCTGGTCTTTATGGATTATCTCACTTAGAACTTTCTTAAATCTTCGTGCCAGAACATCTGCAAATATTTTGTAATCCACATTTAAAAGGGAGATGGGACGGTAGTTCTTAAGTTGTGTCTTCTCAGTTTCCGACTTTGGAATCAATGTGATAAATGCTTCTTTCCACGATTCAGGCGCCTTCTTCCCCTCCATTATTTCGTTACTGACCTCCAACAGTGGCTGTATCAAGTAGTCCTTCAATATCTTGTAGTAGTTAGAGGTCAGTCCATCTGGTCCTGGTGATTTGCCCTGTTTCAAACTCTGGATGGCCTGCTCGATCTCTTGTCGTGTTATTTTGCCATTCAAAATTGTTCTGTTTTCTTCTGACAGCTTTGCTAGTCCATTTCTCTTCAAAAATTGTGTAATCTCTGTTTCATCTTGTGGCCCTTGAGTGTATAACTTTTTAAAATATCTCTGGAAACACTTTCTAATCTCTCCCGGATTCTGGATGTTCCTTCCTTCAACCTCTAAGTTCGTTACTGTATTTAATCTTTGTCTTCTTTTCAACTGCCAGGCTAGCAGTTTCCCACATTTATTAGCCGATTCAAAAGTTTTTTGTTTCATTGTTTTAATCTTCCATTCTATTTCCTGATTTATCAATTTAGAATATTGTGTCTGATGAAGTTTGATTTCTCTCAGGATCGGTTGGGACTTCGGGTTAGATCTTAACTTCTTCTCCAACTCTTTGATGCTTTCCAAAATTTTATCTTTCTTTTCATTTTGCAGTCTTTTCTTTAAGGAATTCTGTTGAATCAGGAACCCTCTCATCACAGCTTTGCTTGCGTCCCAGATAGTTCTTTTTTCCACCGTAGTATTCAAATTAATCTCAAAATAGTCCTTTAAGGTTTTTTGGGCCTTCTTTACAATTCTTTGATCTCTAAGCAGGCCATCATTCATCTTCCATCTAAAGGAGCCGGTTGGAGTCAGTGTCATATCCATTCTCAAGGCGTTATGGTCGGAGCATGTTTTGGGGCAGATTTCCACCTTCCTCACCTTAGGTGCCAGACTTCTAGTTATCCATATTTGGTCGATTCGTGTCCAGGTCAGTTGGGCTTCAGAAAAGAATGTTCCCTCTCTTCCCAAGGGGTTTCTGACTCTCCAAATGTCAACCCAGTCCATATTGTCGGTCATTTCAAAAAAAGTCTTAGGTAATCTTCCTTCTTTAGTGATGTTTTGATTCAATGACTTATCCATGTTCGTTGATACGACCCCATTCATGTCCCCCATCATGATGACGTTGTTATAATCCAGATAGTCCAGCATAGTCTCGTGCAATTTCTTATAAAAGTCTGATTTGCCTTCATTTGGAGCATAAATTCCTAATATCAAAATTTTTTCTCCTTGATATTGTACTTCTATTGCGAGGATTCTTCCACTTTCATCTTTAAAGAGAAATTTTGGTGAAAGGCTCTCTTTTGCATAGATCACTACACCTCTCTTCTTGACTATGTCCGATGATATAAATTCTTGACCAAGCCTTTTATTTATTAACACCTTTCTATGGAGCCTAATCACATGTGTTTCTTGTAAACATATAATGTCCAATTGTTCCTTTTTTAATATATGAAAGATTTTAGACCTTTTTTCGGGGCTGTTACAGCCATTTATGTTCCAACTCAAAAGCTGCAGAGACATCCTGGGCAAGTCCGGTTATTCTTTCTGGGGTGGTACCTTGTTCTCTGGTCCTTGAGGATCCGAGGGGGCGGGTTCCCCTGGGGGTTCCGGCGCTGGCAATCCAAGTCCTTTATGGAGGTCTTCTCCGTGTGCTCCCAGAAATTTGTCTCTGTCTTCCGCTGTTTTAATTTTGATCTTTCTCCCTCTATAGGTAAAGGATAATCCTTGTGGAAACTCCCACCTGAAGAAGATTGCGTTGCTTCTTAACAATCTTGCCAGTTCTGTGTAGTTAGATCTGAGATCCAGCAACTGTCTAGGGATGTCCTTGTAAATTTCAATTCTCTTGCCCAAAATGTCTAGTGACCTTTCGTAGTGCAGGCCCAAAATCTTGTCCCTTTCCTCCTTTGATCTCAATGTTATCAAGCAGTCTCTGGGCCTCTCTATCCTTTTGACTCTGCCAAGCCTAAAAGCAGATACTATTTTGAAGTCTTTTTCCTCTAGATTCCAAAACTTGGCAATTTCCTTAGTTAGGAATTCAGTAAAATTATCTTCTTCCACCTCTGGAATCGACCGTATCCTCAAGTTGGTCTCCTTACTTCGCAGTTCTGACATCAAAAAATGAATCTGGTGTTCTCCAACTTGTTTGCTAAGTGGTCTTACTTCTTTCTCAAGTTTTTCCACTCTTTGACCAGTATCTTCAGCCAGTTTACGGTTTTCACCTACAGCCTCCTTTAATTCTCCAATAGCCTGGGCATTCTGTGCCACTTGCCCAGTCAACTTGTTCAAACTTTCTGTGTTCTGATCAATTTTAGCTGTATGTAGGTCAGCCTTCTTGTCCAAAACCTCTAACTTCTCCAAGATTTTATCCAAGACAGAGCTACTTGTCCCTGAAGCCATATCTTCCAAGTGCAGCTCCTCTGTCTCACCCTCCCCTGTTTGTAATAGGGAGGCCGCCTCTATGTCTGGAGGCAAAGCGGAAGGCAAGGCCGGCACAGATGATCTACGCTGTGAGGCTGCAGATAAAGTTAAAGTTGTTTGTTTAGTTCTTCCTCTTCTCCTTGCGCCACTCATTCCAGAGTTGTCTGTAATCCAAGGTCAATCCAAGTTGTTCCCATGAGAGAGTGAAGTCCCAGGTGCAGTAGTCAAACAAAGGCCAGGAAAGGGAAAGTAAAACAAAGTCACTGCTGTAAGTCCAAAATCCTCTAGAGGGAGCTTAATACGTCTTCAGGGAAAAGATCAAATCCAAGTTAAACTTGTAAATTTAAGTCCATGTCCACAGCCTCCACAGTGTATTATTTTTAGCAGAGTAAACTTAAAGCAAAACAATGTTTCTACAGTGCCTTGACTGCATCAGTTTCAATGTGTTCAATTCCAGCTCAGAATGTTTCAAAATTGAGTTCAATGTAACCAAAGTTGCAGACTGGTGCTCAGCCAGGCAGCTCCAGCACCAGGGGTTCTTACTTATTTTGTAATCCACTGGTACCACAGAAGAAGAATATCAGTGCACCCCAACTATCCCTAGAAGAATCAATAGCTCAAAGTCTTTCACTCAGAAATCTGCTTTTAAGGGTGCCGGCAATTGGTTAAAGCATAACTTTTTGTCTCCACTCCTCCTGCTCTTTGCTTAAAGTTCAGTATAGTGGGAGGCAGGCTTCCTGCTTATCCTCACTCCGTTTTCAGCCAAATTTCCACTTTTTTAAAAAAGTTTTGAAAGTTTCAGAAAAGTTCTCAAAAGTTTCAAAAAGTTGATAAAAGTTTCAGAAAGTTTTCATCGTCCAAATTTACTCACGGGTTGTAGTTTCCAAAGTTCCGAAAAGTTGCAGGAAGAAAGGACAGCGCTGACCGGGAACAGCAATGCGGCTTCACTCCGCTGTTTGCGGAACGACCCACAGCGCCGCTACCCCCTCCGCGATCCGGAGCCCCTTACGGGGTTCCTTCAACGTTTTGGGGGCTGCTTTTGGCGCCCGCCGGGTCCCGGGACCACAGGCTTCTGCTACCTGTGGTTTGCCTAATTGGGTCTCCGCTTTGCCGTAGCGGACGACCCTTTCGCAGCGGAGCTCCTTCTCCTCAGTCGGAGAAGGCAGCCATTGCCGGTCGCGCCGCCTCCGGCAGTACCAAGGTATTTCCCAATATTGGGAAATACTAGAAAAGGATGGAGACAACTGGAAATTGCAGAGTTTAGAAAAGATGAGAGACAAAGTGCGAGACTGGTTACACTATGCTCAGATTAAAGAATTGTTTAAAAATGACAAAAAGTTAGGATTCCAAGTGGAAAAGTCAAAGTTAGAAACTGAACTGTTAGAACCTAAGACTAAAGTACTTTCAAAAATGTATAACTTGCTGCTGAAATGGAACACACAAGACGAAATGGTAAAATCAACAATGATAAAATGGGCTCAAGACATTGGGCATAATATTATGTTTGAAGATTGGGAAAGGTTGTGGACCTCTGGGTTGAACTTCACTGCATGTAATGCATTGAAGGAAAATGTGATGAAAATGATGTATAGATGGTACATGACTCCTGTTAAATTAGCCAAAATATACCATTCGTCTGATAGTAAATGTTGGAAATGTAAGGAAAATGAAGGAACATTTTTCCACCTCTGGTGGACATGCCCTAGAGTGAAGGCCTTCTGGGAGACAATATATAATGAATTAAAAAAGGTGTTTAAATACACCTTTACCAAAAAACCAGAGGCCTTTCTCTTGGGTATTGTAGGCCAGGGTGTGTTAAAAAAGGACAGAACATTCTTTATGTATGCAACAACAGCAGCAAGAATATTGATCGCCAAGAATTGGAAAACGCAGAAGCTACCCACTGTGGAAGAATGGCAGATGCAGCTGATAGACTACATGCAGTTAGCCGAAATGACCGGCAGAATTCGAGACCAGGGAGAAGAAAGGATGGAAGAAGATTGGAAGAAATTTAAGACTTATTTACAAAAATATTGTAATTTGGTTGAGTGCTGAATCGGATGCCAGAGCCGAAAATAACTGTCTATCACTAAATTAGATTTAAGGATGAATTATATGCTAACTAAATTAAGATTATGAGTAAAATAATAATTTGTTTGAAACTAATTTAATAATGATGCAAGTGTATGTGGGAGGTGTGGGGGAGTCTTATGTAACAATTGAAAGATGCTAAATGGACAATGTTGATTTGTGTTTATATAATATATGTTTTATGTGAAAAACTTTAATAAATATATATTTAAAAAAAAAAAATAATAAAAAGAAATAGCAAGGATTGAGGCTGGAGTCAGGGGTAAACAAAGGAAGGATTATTTTATTTTATTTTATTTTATTTTTGCAGTCTTGTTTGAAATGCACCTGCACAGTTTAAGGGCTACGTCAGAGAAAAGCCCTTTAATACTGCAGAACGGAAGGTTCCCCTTTTCCTGTTACAATGATCTGCTGTTCATTTCAATATACAAAAGCTGAATTAGGCACAATTACATGTGAATGCAGTAGAACAGGAGTTCCCCAACTGTGGCCCTCAGACCACCAGAGGTCCACAAGCTTCATTCAGGTGGTCCGTGGCATATCTGTGGAGGATACTTACAAGCTGAACTACATGGAATTCGATACGATTCAAATTGTAATGCAATAAAATGCAATGCAGGCAACTCCCCATTTAAATCATGATTATGTTCCAAGTCACCGTGCACATCAATGGGACGTGCATAAGCCTGCCCTGTTCTGCCCTGCCCCCTTACAGTGCTGAAAACAGCATGCATGTCAGTGGTCGCATGTGTGCCGATTGTGTGCAATTGGGGAATTGCCTATATAAGAAATAAACAAAGCATTATGAGTACGATTTCAAAACAGTGGTACCTCGGGTTAAGTACTTAATT
This sequence comes from Podarcis muralis, assembly GCF_964188315.1. NCBI lineage: Eukaryota > Metazoa > Chordata > Lepidosauria > Squamata > Lacertidae > Podarcis > Podarcis muralis. The sequence goes on from NC_135659.1 coordinate 92,478,198, forward strand.
TGTTCCGGAGGTCCATTCTTAACCTGAAACTGTTCTTAACCTGAAGCACCACTTTAGCTAATGGGGCCTCCTGCTGCTGCCACGCTGCCAGAGCCCGATTTCTGTTCTCATCCTGAAGCAAAGTTCTTAACCCGATATACTATTTCTGGGTTAGCAGAGTCTGTAACCTGAAGCGTCTGTAACCTGAAGCGTATGTAACCCGAGGTACCACTGTAATTATTATTATTGTTGTTGTTGTTGTTGTTCAATATTCCAAAACTATCTCTTTGGCATAGATACCATGGCCATGATTAGTCATAATCCAGATTAGACTACTGCATTGCATTGCATTACATGTTGGGCTGCCTTTGAAGACTATTCCAAAGATGGTTCACAATTTTAGTGTGGTGCCAATAATTTCTGCCATGTTTTTACTGGTGTTTGATGGTGGGTAGGGTAGAAGGGATAAAAAGGTTCGAGAATTTAGGGCATCTCCATGGAGGTGTGCCGGGTTTGTTTCTTCTTGCTCTATCATTTGTATAATGATACAAGATGGTTGAGTGGCGGGTGTTGTTGTTTTTTTCAAGTTTGTTTGTTTGTTTTTCAATTTATGGCTTTGTGCCTGTCTTTGCAAAGCCGGCCTCATGCACTTCCTGAAATGCCTAGAAGACGCCATTACATCATGACCTCCCTACCTTGCCAATGACCATTTCAGGAAGTGTGGAAGTCCAGGAGTCTGTGGCATTTAGGGAGTACTAAGAGAAGCGTTTGTTTGGTTTGATTGGTTTTTTTTTAAGGGGCATGGTGATTCTTTCTTTTTAAACGGCGTTTCCGTGCGCTGCTCTGCTTTGCCAGAAGCGGCTTAGTCATGCTGGCCACATGACCAGGAAGTTGTACGCCGGCTCCCTCGGCCAATAAAGCGAGATGAGCGCCGCAACCCCAGAGTCGTCTGCGACTGGACCTCATGGTCAGTGATCCCTTTACCTTTACTTAAGAGAAGTGTTTGGTTTGGTTGTTGATTTTTTAAGTTGCATGGTGATTCTTTCTTTCTTTTAAAAAAAAATTGCTACAGGGATGAGTGGGGAAAGTTGGGACATGATTCTAAATCATGGACTTGACCAAAGCATCCCTTAGCTAAAAACAAAGTTTAAAAAAGCAAAGACAAAAATCATGTGACAATCAATTTATTGTGTATAGCCAAAAGCAATGAACGGCAGAGGCTCAAAGCAAGATTTTCCTCAAAACATAACCACAAGACTTGAGTCAAGCTTTAGTTGAGAATAAGCTGCTCTCATCTTTCCATACTTTAACGTATTTACTTACTTTATTTTATTTATTACTTTTCATAAAACCTGTAAAACAACAACCTCAAAGCAATTTACAAAATGAAAAACTCAATGAAGTCATCAGTAAAAACAGTTAAAAACAACTATTTAAAACTTTCAAAAAATATATAAATCAACAATAAGATTTTTTTAAAAACGCAAACTGAAACACATGCATACTGGATTGGTTTGCCTAAACAAACATGTTTTTATCAGTCACCAAACAGATTCCAGGGAAGGCTCCTGCCTGATGTCAATATGGGAAATGGACAGGAGGTTTATCCTTAGGCAGGCTGTTTGCACAATGAGAGCCTTACAAGGTTCGAGAAAGCACAAGATGTCATAATGAGAATGCTTAAGCAAGAGTGCAAAGGCTTCCTGGACAAACATGAATCTGTTTTCTCTCTGATATGCATGGCAGCGTAGCAGTAGATGGGACAGCTTAGTTGAAACAAAAATAGCTGCCTGGTAGTGTTTTCTCCTTCCTACTTCTGAATTCCTTAGCACAGAATGGTTGGTATTAGACAACCTTGTGGTCGGATGTGGGGCAATCTATCAACTTTGGTTCCTCTCGGTTTCTCGTTTTTCCACGTTTAAGTTCAGTGCTCCACATTTCTGCATTGAGGTCTCTTTTTGTCCTTTAGTCCTCATCAGCATTGTGTTGCAGTCTCTCCAGAAATGCTTGCAGGGGTGCAACAATTTCCTTAGTGCTATGTTGAATACAACTCACGGGAGATCAGTGGCATTTTAAGAAGGTAACAGCCCTTTGGGTCAAGCAATTGCCCATCTAGTCCAGCATCCTATTCTCATGGTGGTGAATTATATGCCTATTGGTGGTGATCACTGTATCTTCTGCATCAACCTTTCTTCGTTTCAGCATCCACTACCCTCAAGAACCACCTTGTTGCTCCTTCAGGGCTTGGCGTTATGAAAGAACTTGCTTTCCTGTCTTCCATGCTATACAAAATGGCATGTCTGGGTCCTTCAATGTTGTGGTATGAGTGACCAGGAGTTAATGGGTAGGGGGACAAGGGTGGCGCTGTGGGTTAACCCACAGAGCCTAGGACTTGCTGATCAGAAGGTCGGTGGTTCGAATCCCCGCAATGGGGTGAGCTCCATTGCTCGGTCCCTGCTCCTGCCCACCTAGCAGTTCGAAACCACCTCAAAGTGCAAGTAGATAAATAGGTACCACTCTGGGAAGGTAAACGGCGTTTCCATGCGCTGCTCTGGTTCGCCAGAAGCGGCTTAGTCATGCTGGCCACATGACCTGGAATCTGTACGCCGGCTCCCTCGGCCAATAAAGCGAGATGAGCGCCGCAACCCCAGAGTCGGTCACGACTGGACCTAATGGTCAGGGGTCCCTTTACCTTTACCTAAAATTAAAGGACCTCTGGACAGTTAAATCCAGTCAAAGGAAACTATGGGGTGTGGTGCTCATCTCGCTTTTCAGGCCAAGGGAGCCGGCGTTTGTCCACAGACAGCTTTCCAGGTCATGTGGCACATGGAGGACTACTGGCCCTCATGTGGCACATGGAGGACTACTGACCACTACTGGCACATGGAGCACTGTGACAAGTCCAGAGTGCACAGAAACTCCGTTTACCTTCCCACTGCAGGAAGGTTTATTTATCTACTTGCACTTTCAGATTGCTAGGTTGGCATGAGCTGGGATGGAGCAACGGGCGCTCACCCCGCCGTGCAAATTTGAACTGCTGACCTTACGATCAGCAAGCCCAAGATTCTCAGTGGTTTTAAACCACAGTACCACCCGAGATCCAGAGGTTCAATATTCTGTGTTGCTAGTGATTGATAAATCACTAGTCAAGTTCTGTATCTCATTGTTCCAATCTTAATTTCGGTTTACTATGTTTTTGCATTAGATACAGATTTTAAAAATCTCTATGTAAATTTGTCAGCACTTCAGTGTGCATTTTTCCTAATATAGACGTCTTTTGCAAGCAACTCTCCCTAATTTTGTGAATTTCTGCATGGCATTTCCACTAAGATATGCATGTTATGCACATTTTCCTGTAATGCGCACATTTTGTACACATTTGTTGTTGCTGTTTTTGGAGAACTGCATTGCAAATTTCAGAGAAATGCAAATCTCAAAACAATGCTGCATTTGGGTACGTGAACTGGATGAACATCTTCATCCCTGCCTGTGTCTGATACTGCCAGTGGTAAATCTCCTTTCACCACAAGCCTTTCACTGATTTTTTGCTGCCATGAAAATCCAGAGTCTAGTGGGGGAGGGGGGAATTCGCTGCACACAGATTTGGAGATTAAAATTGGGAGGGTGGAGTCATACTTCCAAACCCCTCACCTTCCATCACCTCTGTATCACCTGATCCCTGTGCCCTTCTTCTAATTTCAGGGCAACCTCTGACCGTCCAGAGTCGCTAGTCAATTTGACACGCTACTTGTGCAACCTGTGACTTTTCTATGACTCTTCAAAGCACCTCCCATGTGTTAACAGAGTTGTCCAATTCTGTAAGAGAAAGCAGGATTGTTGCAGATGAAGAGGCCGGATGAGGATGAAAGAACAAAGGCTTGCCTGAGACTACTTGCTGTGTTTATGTTTGGTGCAGGATTCAAACTCAGTGCTTCTCAGTTGACAACTCAGCCAGCCCACAGCACTAGTTCCTGGGTAAAAGTAGCTCTCCCAGTAGGCAGATGCTATGGGTGGGCAGCAGACGTGGTACCACATAGCCTGCCCTGTGTCCCTCCCCAAGCTAGCCTGATGCCTTCACCAAATTAAGAGTCATCTGGTAGTCTGGTTAGCATTTGCATGGGTGAGGTACCTCAGGCAGCAGAATGACTTGAGTGTGCCCTGCTTCAGGGGAGCCCAGTATGGAGATCCATTAGACAGGGAATATGAAAAATTCATCCAGCACTGATAGGGAACCTGTAGCCATCCAGAAGCTGTTGGACTGCAACTACCATCATCTATGTCAATTGGCCAGGCTGGCTGGGGCTGATGGGAGTTGGAGTCAAACAGCAACTGCAGGTTTCCCTACAAGAGAAAGTGTATTGGAGAAGGATGACTCCACACAGTGTACTAACCTGTTTCCACTGCTTGGTTCCCTGTGGAAGAAATGCCAGGGAGCTGGAATGATTTCCAACCTCTCGTGATAGTCTTCATAAATGATATATCTAACTCGTTATGAAATCCATAAAGCTGAAAAATATGCAAACACTGGTGTACAAGGGGGAAATGTAAAGGAGACCTCCCCCCCCTTATAAATATTCAGAGGTTTTGAAGATGGGGAAGATGAAAGGAGGAGAGAGCCCTATAAGGAAAATATCGGCCAGCTTTGTGCCAATTTGATTTACACAAAGTGATGGATGAATCTGTCAATTTTGGTTTCCCTCAGTTTCTCATTTTTCCAATCATGAATTCAGTTCCCATTTCTGCAGCAAGGCATAGGGTGTTTGTTTTCTCTTTCTTTCCTTTTTTAATCCTTGCAAAAATTCGCAAGCATTTTAAAGTGAATTTCTCATATGAACACAATATTTCATGCAGTTTGAATAATACACACATCTCCCCAAAAATAGCCCCTTTCTGCATGTTACTGATATATCATTTTTGTGCATATGTATTCCTTTTTGTAGACACTGTTCCACTGGAGGAGGACATTGCAAAATTCAGAGGAAGTGCAAATGTCAAAGGATCGCTGCACTTCTCTCGGCGTAGCAATTTGAGATGCGCAAATTCAGTAGCTTCACATTACAAGGAGAACAAAATCAAATTTCTCCCCCATCCTTACTTACACATATAATGTATACATGGCCAGGAGAACAGCTCAGTCTCTCTCACTCACTTGCTCATCCTGGGGAATGAGAGAGAGAGAGAGAGAGAGAGAGAGAGAGAGAGAGAGAGATTATTGTCCTGCTAAACCACATTAGCGCTATTCGCATCTGGAGAGTACAGGAGCCTAAAGAACGAGGCACGCACAAAGAGCCAGGGATGGGGGGAGGAGAGTCAGAGGGGGAAAGACACGAGAGCTGCCTGCTGCCTGGCTCTGGGCTCGCAAGTGAAAACTGCTGCATGCTTTTTTCTGGAGCCGTCTCGGTGGCAGGCTGTTTCCAACTGCTCTCCCCTTCCTCTCTTTTATACACACAGAGAGAGGCTTGTCAGCAGGCTCCTCCTCTCCAGCACATTGCAAAACGAGACAAGTTTCCACTTTGGGTTTGCACTCTCACTGCTTGGCAGCAACCAGCACCAGTCACACCCTCTGCTCAGGCGACAGTTTCCAGGCAGCCTCCCTCAAAGCTGGGTACCACTTGGGGCTGGAAAGCATCCTTAAAGCAAGCATCCTCAGCGACGTTCCAGGAAGCCTTCTGCTCTGTGAGGAGAGCCGACATGCACCTTAACACAACTTCTTCGCTCTACCAGCTGGGATACCTTATGGGTCAGTTTCACTTGCTGCCCACCAACTACGCGCTGCCTTCAGCTGGGAATGTCTCCAATGGTTCAGAACTTGGGTCCAAGGTGCCCAATGAGGAGGACCTGGACGTGAACACGGACATCTACTCCAAAGTCATGGTCACCATCATCTACTTGGTGCTCTTCCTGGTGGGGACCATTGGCAACTCCATCACTGCCTACACCCTGGTGCAGAAAAAGTCCCTGCAGAACCTGCAAAGCACCGTCCATTACCACCTGGCCAGCCTGGCGTTCTCCGACCTGCTCATCTTCCTCCTCTGCATGCCCATCGAACTCTACAACTTCATCTGGGTCCATCACCCCTGGGCTTTCGGCAACGACATCTGCAAGGGCTACTACTTCCTGAGGGACGCCTGCACCTATGCCACTGCCCTCAACATCGCCAGCCTCAGTGTCGAAAGATATATGGCCATCTGCCACCCTTTCAAAGCCAAGAGCATCATGTCCAGGAGCAGGACCAAAAAATTCATCAGTTGCATCTGGGTCGCCTCGTTCCTGCTGGCCATTCCGATGATCTTGACCATGGGAGAGGTATACAAGCAAGATCCAGGCACCGTGATCTGCACCCAGATAGTAGAAGCGTCCACACTGAAAGTTGTCATCCAGGTCAGTTTCTATGTCTGCTTTGTTTTCTATTGCTGCTGGCAGCTTGTCTAAACTGCACCCGGCTCTAGCTATGTTTAATACCTAGAGATCAGGGATTAGTTAGTGACTTAGGAAAAAAAATTGAAAACATAGCAAGCAGACGCTCATTTTCCTATAAAGCCATAAGCTTTCCCCTGTCACAGCAGATGACAGAAGCTCTCTCTCTCTCTCGAGCACGCTCAGTTCCTCGTGTTGCTCTCTCGTCGGGAGTCCTTGCATGCCGCTGTTCCCAAATGACTGAAGCCAGCAAGCTTGCTGAACTTTGCAGGAGAGCTGCTTGCAATTCTATAAAGGCTGTTTCCCACATGACACGGTGTAAAGGAACATCTACGGTTTTTAGGAAAGTGTAGTGTACATGCAACAAACACACATGAGTCCCACATGTACAATTGTGAGCTGGTGGAGTTTGGCTCCGGGCTCCACACTGCAAGAATGCTCACCTGCAAACCCAGGTTTGTTGCCTGCGTAATGTGTGAAATTGTCCTAAGATTCAAAAGCAAAGCTGAGTGCTGTCTGCCCCAATGAAATGGGAAGCTGAGCTCTGCAAACTGTATAAACTGTACAAGTCCAGCCGATTTGCATGATTTCTCTATATTATTTAGACAATTAAGTCTGAAATGTTTACTATTTAGTTTTAATTTATTCTGCTTTTGCTGCTCAAGAGGCAAGGAGCTATCTAGCCAGGGCACTGAAATTCATTCTCTGACCACTGGAAATCTTATTCAGGAACACACTGGGGTCCTGGGATTTCCCCATATGTTACAAAAAAATTCACTCAACAATGGGGACTAGAAACTTGCTTTTAAACAAAAAGGAAAGTAGAGCTTCTCAAGAAACAGAAGCTTTTGCCCTATTGACATATTGTACCTTTTCTTTTCTTTTCTGCGCTTTCACACATAATACACACTTGCCTGGTTATGAGGGAGGCCCTGGCTTTCCATGGTTATTAAGTGTGCAAAACATGCTAAAACATTTCCTGAAGTTGCTCACAGGTATAATAGACTGGAAAAGAAGAGTGTGGAGTTCCATGTTAATTCGTAGTGAAGCAAACCAGTACATGTGCAAAAGAATCATTTGCACGGCTGCATGCTGAGATAAAATGCCACATTGTTGAGATATGCCACCAGGGCTACTGTTCAGCCATGTAGCATTTTATTGCCTTGTTCCTAGAAGGGGCACACACGTTCCCAAACGTGTGCCAGTGTGCCTGATGGTGGATAACATAACGAGGACAAACCAAGGCATTTGGGCTGGTAAGTGGATGCGAGAAGACATTAACAGCTGAGAGCTGCACCCCAATACTATGAATGGGGAGTTAAGTCATTGGGGCTCCACTGGGAACTTTGCATAGGACTGCAATGTGCAACCCAAAATGCTGTGTTTTTCCATAGAAGTGATTTTCAGTGCATTCCTAAAATTAGCTTTGAGCTAACTGTGGATACCCTTACAGTCTTACAGGCAAAGGCTATTCATGTTTATTGGAAGTATGCAGGCATGGATAGAGTAGCATCCTTTGACTTCAACGCTTTAGGTCGAGCGACTTAATCATTGATTGGCACATGCATCCTGACTTCAAGAAGGCTTAAGTGGTTTGTGGATCAGGCAGCGCATTTTAGCTTCAGGAAGATGTGCTAAGTGTTCCAGAGTGTCTGGTGTGTGGGAAACTTATGCCTCTAATTACAAAACAAGTGGAGCTTGGGTTCTTGGGTTTAAGGGAGTTGTATTTTGCCAAAACACTGTGCTCAGATGGGTTTGTGGACGGAGCCTACAGAGTGGAGGTTTATTTCGATGTCACGGTGGATGGGAGGAATGCTGCATGTGTTCTTAAAGTTTACCCAGGCATGAATTTAAGTGCAAGCAAACTTTGAATCAATATCAGTGTCAAACAAGTAGCATTGCTTTTAGCCAGCTGCAAAATGGAAAAAAGAAAGAAAGAAAAGCAACAAAGCGACTCTTGTTTCTAAAAGAAAGCACTTCAGGACTAAATGTCTCGCAGATCCGTAGGAGAACAAAGGCAGTTTCCTGTCCTAGAAATGTATCCCAGGCCCAGAGGGGATGCCAAAGAAAGTCAAGGAGCAACATCCTTCTCCAAAATCAAGGCAGAATAAATTTTGTTCCATGCATCTGTAGGAACACATTACTTAGGAGCACACTAAAGGTAAAGGGACCCCTGACCATTAGGTCCAGTTGTGGCTGACTCTGGGGTTGTGGTGCTCATCTCGCTTTATTGGCTGAGGGAGCTGGCGTACAGCTTCTGGGTCATGTGGCCAGCATGGCTAAGCCGCTTCTGGCGAACCAGAGCAGCGCACGGAACGTTGTTTACCTTCTCGCCAGAGTGGTACCTATTTATCTACTTGCACTTTGACGTGCTTTCAAACTGCTAGGTTGGCAGGAGCAGGGACCAAGCAACGGGAGCTCACCCCATCGTGGGGATTTGAACCACTGACCTTCTGATTGGCAAGTCCTAGGCTCTGTGGTTTAACCCACAGCGCCACCCGCGTCCCACTAGGAGCACACTACCTGACCTAAAGTAATTGTGGAAGTCAGTAGGTGTGAAAAGGACACATTTTTGCCTCCTTTTTTAAAGCATGAATATGGCAAGGTAGGGGTTCTGAGCTGTGTTAGCCACCCTGAGGTTCCAGGTTCAATCCATGACATCACTAGGTAGGGCTGGGCAAAGAACTTTGCCTGAGACCCTGAAGAGCCACTGCCATTCATTGTAGATGATACTGAACTTGATAGACCTATGGTATGACTCAGTAGAAGTCAGATTCCTATGCACTATCCCATGAAGTGCCACAGAGGATAGCTAGAGGTGGGGACTGCTCCAAGGAATCACTTCTCAGTAGGACAGATGTCTCCTAGTACTCTGTGCTGGGATAAGATACCTGGAGATTGACCACCACTTGTTTCTCCTATGGAAGTTGAGAAAGGCTTCCTACATGATTCAGAACCCCAGTCATTCAGTGGGGTTTTCCATTCTACACTAGTGGCAGGTTGTGCCTGAACTGAGAAAAGTTCCATGGCTATAATTACACCCTTTACTTGTCCTCTTGTTCTTTCAGCCAGTACGAAGCATGTGCAGAGGGATATCCCTCTGGTGGCTTTTCGGGGTGGGGGTGGGGGAGTTTCATGACTAACATTCCAGAATGCAGATTTTATGGGAATACAGGAGATTTGAAGAGGAACTATGTGTTTGCCTGAACTAGAGTGAACCTGGTTGTTGTGCTCCTTCTGAGGTAGTTTGTCCACCTTTGGTCCCCAACCTGCACTCAGCTCTCACCTGTGGGTGAGAAGCGGCCAGCATGCCACAGCGGCCACACCCCAGGAAACCCCTCTGACAGGCTGGCTAAACCAGGTGAGGGTAGCCAATGGGTATCAACCCTTGCTGAGTTAGGGACTTGCATTCAAAAGACAGGATGAGCAGAAGAGACCAATAATGGTCCCAATGGTCAAGAAAGAAGTTTCTGCATGCAGTGGCAGAGGAAGCCGGTCGGGTGCCTGGAGCTGCGCACCCATGGGTGGCGTGAGCCACACTGTGGGGTCTCCGGAGTCTGCCTGCCTCCTTCCACTCAGCCACCCTGCAGCTGGGAAGGAGGTGGCGGGTGGACCATTTGGGCAGTGCAGAGCCTGCACGTGCCCAAGCCACTGCGTCTCTCCCAGGAGAGACATATGGCTCAGGTGTGCTGCAGGCCCTGCGGTGAGTGCTGCCCGGCATTTTGTCACCCCCCCCCCTCAGTGGTGACACCCGGGGCAGACCGCACCCACCGCAGCCCCTTCCTCCGCCCTTGTCTGCATGTGCTGTAGAGGGAAGTGAGGGGCAGATGGGGAAGGGAAATTCTGATCCTAAACCTTCACTGCCTTCATCTTTGGGTGAAGAAGATGCTAAGGAGTCAACAGTACACAAATCTGGAGTGAAGACTGTAAGGTAGTTGAATGATTTCTTGCTTGCCACCTTCCAGCAACTCCTGCAGCCAAGCTGGTGCCAAATAGCTTGCTCTGTTTTCCTTTGGACTGCATCAGTGAGGGACTTGCTTGTCGTGGCATCTGAGCAGCCCAGGACCTCCACACACACTGCCCAGGGTTGTACCCCAAAGAGGTCATTTTGGGGCTGCTGGTGAAATGGGTTGACCCCCCTGCCTGGAAGCATACTCCATTGCCTTTTGAGAAAGACAGACGCCAACAACTCGGTGGGCGAACCACAATGCAAAAATTGGAGGATTTGAAGGATGGATGTGTTTCAGTTCAAGGATTGTTTCAGGAAACAGCAAATTGGACGGATTTGCCTTTAAATGTGTGTTTCCCCCTCATCCCTAACTAGGGCTGAGGGGGACTCCAGTTCAACTCCCCTCCTAGCCATGTCGCTTAGGGGTCCAGTCACTAAGCCTAGTCTGCTTCACAGAGTTGTTGTGGGAATAACATGGGGAAGGAAGTGATCATATGTGCTGCCTTAAATAACTAATAAATAATAAAGCTTTCCCTGCCTTCGCTTCAGAAAGAAGGCAGAGGTATATCTTTCCCCGTGACTGAAGCAAGGAGTAATAGCAGATTTACTCCAGGAACTGTGCTCACATGTTTCCTGCAGTAAGAATGCCACTGGGAACATTTTAAACTATTGGAGCAGGAAGCCTCTGCAATAGTCTTTAAATGCTCCAGGGAGCTCTTTACTGCCGGACGTATTTTGTGAACAAATGTGACCTGGGGGGCATTCTGTGCAGTAAATGACAGTTGTGAGTGCAGTTCAAATGAGGGATATCTACTCCCTCATTAAAAATCTGTGTTGAAATCTGCAACCCTTCTGATTCCAAACAAAGTTCCTTCTTCAGAAATTACTGTTGATGCAAATCATCCGTAACACGATAAAGAATAGTAGAGCAATAGATAAAATTTCAGGATAAAAACCTAGACCAAAATGAGGCACATGAGAGAAGAATGGAGGTGGAATTATTATAGACTTTAAGATGGGGAAAGTTATTGGGTGTCATCCAATCTTACCCTCCCTGCTCAGGAATCTGGCAGCTACAGCTTCCCAGACAAATGGCCCACCCAATCTATGCTGAAAACACTGCCAAGAAAAGGAGAGTCCACTAAGACTTGCTTGTTCTATATTGCACCAGAGAATGGGACTAGAATAAAGAGATGCAAATTTCAGGAAAGCAGATTTAGGCTTAATGGTCGGAGAACCCTCCTAGGAAGAAGGGCCATTTGATGTTGGGACAGACTTGCCTCATGCTTTTGACAGCCCTTCAGGTACTTGAAGACAGAAACCATGTCTCCATTTCACCTTCTCTTCTCCAAGCTAAACACACCCAGATCTTTCAACCATTCCTCATAGGGCTTGGGTTCCCGTCAGTCAGTGAGAAATGAGAAATGGCATGTGTGGCAGAATCAATAAGGGGAGGAAGAATCAGTATTGTGAGAGAGAGATAAACGAAGGCACCCAAAGCAAAAGCAGAGCAGTTACCTGATATAGCACTGAAAAGAATTTAGGAGGAGGATTTGAGTGCTGAGATTGGCTTAGGAGAATGGTGAAAAATACAGACACAAAATAACACTAAGATTCCTATCAGCAAGAATTGATGGAAACATACTGATATGAATCCATTTAACACCGGGCAAATGTAACAAGGGCTGGATCTAGACACATAAAAAATAATAATCAGGAAAACATGTTGTAAAACTCATAATGTGAAATCACGTTGCTGAAGGATCAAACTCTAGAGTGTCATCTTGCGTCACAGTGTTATAACGCTTTTTTAAAAAATGTAGCACTCAAGTCTCACCTAAATATAGTGGGGTTTTAGCATCAAGGCTACATTTTATGATATGTGGTAGTCTTATGACAAGGCATCAAAGTTCTGCACTCTGGTTTTCAAGGAGATAAGGGAGATCACTCAACAATAAGGGTTGCGGAATCCACAACTGGGGTTGTTGTCCCTTTCTGACTAAGAGCAGAAAAGCTTACTTGACAAAGAACTGATAGGTTATCTCTGTTAGTGGCCACTCAACAGCTTGTCACTTGGAACTGGAAAACTTTGGACAACTTAACATTAAGGCTCTGATTGGCCAATGGGAGCACAGAACGCTGGACTGTGTGGGTCATCAGCCTGATCCAGCAGGCTTTTGTGTTATTACAGTGGTACCTCGGGTTACAGACGCTTCAGGTTACAGACTCCACTAAGCCAGAAATAGTACCTCGGGTTAAGAACTTTGCTTCAGGATGAGAACAGAAATCGTGCTCCGGTGGTGTGGCGGCAGCGGGAGGCCCCATTAGCTAAAGTGGTGCTTCAGGTTAAGAACGGTTTCAGGTTAAGAATGGACCTCCAGAACGAATTAAGTTCTTAACCCGAGGTACCACTGTATAAGCAAATCCTTGGGGTGGGTTCCTACAGGGGAAGGTAAAGGTTCCTCACTGTGTGTTCAGATCCCACACATGCTCTTTGCTTGCATTGCCTCTCTAGGGGAAAGCCAGGCTGACATGTGGAGGTTGAGGAGAGTGGCACGGGTTAACTAAAGGAGGTTATTCCTAGCTTTGGTTAAGTAAACGAGGACTGAAAGCATGTGCTCCAAACTGGGAACGTCAGAAACAGCTAGTGGATGCTACTCAACTGCTTGACTCTACGCATCTGGTCTAATGCTGTTTCCTCCTTTGGAGAAGAGTTAAAAACAGCTAGAAAGGAACCCACCTGCTCTCCCTCCCTCCTTTCATCCCTTTAAGTTATTCTTTCTCTTGTTAGGAAAATGTCAAGAGACATCGGGTTAAACAAGCATCCTACTTCCTTCCCGCCTCAAAATTACATTTCTCTGCTTACATTGTCAGATCCACGCTCTATGGCAACAGACCGTGGCTGCAACAACAGCAAAAGAAAACTAAAATTTTTTTTTTGAAATGAGCTGGATTCTTGCGAGGCAAAAGAATAGCACTGAAGGCACAAAGGGTGGCTGTCTCCCAAGTGCCATTTTCAAAGGAGAATTCGGCGTCTTGGTAGCTTGAGGCTGTTTAAAAAAGGAGCAGCAACTTCTGGGAGCTGTAAAGTGGGGAGTGGGAATGCAGTCTCTGTGCTGGGGGATATGAACGTGCTACACAAAATGAATTCAATAATGCTTGCTGTGCTTCTGGATGATTTACTGCTCTGGATCTGCCCCATTCCATAGGAAGGAATAATTCTGCTCCATACCTGCTCCGCATCAGGCATGATTGAATAGTTCAATCATTCCAATATTGGCACACACACAGCAAAATTATCCAGTCCCTGCTCTGGTCTCATGTAGTGATTTTGCCAGAGTAGATGGTCTACTCCATGGGTAGGCAAACTAAGGCCCGGGGGCCAGATCCGGTCCAATCACCTTCTAAATCTGGCCCACAGATGGTCCAGGAATCAGCGTGTTTTTACATGAGTAGGATGTGTCCTTTTATTTAAAATGCATCTCCGGGTTCTTTGTGGGGCATAGGAATTTGTTCATTATTTTTTTCAGAATAGAGTCCAGCCCCCCACAAGGTCTGAGGGACAGTGGACCGGCCCCCTGCTGAAAAAGTTTGCTGACCCCTTTACTCTGACTGACAGAAGTTCTTCAAATCCCAGGCTAAGTACCTTTACCATCACCTGTTGCCAAGGCTTGTCTGCATGCCAAGCATAGGCTAAAGTCTTTCTCCAACCAAAGACTGGCCTCTGTCCCACATCCCATAGGACAGACTCTCTGGATCATGAAGAAACAATGGCAATAGGCTTCTCTGAGGGTGGATCAGCTTTACTCCTTAACACTCTGAAAGCCAACCTTTTCTGGCGTGCATGTGAAATGTGATTCCAATCTTAACACAGGAAAGAAGCATGCTTCCTTTATCATGCATTTGGGTAACCCTGCTGTGACATCAATGGAAGTCAGGGGACCATATTTAAAAGCTCTTAAAGTTGGCATGATCCAGAACATCGGGTCACACCCCACCCTGTGATCTGTCAGAGTTTGCCTTTCCTGGCCCGTGTTGCCTTAATGTTTCGACCTGTAAAATGGGGGCAAACTTTTGTGTAAATAAGAGCATACGAAAAAAGCCCATCTGGTCTAGCATCCAGTTCTCACAAATTGTCCAATTAGTTGCCTATGGGACCTCAGAAGGGGGCTCTCCTTCACTGGAGGTTTTTAAGCAGAGGTTGGATGGTCATGTCAGAGATTCTTCGCTTGTGGTTCCTGCATTTCAGGGAGTAAGCCTAGATCAGCCTTGGGGACCCTTACAACTCATTCATCATGTGATTGTATGACCCAAGTACAACTGTGCTCTCCCCACTTGTGATTCCTGGCAGTTAATATCCAGAGGCATTCCGTCTCCCACAGGAGAGACAAAACACGATCTAGACAGACGTTTTGCCTTGTTCTTTCTGCAGATGTTTTGAACTACTGCGCCCATCATCTCTGACTACTGGCCATGCTGGTGGGAGTTGGTGTCCAACATTACTTAGAGGGCTGCAAGTAGGGAGAGACAAATGTATCAATTTCTCATTTTAAAAAATCTTATGCTCAGATCTCCACATTTCCACATCATTGTTTTAGTTCAAATTCCTACAAATATTCACACTTTTCTGTGCATTTCCCCCTAATATGCTCTCCCCAGGGAGGCACACCTGGTGTCTTTGCTATATATCTTTAGACACCAGTCAAAAATATTCCTCTTCTCCAAGGCCTTTGGCTAATTAAACAATCTTTTAAACTCTGTGTGCTGGGAGGGGTTGCTGTTTTTGTTTGTTACTATGGTATTATTTTTATGTTTTTATATTGTAAACCACCCTGTGATCCTCAGGTGAATTAATTGATTAATTAATTAATTAATTAATAACCGCAAAGCAATTCTCCCTGACATAATGCATTTTTGCTCATTATTTTCAATAATCTATGCCTTTTAAAGAAATGTACACTCTGCCCAAATTTATGCATTTTTTGTACGTATTACTTGACCCACGGGTTGCATTGCAAAATTCGGAGAGGAGCAAATTTCAAAGGATAGCTCTATTTCAGTCTGCAAATGGTTTTCAAAAATGTGAAATTGTTAGGCCGGACTTCAGATGTTCCATCCCTTGGCACAGGCTCCCATCCCTTCCTTACAATGAATCACACCAGCCTGCCTCTAGCCCAGAGTTGCATATTTTACTTTGATGGGCAAAGGCTTTCCATGATCTCAGGCAGGGATCCTTCCCAAAATTCTTGCCTTTATATGCTTTTAATTGTAGATGCCAAGGACTCAACCTGGCAGTGACATAGTTTAACACATACCTTTGGGAGCACAGCCCCAGTACTTTTTTTTTCACAGCAGAAGCAAACACCTCCTTTGCTGGAGCAGTAGTCGCCACTGCTGGACCACAACTCCCATATCTTTGACCATTGGTCACACTGGTGGGGGCTGATGGGAGTAGGAGTCTAACAGTATCTAGAGAGCCACAAGCCACACACACCCTGCAATGCTGAGCATCAGATAGCAGAGGATCCAACCCCCTGTCAGTATTTTCATCCCTCCCATTGCAAGGATCACCAGATCATGTTTGTTTTACTTTCTGTCTGTGAGAAAGGAGGGGGCAGAACTCCCCTTCCAGACTTCCAGCCCTAGTACTGTCTTGATTTTCTTTCATCTGTCTAGAGACAAGATGGCGATATGAGAGAGCTGCTTCTCTTGTTCATGTTTGTTATGTTCTTCTATTTGTTTAATTAGATGAAATAAATTAGGTATGCAACAAAACCTCCACAGCTTTGCTTCTGTTTGTTGTTGTTTAGTCGTGTCTGACTCTTCGTGACCCCATGGACCAGAGCACGCCAGGCACTTCTGTCTTCCACTGCCTCCCGCAGTTTGGTCAAACTCATGTTGGTAGCTTCACGAACACCGTCCAACCATCTCATCCTCTGTCGTCCCCTTCTCCTTGTGCCCTCCATCTTTCCCAAACACCAGGGTCTTTTCCAGGGAGTCTTCTCTTCTCATGAGGTGGCCAAAGTATTGGAGCCTCAGCTTCAGGATCTGTCCTTCCAGTGAGCACTCAGGCCTGATTTCCTTCAGAATGGATGCGTTTGATCTTCTTGCAGTCCATGGGACTCTCAAGAGTCTCCTCCAGCACCATAATTCAAAAGCATCAATTCTTCAGCGACCAGCCTTCTTTATGGTCCAGCTCTCACTTCCATACATCACTACTGGGAAAGCCATAGCTTTAACTATACGGACCTTTTTGCTTCCGTTACTCTGCTGCTTTTGAGGTGCTCACATGAGCAAATGTGAGTCCACAGCGCCAGGCCCTATTCCTCGGGAATGCTGCTCTGCTGTTCCTGCATTCCTGTGATCGGAAGGTCAGAGAAGGTGCTCCCGACACCCAGCCCATGCAGGCACTGAAGACGTGAGCTGTACATGGGTCTACGGAAACCCCCGTGACAGGTTGCCAGGAACGGATAAGACAAGGAAAAGTTCTTACCAGCTGCTTTTTATTCAATATTCACAGAGAGAGGCTTGGAAATGCAGCATCTTGGAATAATGAGTCTCCACCCCCACTCTCCCTTCATGCATCATTACTTATGGGTGCTGAGAAGTGCCCTCTGCCTTTGAGCTCTTTGCTCTCCTACTTTCAAGGCTTGCCAGGTTCTGGGAGAGGGGGAATCTGGAATGATTTCTAAAGACACTGAGCTGTTGCTCCCCTGGTGCTGCTGCTTCTTCCTCCTCCTCCTCTCCCATTATTTCCCAGCTTTCCCCCTCACCTGCCTCTGAGCTGTGATCTTCCTCAAACCCCTGTGGTAATTCTGAACTGTTGTCTTCTTCTCTGGAAGGGTCAGGCTGGGGAGTCGGTCTCCACCATTCCTCCTCTGCTTCTCTGTCCCTGACACTGAACAACAGCAGAGCCTCAGGATCTGTCTAAGTATACCTGAAGGAGCGTCTCCACCCCCATCGTTCTGCCCGGACGCTGAGGTCCAGTGCCGAGGGCCTTCTGGCGGTTCCCTCATTGTGAGAAGCAAAGCTACAGGGAACCAGGCACAGGGTCTTCTTGGTAGTGGCGCCCGCCCTGTGGAACGCCCTCCCATCAGATATCAAAGAGATAAACAACTACCTGACATTCAGAAGAGATCTCAAGGCAGCCCTGTTCAGGGACGTTTTTAATGTGTGATATCTTAGTGTATTTTTGTTCTTTCTGGAAGCTGCCCAGAGTGGCTGGGGAAACCCAGCCCGATGGGCGGGTGTCAGGGCTGCCCCAGGTCCCAGCTCACAAAGGACCAACGCCAGATCGTTGTTATATGAAACAGTCTTTATTTAAGTTCTGCTTCGCTTTTACATTCTTGGCACGCAGCTCTACGTCTCAAACTCTAGACCGCCGAAGCTCCGTCTGAGTCTCCTCCCCCCAGGCACCAGTTTAAGACTCTAGCCTTGCTCCACCTCTTCCTTTGCTCTTTCCTCCTCTGGGTCCTCTTGCCCGCCGAGGACTCGCCCTTCCTAGACTCTTCAGACGCTGAGTCTCCTGAGTCCTCCCCCAGCCTCCGGCGGGCTTTAGGACCTGGTTCCCACTCCGGGCTGTCAGCTGTCCCGTGTGCCTGTACATTTGAACTTGGCGCGCGTGCGCAGCCCGACACCTTCCTCCTCACCACTACACTGCTCCTGTCGCTACTCTCCTCTCCAGGGGTGCTGCCTGGCTCTGACTTCCCCTCCATTCCCTCAGTCTCCGACAGGGGCGTGGCCAGCCCTGACTCCTCTTCCCTCCCCCCTGGACTGGACGCTGGCTCTGTCCCAAGGGACTCTTCCCCCCCACTGCGCTCCGGTGGGGAAACTGGTCCTGATCTCCAGCTACTACTTTGGGAGTCTCCGCTGGCCCCTTGCTTCTGGTGTGTCCCCCCTGGGACCCCCCTCTGTCTGGCCATCGGCGCCCCCTTCTGGGAATCTTCTGATTCACTGGAGAGGCTTATGGAATCTCTCGAGTCACTGTCATTCTGTCCTCCGCTACCCTCAGATTCCTCCCCCTCGCTCTCCATTTCCTCTCTCCCCTGTGGCTCAGTCCCTGAGCCCCTGACAGCGGGGTACAAATAATAAATTATTATTATTATAAGTGCTGAGCGTTCTGTCCTGCACTGCATTTTAAACTGAATAGAAATGTTGGGGAACAGCACCAAAAGAAACAGCAAGGTGAGAAAGAATCAGGCTTGTGGATCTGAATTCTGCCTTCCTTGTGGCATAAATCTTTTATTCGAGGGAAGGCTGTGTGGTGTCACATCACAAAAGAAAGGCAGCTTATCTTCCCGAACGTGCATGGCATTTCCCAAGAATGACTAATCCTACCCTCATTGCACCAGGAAGCCCGTCTTGTGGCTGGATCGAAATTAAATAAGTCTTTGCTTTCACTACTTTATATAATCACTTGGCTTACTGAGCTCCGCCAGTTCTTACATAATTTTGTGTATGTGTCTGTTGATTATAAAGCATTTGCTTTTTCTTGCAAGCCGTCCGTGGCAGGGAATTAAAAAAAAGCAAGGAGATTTTTGGGGGGGGGGTGCAGATGGAGTTTGCAACCCCGCGCTTTCTTCCTCCCCAATTTCCATGGAAGTTTGCACAAAAGCAGAAGGGCAGAAGTTAATTTTGCTGGTCCTTGCTTGTGGAAGAGGCCAAGCAAATCTCATTCCCAGCTTTAATCTTTAAAGCAGCCATTCAATTGTCTCCTTCCCTTCCTCGAACACTTTCATTACGGTGCCCTTCAGACATGATTGGCTTCCAAGCACCCGGAGGCTGTGTGTGAACAATGGAACCACATGGTTTGAGCTGAGTGCATGGGTGGGCTGATTATGGGATGTCTGCCACCCCGCCTCCATTCGTGTTTTGACCGCTGTTAATTTAAAACAAACAAACACGCTATACCCTGACAAACTAAAATTCTGTGCCAAATAGAGCTGGATTCTGTGACCAGTAGACCTTATGCCTAGAATAGTCTTGGCAACAGTCTTCCTGGGCTGAAAATGTGTCTGGTCACTGCCAGGTCAGTGAATGGCAGAACTACAGATATGCAAGACTTGACTCTCAGTAAGCATGCTGGCCTGTGTTGTATTTCAGAGACCCTGTTAGACAGTGGCGTAGCGTGGGTGGTCAGCACCCGGGGCAAGGCAAGTAATTTGCGCCCCCTAACCCGTGGATTTGCCCTAACCCCAGATGTTGCGCCCGGTGCAGCCGGCCCCCCCTGCACCCCCCACGCTACGCCACTGCGGTTAGATGAAACTGGAGGGGGGTTTAATCTCTCTCAGCTCTGCCCACCAGGATTCTTTGTACAGTGGTACCTCGGGTTAAGTACTTAATTCGTTCCAGAGGTCCATTCTTAACCTGAAACTGTTCTTAACCTGAAGCACCACTTTAACTAATGGGGCCTCCTGCTGCCACCGCACCGCCGGAGCACAATTTCTGTTCTCATCCTGAAGCAAAGTTCTTAACCTGAAGCACTATTTCTGGGTTAGCAGAGTTTGTAACCTGAAGTATATGTAACCCGAGGTACCCCTGTACAGCAGCAAGCAAGTTTTGGGGTGGCGGTGAGGTGGAGCTGCAGTCAGGGGCAGAGTTTGGTCTTTCAGATTTCAGCAGTGCCCTATGTGAGTCCAAAATCCAGTGTGCCCATCCCTCCTCTCACCTTCCATTCTTCTCAATACAATATGTCATCGTTATGGCACTATATACAAAGGCATAGGAAGGTCAGGTGGTACCTGAGTGTGGAAAATTTCTTGTCACCCCCCCACTCATTGATTTTTATTTTATTTTTTGCCTGCAAAAATGGTTTTACGTTATTTCATACCTACCCTCTGTCTTTGTAGTTTTCAGTCAGTGTTGACCACACGCTTTCAAGCCTGAGAGCTGTTTCCTAGTTCTGCTGAATCTCTCAGCGGCCTTTGATACAATCGACCATAGCATCCTTATGGACCTTCTAGAGGGGCTGGGAGTTGGGGGCGCTCTTTGTGGAAGCCGCCCAGAGTGGCTGGGGAAACCCAGCCAGATGGGCAGGGTACAAATAAATTATTCTTATTCCTATTCTTATTCTTATTCTTATTCTTATTCTTATTCATCTCTGCACCCATAAGAACTAGAAACTTATGCTTATTTTTAAAAAGTGGAAATTCCCAGGAAGTTAACCTTGTGTGTTGTTGTTGTTGTTCTGTACCCTTGGGCTTGTGGCTTCTGCACTAGCAGACACAGCCCTAAAGTCTGGCTCTCTGAGCCAAAAGAGATGTGGAGTTACAGTGGTGCCTCGCAAGATGAAATTAATTCGTTCCACGAGTTTTGTCGTCTTGCGATTTTTTTCGTCTTGCGAAGCACGGTGTCAGGAAAGTTTGGGAAAAGCATCAAAAATCACCAAAGTCTTCAAAAACCTCAAAAAAGGCTACCACACCGCGTTCTATGAGTTGCTCCTCGAAGTCAAGTCGCAACTGTATTAACGGTGTTAAGAAAAAGGAAACAAACTTGCAAGACGTTTCCGTCTTGCGAAGCAAGCCCATAGGGAAAATCGTCTTGCGGAGCAGCTCAAAAAACAAAAAACCCTTTCGTCTTGCGGGTTTTCCGTCTTGCGAGGCATTTGTCTTGCGAGGTACCACTGTACATGAATGCACACATTTTATGGGCCTGCCTGATTTTTTTTCCTTATGTAAATAGCAGTCACAGATGTAGGTGAGCTCAATGAGAATTAGCACTAGGGAAGGAATGCAAATCCTTTCACACCATGCTGCAGCTTCAGCCAGGGGGTCCTAGCAAACCGCATCTTAAACTTTGTGGCTCCAATTGTAACTGATCTCCCAGGGCTAATAGCAAGGAGGGGGGCAATTTTCATTGGGACTGCAGCATGGAGGAAATAGAATAAACTCCCTCTCCCTCTCATCCATTATCCTGAATGCCCCCCTCCGTTGACTGCTATTTGCATGGAGAAAACCAGGCATGTTAAATGCACACGAAGCACACAAAAGTAATGTCACTTCTTTGTGTGGTTCCTCTTCCACCATTCACCTTTGCAACAGACCTTTGCCAAGCCCTCTGAGGTCCTAAGGCTCTGGACAATTTAAAAGGTGTGAGCAAATCAAGTTTGTTTTGCTCGTCTCCTTCAAGGCAATCTAGGTTTAAAGTGCTTCTCTCTGTCTGCCTCTCTTCTGAGGTGCAGGACACAAACCTTCCAAGAGAATTCCCAGCTTTTAGCATGTTTTGCTCCCAGCAGTCTTTCCTGCGATTCCACGTGGCTCCTTGCATAGCCGCATTTCCTATAAATCCCACTTACTGAAAATGCTGCCTTCTTAAAATGCCGCGTTAAAAGGAGGCAGAGAGGCAGCCTGACGGCTCCCTCTGAAAAATCGACGTACTTTGGGGACCACCATGGACCAGAATGACCTCAGGCCTCTCACTCCGGATAGAGGCAGGCACTGGGTTTCTTTGGCGCTGCTCACTCAGCCAGGGAACTGGGAGGAATTGAGGACAGCCTTCATCGATGTAGGACACGCTTCCTTAGCTCAGTGCCCTCCAGATTATTATTTTATCATTATTATTTATTTGTTTTCACCTATTACATTACAATACAAATGTACCAAAGCCAAAACCATTTCCTCCCCATCCCCCCATACATTTACATTTATATTTCCTCAATCCATCATATTATTCTTTTCTCCCTCCTCCCACTTCCCTCCGCCCCCACTCGATTTCCTCCACATTCTACAATTTACAATAATCTTCGTATTCTACAGTCTTCTCAAATCATCTATATATTCTTATTATCTTTCGTTACTAATTTTTCTTCCATCCAGTACTTCACATTTTAATCTAGGCATATTAGCATTTCTTTCTTTGAGCATTATTTTGCCATATATTCATGAAAACATTTCCACTCCTTTTTAAATCTTTGATTCGGCTGATTTCTTATTATAGCAGTTAATTTTGCCAAAATTAAATATTCATTTAGTTTACAAATCCATTCCTCCTTTGTGGGTATAGTTTGTGACTTCCACCTAGCAGCAATCACTATTCTAGCAGCTGTACTTGCATATATGAAAATTCTCCCCCCCCCCATGGTATCTCTTCATCTATCAATCCAAGGAGATATATCTTTCATTTCTTTGTTATTAATATTTTCAACATCTTCATGTACTACTATCCAAAATTTCTTAATTTCCTCACACCTCCACCACATATGTATTGTTGTTCCTATTTCTCTACTACATCTCCAACAGAGGTTGGATTTCAATTTATATATCTTTGCCAACTTAACTGGCATTAAGTACCACCTATAGAACATCTTTACAAAATTTTCTTTAATTGTATATGAGGCACTAAAGAGTGTATCTTCTCACCAGAGTTTCTCCCATTGCTCTAGATAGATAGTATGTCCGAAATCCTGAGACCATTTAATCATCGTTTCTTTCACTTCTTCCTCCATCAATTCCCAGTCCAATAAATGATTATATTATTGGATTGCAACTCTTGCCATCCCTGACTGTTGGCCATACTGGTTGGCCAAGGCTGGTGGATGATTTTCAGGGAAGGAAAAAGACTTTCCTATTCTCTTTCTCCCCACGGCATTGTGAGCAAAACAGCCCAGCTGGATCAGACCAAAGACCTATCTGCTCTGGCCTTCTGTTCTCGCAGTCAAGATGGCATCTTGCACAATCCTCACTTTGACCCTGGGTTATTGTGTGCTGAAGCATGGCAGGAATAGAGGGCATGAAATGCCCCTCCAACTTTGAGACATGGGGGGGGGAGAAATCCCATTTATAGAAAGGGATTGTTTCCTGCAAAGTAACACAGGCATCAAGCGCGGGTAGTGATACCACTTGAAGTTGCTGCAGGCTGTAATTCCACAATGAATGATTTCAGGAGAATGGCGAGACAGTCCATCAACATCCTCCCACAGAGAGGCTGGAACATTAAAGCTGAATTGACTAGAAGCCTGACTCCCGGATCATTTCCTGAATTCCTCCCTACTTCGGAGCATTGCATAAAAGCTGTTGGAAGGGGGGAAAGGTTACACCTAGACGTCAATTCGAATCATTTCTAGCAGAGTGCCCTTTCCTTTAAAAAGCAAAACCCAACAACAACCACAGAATAGGGGGAGGTCATGCAGACAGGCTGGTCTTTTGGGGTATCCCATTGCAACTCCTTCCTGAAGAGCCACCCAAAACAATTGCCACCACTACAGTGGTGCCCCGCAAGACGAACGCCTCGCAAGACGGAAAACCCGCTAGACGAAAGGGTTTTCCGTTTTGGAGGCGCTTCGCAAAACGAATTTCCCTATGGGCTTGCTTCGCAAGACGAAAAAGTCTTGCGAGTTCCTTCGGGTTTTTTCCCCTTTCCCCCCCTTTTCCTAAGCCGCTAAGCCACTTATCAGCTGATCCACTGATAAGCCGCTTAACAGCTGATTGCTAAAAGCCGCTAAACTGCTAATAGCGCTAATCCGCTAAGCTGTCAATGGGCTTGCTTCGCAAGACGAAAAAACCGCTAGACGAAGAGCCTTGCGGAACGAATTAATTTCATCTTGCGAGGCACCACTGTATTAAATATTAGAGTTACACCTGCGGGTTCTATCTGCATTCTGCGGTTCCACTTAGCATTGGAACAAAATCCTCTCCAGAGTTTCTTCCTATGTGAAACGGGTGCAGGGCTCTGTTGATTTCAGGGTGAAGCAGAAGAAATTTCCCCCAAATCATTGAGGAGTGGGTGCTGCCACTGACCTTAGCATTGCAAGAGGTCTGAAGATTTCTGCACGCTTTTTTTCTACTTTAAGAACATGCATCCCGCATGCACCTGCCCTATGGAACGCCCTCCCACCAGATGTCAAAGAGAACAACTACTACCAGACTTTTAGAAGACATCTGAAGGCAGCCCTGTTTAGGGAAGCTTTTAATGTTTGATGAATTACTGTATTTTAATATTTTGTTGAAAGCCGCCCAGAGTGGCTGGGGAAGCCCAGCCAGATGGGCGGGGTATAAATAATAAATTATTATAATATTATTATTATTATCCTGCATCACTCGCAATGCTGCAAGGCCCTCTTTGCTCCTTGTAGCATCCCCTGGCCATGCTAAGAAGTGTGGGCAGTGTGAAGTGGTAGAGAGGGCTTCAGACCAAGAAGGGATAGAGAAGACTTCAGACCTTATTAGGCAAGGTAAGCTACAGCTCTTGCCATAGGAGAAGGGAAGGACCATAGCTCAGTGGTTGAGCACTTGCCTTGCATGGAGAAGGTCCCAGGTTCAATCCCCAACATCTCTGCATAGGGCTGAGAGAGATCCCTGTCTGAAATCTTGCAGAGATGCTGTCAGCCAATGCAGAAGCATCTGAGATAGGTGGACCAATGGTACAACTCACTGTTAGGCAGCTCTCTACATTCTGATGAGAAATGTATTTCTGCTTCCAGAATTGGTGCGTGTGTGTGTGTGTGTGTGTGTGTGTGTGTGTGTGTTGGGGAAGAAGGGGTTCCTTGCACCAACCTCTCCTTCTTTTTGAAAGCCCCTGCAAGATTGCCACTGTTCCAAAGCCCAGGTTCTGGCAAAGTTGTTCTGGGGGGGGGGGAGACTACCCCCCGATGAAAATGCAAATTTAAACATGCAGATACAAATAAAAAAATCAACACACACACAGGGTCCAGTGCCCGCCCTGTGGAACACCCTCCCACCAGATGTCAAGGAAATAAAGAACTACCTGACTTTTCGAAGACATCTGAAGGCAGCCCTGTTTAGGGAAGTTTTTAATGTTTGATGTTTTATCATGTTTTTAATATTCTGTCGGAAGCAACCTAGAGTGGCTGGGGAGGCCGGCCAGATGGGCGGGGCACAAGTAATAAATTATTATTATTATTATTATTATTATTATTATTATTATTATTACGGCTGCTGCTACTACTATTATTACTATTTTCTATTAGAAAGGGTATTCCAAACTTGCTTCCAAATTTCTGCAGATTATTTCTTTCTTTATTAAAGTGTTTCTATGCCGCTATATCATAAAACGTATCTCAAAGTGGATTGCAGCAATGAAACCTAAAGCTGTACAATAAAAACCGTAAAAAGGTTAAAAACAGACATCAATTAACCATTATCAGTGTAGTCTGATCAGAAGCAAGCCATACTCCCAGGTAAGGGTGTCTAGGATTGAAGCATAATCTCACTACTGGCAGTGATGGGATAATGTTTCTTATCCCTTTGGATTTCAACAGTTAGCCAGCAGGCGCCTTCAGCCTTCTGACAAATCTCATCAACCTTCATTTCACTGTACCCTTAAAATACCTAGGGATGTTTAATCTGACCAAGATGCTCCCAACTGGGCTATGATTTTGCTCCTTACTGAGCAATACCGGTCAACGTTACTTGCTGTCAGGGCTAATGGATGGACAACACCCCAAATGTCAGCAACTAGTGATTCAGCGAGCATTTCAATGTGGACTTATCTAATGCACATTCAAAACACAGCTGCCCTTTGAAAAGCAGTTCTCCAAAGCAGCAGCACCACCATAAAATATTTACAAGTGTGCATTGTTCTGTACAATAGTTGGATAAAATAAAAATTGTCAAAATAAAGGATTGTTTTAAAGTCTTCCAAAAAACAACAACACCCTATTCAATGGGCTGTGGCAAAGGAACACACACACAAAATAGAATTTGCACCCATAGGCAATGATAGCACATCCTCCATCTTTTTATTTTGTACAATTTAACTTCCAAAATCAGGCAGTAGGAACTAGTGGCAGGAGCAACAAATACCAGGGCAACGGGTATGGAGCTGAGATGTGGGCAACTGCTAGGGATAGAGAGATCTGTCCATTTCATCCATCCTCATTTCTAATTTCCCCCATCTTACATTCAGTTCCAAACATTTCTGCATCAGAAAAGGCTAGCATTTTAGTGGGATTTCCCCCTGAATACATATGTTCCCATGCAATTTTGTCTAATACATTTCTGCAATGTATTTCACCGCCACCCCAATATAATAAGATATTGATTTTTATGGACATTTCATGGATCCCAACTTGGCGAGAGAACTGCATTGCAAAATTCAGAGACGTGTGAATTTTGAAGGATGTCTGCGTTTTGGTATTGTTTCAGAAAGTGCACATTTGGTTTTCGCTGTGAGCTGAATCAAAATTCCTTCCCATCCCTACCCATTGCAATTAGGCTTGGGGAAAAAAGCCTTCTGCTGTAGCCAAGACAAGGTTAATGGCGGCACATGGTTTTTTTTGTGGTGGAGGAGTCACAGCATAAAGGCAAGTGATATGGCTTCTCTTCCCAGCTGTGACCTCTCCCCAAAACGGCTCTCACATTGCAATTAGACTTCAAAAAAAACAAGCTGTTTAAAAAAAATGTGTTTTGTTTTTGTTTTTAGCCTAATTGCAGCGGGAGAGGGATTGTGGGAGAGGGCAGGGTTGTGGCAGACTGGATTGCAGAGGCCCTAGTGGCTGGATCAACCCTCAGACTACATTGATGCACAGCGGTCCCCATTGATAATTGGTGCATTAGGTCCCCACCTTCTTCGTTTTTTAATTTTTTATTTATACTTTTCAAGTTTATAAGGTAAAGGGACCCCTGACCATTAGGTCCAGTCGTGACCAACTCTGGGGTTGTGGCGCTCATCTTGCTTTATTGGCCGAGGGAGTCGGCGTACAGCTTCTGGGTCATGTAGCCAGCATGACTAAGCCCCTTCTGGCGAACCAGAGCAGCACACGGAAACACCATTTACCTTCCCGCTGGAGCAGTTCCTATTTATCTACTTGCACTTTGACGTGCTTTTGAACTGCTAGGTTGGCAGGAGCAGGGACCGAGCAATGGGAGCTCACCCCGTCACGGGGATTCGAACCACCAACCTTCTGATTGGGAAGTCCTAGGCTCTGTGGTTTAACCCACAGCGCCACCCGCATCCCCTATACATTTCACTAATTTTATACATTTCACTAATTTTACAATCATTTAGACATTTCAGAACTTCCCCCACTTTCTGTGGTTCCTTGAATTTATTTTTAATATCTTCTGCATATCCAAATTAACCTAATTTGCTCATTTATTCATCTTCTTTAAACATATACTTTTCTGAAACTGCAGGTTATTACAATAATCCAGCCAATGCTTTTATCTGTTTACAATTTATCTGTAAATATTCAATAAACCATTTCCATTCTTTTATAAAAAGCTTGACATCTTGATTTCTTATTCTTCCAGTAAGTTTTGCCATTTCTGCATATTCCATAAGTTTTTGTATCCATTTCTCCTTTACTGGGACTTCTGCTTCTTTCCATTTGGGGGCAAGTAACATTCTTGCCATTGTAGTAAGGTAAAGGTAAAGGAACCCCTAACCATTAGGTCCAGTTGTGGCTGACTCTGAGGTTGCAGCAGCTCATCTCACTTTATTGGCCGAAGAAGCCAGCGTACAGCTTCCGGGTCATGTGGCCAGCATGACTAAGCCACTTCTGGCGAACCAGAGCAGCGCACGGAAACGCCGTTTACCTTCCCGCCAGAGTGGTACCAATTTAAATACTTGCACTTTGACGTGCTTTTGAACTGCTAGGTAGGCAGGAACAGCGACCAAGCAACAGGAGCTCACCCTGTCACAGGGATTCGAACCGCCAACCTTCTGATCGGCAAGTCCTAGGCTCTGTGGTTTAACCCACAGCACCACCCGTGTCCCTTGCCACTGTAGTAGCACACATGAATAAGTTTGGTAGTTCTGTCCCTATAATTCCCAAAAGAAAAGCTTTGGGTTTTTAGGCCCCCGCCTTCTTGAATCTGAAAGTGCTGCCAATATATCCTAATTTGTCATTCGGGCCCCAGGGAGAAGATTCTGTCTGCATGTTAAGAGCATCCATTCGAGTTATTTACTCCCTTAGCTGTAATGGTACATCATGAATATCACTGAGTTGGTGAAGTTAACGTTGGTTTTGAAACGCCTCATAAAGAAATCAGATGACTGATTGTTATACGAGTTCCATTTTCATCTGGGAAGAATTTTCTTACCATTTATGTGGCATTCTTGGTTTGGATACTATCGATGAGAAGCCAGAGAAGTGTTTCAGGGATGATGGGAGGGTACAAAGCGAGGAGAAATGGAGGCAGCAAATTCACCACTGGTGCCACTAGGAGTACCCAAGCCTGGCAGATACTTCCCCCACCAAAAACATCATAGAGGGGACAGGAAGCATCTTCTCCATCTTTTCTCTGTAGTGGCCTTGACTATCTTCATCTGCATTCTCACTTATGTTGTTGTTGTTGTTTAGTCATTTAGTCATGTCCAACTCCTTATTGAGACGGAGTGCCTTATTGAGGGGTGCCTTCTTGCACCTTGAATTTTTCTCTCTCCCCCTTTCAACCTAAGTACCTGGTGTTTCAGCATTCAATGCAATCACCTTAAAAGACATGCACACAGAGCTGTGTATTGCTGACATGATACTGCATTTCACCAGAAACTGATGGGGGGAAACTCCCTATACTCACCAACTTCACCATATGAATATGGGGTGCAACTGGAACATGTTGTTGTTGTTGTTTACTTACTTACTTATCAAACCTTTATTAGGCATTGTACAAATAAGACCATAAAAGAGAAAATAAGATATAAAAGCCTTGAAATATATATAAAAAGGCAGCAGTTGGCTACATACATATATATATATATGCATATAGAGTCAGTGGTTTTCCTTGTTAACCTGCTCCTTGGAGAACTGCTACCAAAAACTCGGCTACCCCCGCCGTTACCCTTTGGTCAACGTCGGATAGGCAGAATCCCGCACATTCACCTTGCTGGGGTTCCGGACCACCCAAAAGAGGGGACAGCACGCGTTGACGGAGCGTACTGTACAATGGGCAATGAAAGAGAATATGCTCTACGGTGTCCGGGACATTCATAGAACATCTGCAGAATCTCTTGTTTCTAGGAATGTTTTGATATCTTCCCCTGACAAATGCTGAGGGAAAAACATTCAAACGGGCCAGCATAAAAGCCCTACGTTGGGCTGGGATTATTAATTTAGTGACGTAATTGGCTCTGCTATCTAAGATATTTAAATCATAGAATATGGGGGAGCAAATTTTGTTTACAGCTGCCATAATATTTTGTCTCTCGACATCCTTTAGTCTAGTTAGGATATTATGGAAAATGTATTGCTCATTAGAATTGTACAGGGGCTCCAGCTCGATGCCTAAAGATTCAATCTTTTTTTCGAGGTACTGATACCATCTTGATTTATAGGAGTCTTTGAGCAAATCAGCGAGCAGACTTGATGGAGGGCAGCGAAAATGGCAGCGTAACCAGTACTTTATTGAGGTGGACCAGGCCCAATATTCCATTGTGTGTATGCCTATGGTTGGTTGTTGTTGTTTAGTCGTTTAGTCGTGTCCGACTCTTCATGACCCCATGGACCAGAGCACGCCAGGCACTCCTGTCTTCCACTGCCTCCCACAGTTTAGTCAAACTCATGCTGGTAGCTTCGAGAACACTGTCCAACCATCTCGTCCTCTGTCTTCCCCTTCTCCTTGTGCCCTCCATCTTTCCCAACATCAGGGTCTTTTCCAATGAGTCTTCTCTTCTCATGAGGTGGCCAAAGTATTGGAGCATCAACTTCAGGATCTGTCCTTCCAGTGAGCCCTCAGGGCTGATTTCCTTAAGAATGGATAGGTTTGATGGTGTGATTATTCAGTCCTGCTTCCACACTGCATGCGATGTTCCACTGAGAGAAACCCCTCTCTCTTTTTTTGAAATAATGTTTATTTGGTTTTACAAGTATAAGAATATAACAATACAACCATACACATCCATATTTAAAGATCCCTCCGAATCTCTGGACTTCCCACCTTCACCTCCATTGATCCTACCATCAACCCTTTCAACTTCATATTATTCAGTAGTCCACATTTTATATCACTCCACTGCCTCCATAGTATTTGCTACATTACAAGTGTTATTAGAATCCTGCTAACGTTTTCATCTGCTTACAGTGGTATCCAACATAAATTATAAATTTTCCCCACTCTTTATTAAAGTTTTGGTCTGCCCGGTCAGTTTTGCCATTTTGGCATAATCCAACAGTTTAATTTGCCAATCTTCTCAGGTAGGGATCTTGTCTTCTTTCCATCTCTGGGCTATCAACATCCTTGCAGCTGTCGATGCATAAAAAGTCTTTTCTGCTCCTTTGGAATATCAGCACTTGCAATTCCTAATAGAAAAGCTTCTGGCTGTGTGTGTGTGTGTGTGTGTGTTGGTTTAAACATCTTTTTCAATTCATTATATATTATTTCCCAGAATGCTTTTGTTACCTTACAAGACCACCACATATGTATATTTTTTATTGATTTTCCATGTAATATTATACATTCACTTCATCATTATCCACTTTACCACCCTGGCTCTTTAGAGGCTATCAACCTCCTTCCCTCCCACCTGGTGGCTTTCAAAATTAACCTTTATATCATTGTGTTTTGTACGTTTTCCAGTTCTAATTACACTCGTTACAAAATGGCTCAAAATTTAAATATAGAAAACTTCTCATTACAAGTCTTCAGACAACCCTGCTAGTGATGTCAATAATCTTTCAAATATCGTATAAATTAACTCCAGTCCTTTTGGAATACTTGATCACCAACACCACCACATATGATAAAAGGTGCCTTCTTTTTCTGAGAGAAACCCCTCGATATGGAGACCTCTGAGTACCAGTTGCTTGGAATCCCAGACCTGAGGAGATGCTTGTTGTGTTTCATGTGTCCCTCATGGGCTTTCAGGGGGCCCCTGGTTGGCCACTGTGAGAACAGGATCCTGGACTAGACAGGTCATTGGCCTGACCCAGCAGGGATCTTCTTATGTTCAGATTGTGGTTTTTAAACAGTGTTTGGATGGCCAGTTGTGAAGGACCCTTTGGCTGTGATTCCGGCATTGCAGGGCCTTGCAACAGAAGACCCTTGGGGTCCCTTCCACCTCTAAAATTTAATGACTATATGTTCTTCTCTGTTTCTTGGTGTCCGGGTGCATTGCGCACATGTGCACTCAGGCGCAAAGGTAAAATACGAGCCCATCATAACGCTGGACATTTAATAAAGGGATCGTTCTTTCCGGGCAGTAATAGGAGAAAAGAGGAAATTTGCAACAGTTTTTCTCATCTCTTTCATTGTACCTCACAAGCAGCTCAAGTAGCCTGCTGTTATAACTTCGCTCCCTTCTGAAAATTACACATTTATCAGAGGCTGCAGCTGTTAGAACCAACATGAGGTCCTATCACACCCGACTGTACCTTCATTTAGAAAATCATCTCTCTCTCTCTGCAGAGTACCATTTCTTCCTTCTTTCTCTGACCACCTCCTTGAGAACCCCAATGGCTTTAAACAACTCTTCTTTCATCCACATTTGAAACTTGGTAGGAAGCCGTAGCCCTTGCTCTGTGTGCGCCCCTCTGTGTTCGTCATGGTGTATGTGCTGGACCCGGGGGCAAACCGAGAGGCGAGGTCCAAGTCCAGTCTGAGGTCGATGGTGCAATATGAAGGCAGTCCATAGAAGTCAAAGCTGGGTGCAGGGCAGGGCGTCGGGTGAGGCAGGGAAGCAGGTCAGGGATCAGGCTGGAACCGACAACCAACAATGTTACTCCCGCAACTTGGGACTGGGGCTGGCCGGCTTTTATCTCCCCCGAGGCACAGGGCGGACCCGATCATCAAGTGACTCTCCTCTCCTGGCCTGGAGGCGAGCACTCCTCCTGCGGGAACTTAGTTCCCTCCACCTCTCTGCCCTGAGCCTCTGCAGCTCAGGAGAGGCTGGAGGGTTACCGGACCCAGAGGCAACCTCCTCTTCCCCTGACGGGGCTGAGAGTGGAGCACCTGCAAGCAATGGTTCCTCCATCCCCTCAGGAGCCAGAGAAGACTCAGCTGGTGCCTGCACCTGAGGATCCAGCACAGGTGAGGACCCTTCAGGCTCATGCCCCAGCCCCGGCTCCACTGGTTCTGGAGGCGGGGAATCCTGTGCAGGCTGGGATTCCTCAGGTTCAGCCTCTGAATCCGATTCCCAGGCCATCACAGTGTAGCAGTCAGTTTCAGAGTGCATGAGCTCCTCAGGACTGCCCCCTTAGCCACAGTGGTGGAGCATGGGGGCTGGAGCAGAGGGGCAGTGGTCCCAGGCCCAAAATTCTGAGAAGGGCGTAGCCAGGCACAACACCTGTGTACCTCACCTCTGAGCTGGCTTAGCCAGTAGGTGGAAGAGCCGCCAAACCAAGAAGGTGCGTGGTCA
Organism: Podarcis muralis; assembly: GCF_964188315.1. NCBI lineage: Eukaryota > Metazoa > Chordata > Lepidosauria > Squamata > Lacertidae > Podarcis > Podarcis muralis. Next base: position 92,510,791 of record NC_135659.1, read on the forward strand.
CCGCTACCAGCAGTGGCAGTGCTGGCAGTCATGTGCCTTGTAGGCTCTGCATGCCCCCCATACCCTCCAGCATGCATCTCGTTCCCAGCTGCCCAGTCCACCACTGGAGCACATTAGCCCATCCCCGGGCACCAGCAACCCATGATACGCCACTGCTTAGCCATGCCACTAAGGGAAACCCATAGCCACCCCTTCAAGCACTCCTTCACTCCTCCGATGCTGCAAATGAGATTGTTGTAAATCACATGCCTGTCTGGGACAACTCTGGGACAGGAAGAATGCCTTATCTCTTCTGCTGTGGGTACTATTACACTGTACTTTCGCTTTTATTTGGTTTTGGTTTTGTTCTCTTGGAGCTGGAGAGAACGGACACCATTATGCCTTTGTCTGCACATAGTGTGTAAATAAATAGTAAATTAGATCTATGATGTCTTGCTCTTCTTGCTGTGTTTTGCCAGAAGATTAGTGTGCATATACCAGCTGATATGTGTTGCTGGAGCGCCCTGGAGAAGAAGGGAAATGCCTTTTCCAGAGCTGTGCATACCGGAGGACACTCAGTGGTTCGGGGGCTTGCAGGCACCCCCAGGGCGTTTTTCCAACAATAATCTCTGATCTCTGACACCTATTTGGGGTTCTGTGGTGTAATTAATGGCTAGCGCGCTGGACTCTGAACCCAGTAATCTGAGAGAGAGAGAGAGAGAGAGAGAGAGAGAGAGAGAGAGAGAGAGAGAGCGCACCTGTATTGGAATCTGCTTTGGAAAGAAGGGTAGGGGGAAAAGGAAGGAAGGAAGGAAGGAAGGAAGGAAGGGAAAGAAAGAAAGAAAGAAAGAAAGAAAGAAAGAAAGAAAGAAAGAAAGAAAGAAAGAAAGAAAGAAAGAAAGAAAGAAAGAAAGAAATTAGAGTGCTGCACTAACTTACCTTAGAGTTTACTTAGAGTTTTGGAGCAATTTTGGGGGGAATTGCCTTCAGGACTCCTCTTTTCCTCTTACTTCATATGGTTGGGAGTTTAGTGTTTGGAGCAGCATAGAGTTTAAGTTGGTTTAATTGGCTGTTAGCCTGTGAAGGAAAAGCAAGTCAAGCAATGGTGGGGCAAATAACTGAGGCAGTATTGGGGGAATGGCACTCTTTGGCTACTTTATGCTGTCTTGTGCAGGGTCACCATGGGTGCCTTTCAGGCTTTGCACGTGGATTACTATTATTATTATTTATTCAACTTATACACCACCCTATACCTGGAGGTCTCAGGGCAGTTCACAACAGGACCACAACATATAAAATCAAACCAAAACCCATAACCCAATACCCGCCCCCCAAAAGCCACATTCTAAAAGGGTGTTGGAGGTCAATAAGATCAACCAAAGACCTGGTTAAAAAGGGACGTTTTTGCCTGGTGCCTAAAGGTGTACAATGAAGGCACCAGGCGAACTTCCCTGGGGAGAGCATTCCACAGATGGGGAGCCACGGCAGAGAAGGCCCCGTTCTCGTGTTGCCACCCTTCGGATCTCTCGAGGAAGGGGCACACGAAGGAGGGCCTCAGAGGATGATCTCAGGGACCAGGTAGGTTCATATGGAAAGAGGCGGTCCTTGATTGAGCTGAGCACTGAACTGATAGAGCCCCTGGGCACTTTTAAAGCTGACATACCCAAGGTTCTCTGGGCAAGGGGTAATTCCTTGCATTCCTTTGATCTGAGGCTAACAGGCATTACCAGTAAATATGCTCAGGAATGGGGAGTGATCTGGCTACTCATGTCTCAGGGAGCTTCCATGCCTGGAATATATTTCGATTGGACTAATTTTAATTTGGTTTTCAGATCTTCTAGGATGTTAATATTATAATTAATATAACCTTTCCCCAGCACAATTCTGTTTTCTAAGTTGTCTTTTGGGTGCATTGGGAATTTAATTTTTAAGTTATTTGTGTAAAAAAAAGAGAGAGAGAAGTGACTAATAAGTTTAATTAATGATGATGATGCCCAGGACTGTGAGTCAAATAAAAGGAAGCAAAATAGCATGGAGAATAGCAGCATGGGAATGTCTTCATAAGCGCTGAAAACAACTGAAAATGATACAGGGCTTTCTTGTTTGTTTTTATTGGGTTTTCAATTATGCAAAATATAACCATTCCAATTGCCTTGCATCAACCCACTCCCTCCCTATCCCTGATGGTATCATATGAACATCTATCATAATAATGCATTTATGTTCATTTTGCAGCATCAGTGGAAGGTGGTTTTTGACACTCATGAAAACAGCACAAAACAAGGCAAGTTGTCCTTTGACAAGCCTTGTCGGGTTGCCGCTTGCTTTTTAACACATCCTCTCCAGCGGCCGTGCTGCGGACAGTGTTGTCACTACACCCTTTTCGCAAGAACAGTGGCCAGCGAGCTCAAGGACAGAGATTGATTTTTGCCCTCTCGTCCTCAGCCGTCTGTTTACTTGCAAAGAAAGCACACGGGCCTCCATATGTACAGTCTCATTCCCCCCCCCCAATAATAAACACAGAGCTCCTTTCTGTTTTAAGCAGTCTGCGCCAGGAAAATTAATCCCACTGAGTTCAAGAGGAGACTCAGGAACAAGCTCTGGTGCCCTGCAATTTAGCCAGAGCAGCTTTTATTCCTCTTTATGGGCATGAGGGGACTCTGTCAGGTGAAATCCTTGGATTCCTTGGAATCCATTAACAGCTTTGCAGCCAAGCCCCTCTCTGATCCCCCGAGCAACCTGCACCTAATTTGGAACTTTGAGAACTCGGATTCATAATATTTATCCCAATGGAAAATGACTAGAAACAGACGCAGGTTTTGTCCGCTGTGTTCTCTCCGGTCCTGTTCAGTGCTTCCAAACACTATCAGTGATTGCTTGACAATACAGAAGCTGAGCCCACAACTCAGTGATCAATCTTGCTGTTTAATGAGGCAGGTGTTTAATCTGGCAGGGGAATATGAAGTTAGATGGCGGGGAAATATATCAGTTCTGCTCTCACTTTTGCTTTGTCGATTGCAGCTGTTTTGTTGTTGCGGCTTCAAACTGAATTTTAGGATTTGTATTTACGTCCTTTAGAGCCCTTTCCATCAGACCCTCCAAGCGTCCCTATTTTCCAGGGACAGTCCTGGATTTACAGAAGCAATCCTCATTTCTGATTTGATCCCAGAATGTTCCAGTTTACCTTAGGGCGTCCCTGTTTTCATCAGAGAAATGTTTATGCAACCCATGAGCCAAGGAGATAAGTAACTATACAACCTTTAGAAGACATCTGCTTGGGGAAGCTTTTCAGTGTTTAATGTTTTATTATGCTTTTACATAAGTTGGAAGCTGCCCAGAGTGGCTGGGGCAACCCAGTCAGATGGGCGGGGTACAAATAATAAAATGATGATGAAGATGGAATAGGATGTTCCTATTTTCATCAGCGAAATGTTGGAGGGTATGCTTTGCGTTGCACCGCTTGCTGATTTTGCTACTGGGACAGGTTCATGTTCCTTGTGTTAATTCACAAAGTTCAAAAGAGCTTGGACCCAAAGTTCCTGAAGGACCACCTGATTCCTGGTGATCCACCTCAATTGCTCACTTCCTCTGATACAGCAGCTCTCCTGGTAGCTCCTCACACCCCTGGGGTTTGGTTGGCCTTCACTAGGGAGTGAGCCTTCAGTGTGGCAGTTCCTGCCCTGTGGAACTCCTTGCCAGCAGAAATTCACCAGGAACCACCTCTCCTTTCAAACATCATTTGAAAACTATATTGTTTAGGCAGACCTCTGCAACATACCTTTTCTCTTTTTAACCAATCAGTATTTAATTAATGTCTCTGGTGCTGTTTTTATGCATGCTTTTGCTGGCTTCATTCTTATATGTTGCCTATTGCCTTAATATGTTTTTATGAAAGTGTGGATTATAAATAAGCGAATAAACAAACCACTCTGATATCACCTTGCGACAAAAAAACAGTCTATAGAAGCATCCAGTATATATTTGTGTATATATATACATAATAATTTTCAGGTTGAGACAGTAGCAGGAGGACACAATCATAGAAATCATTGAAAACCTCCAGTGAAGGAGAGTCCAGCACCTTCCAAGGGAGTCAATTCCACTGTTGAACAGCTCTTATTGTCAGAAAGTTCTTGGTCATGTTGAGTCAGAATCTCATTTCTTGGCGCTTGAATCCATTGGTTTGGGTCCTACCCTCAGGAGCAGAAGAAAACAAGCTTTCTCCATCTTCCACGTGACAGCCCTTCAGATTTTGGAAAGAGTTATCATATCACTTCTCGGTGTTTTCCTCTCCTGGCAAAAGATGCTTCCATATCCAACGTGACTGGTGGGCATTTCGTAATTTTGCTATTTTCTATCGTTTTGCTTTGCCACACTTTGATTGTCGTTTTCTGCTGTGTTGATATGTTCCTTCATTGTTTTGGGGGCCTTTGAGGAAGAAAAGAGAGCTGTGTTTAAATAAACCATAACATAGCATAATAGCTCACACTGCTCTTCACAGCTCTGCCTGAAATCTAACCTCACCTATTAATCTCCCTCAACAGCAAAACAAAACCATTCTTGAATTCTATGTCCCAATTTAATGAGAGCCAGTCCCAGCCCCCAGGATCCTCAGACATTTTCTCTGACCCTAGCAGCTCAACGGGGCCTATCTCTTACACCTGCCCTGCGGGGATGGCATCCTGCTATTACAACTGCCATATTTTAGCCTGCAAGCTTTCCGACCCAGTTTGAAGTGTATTTCCTGGAGCCTGTCAGGAAAGGAAAGGCTTTATTGCGCGTCACAAATAATGCAAGCCTTCCCATGGAGTGCTCAAGCCCTTGTTTTTATTTCTCTTTGCCAAATGGGCAATGGCAGAGGCTTCTTCCAGCAAGGCTATGCACACTGCAAGGGAACTGTGTGCAAGTCTATTACACAACAACAACAGCAGCTGCCGACTGAGGGTCTTCTCTTTCTTTTGGCCCCGTTCGTTCCTCATCATTTCGAGGCCTATGGAGCAGCATCATGCTGATCCTGCTCTTAGCTGGCCCAAATAACAACAGGAGGGCTGTTTACATTCCCATCATCGCTGCTAACATTTCGGAGATTTGCTGCAGTGATGCTGCATTGTGTTCTATCGCCATAATGTAGAGTTCCAAAGTAAAAAATAAATAAATTCAGTGTTTTAACCAGTTGTTTGGTGGTGATTTTTGTTTGGAAATTGAAGGTGATATATATATTGGTCTTTGAAAGTTTTCTGTAAAATAATAATAATAATAATAATAATAATAATAATAATATTTACACCCTGCCCATCTGGCTGGGTTTCCCCAGCCACTCTGGGTGGCTCCCAACCGAATATTAAAAGCACAATACAGCACTAAACATTAAAACCTTCCCTAAACAGAGCTGCCTTCAGGTGTCTTTTAAAAGTAAGATAGTTGCTTATTGCCTTGACATCTGGTGTGAGGGCGTTCCACAGGGCTGGCACCACTACCAATAAGGTTCTTACTATCATTACTTGTATTAATGTCTAAATAACCCATATTGTGTTGTGACATGAGACAGGGTGGCGACGTCCCACCAGGGACTTCCTTCCAGGGGATATTTGGTCTGTTTTCATGGTGGATAAACACCAGTTGAAAACATTGTTGTTCGCCCCAGCTTTTGGTTCATGATTTGTTTTACGCCAGGCCCCTTTTGGTATATGCTCAGCTGTTCTGCTGCATTTTAATTTGATGCAATTATTTGATGTCTGTTACTTGTTTTAGATGGTTGCTTTGATGACCTCATCTATGAGGTTGGACTGAGCTCCAGACTGGAAGAAAGGTTCAGAATTGTTGTTGTTTAGTCATGTCCAACTCTTTGTGACCCCATGGACCAGAGCACACCAGGCACTCCTGTCTTCCACTGCCTCCCGCAGTTTGGTCAAACTCATGCTGGTAGCTTCGAGAACACTGTCCAAATATCTCGTCCTCTGTTGTCCCCTTCTCCTTGTGCCCTCAGCCTTTCCCAACATCAGGGTCTTTTCCAGGGAGTCTTCTCTTCTCATAAGGTGGCCAAAGTATTGGAGCCTCAGCTTCAGGATTTGTCCTTCCAGTGAGCAGTCAGGGCCGATTTCCTTCAGAATGGATAGGTTTGATCTTCTTGCAGCCCATGGGGCTCTCAAGAGTCTCCTCCAGCACCATAATTCAAAGGTTCAGAATAAGAACATCTAATAGGTAAAGGTAAAGGGACCCCTGACCATTAGGTCCAGTCGTGGCCGACTCTGGGGTTGCGGTGCTCATCTCTCTTTATGGGCCGAGGGAGCCAGCGTACAGCTTCTGGGTCATGTGGCCAGCATGACTAAGCCGCTTCTGGTGAACCAGAGCAGCGAACGGAAATGCCGTTTACCTTCCCGCCGGAGTGGTACCTATTTATCTACTTGCACTTTGATGTGCTTTCGAACTGCTGGATTGGCAGGAGCAGGGACCGAGCAATGGGAGCTCACCCCGTCGCGGGGATTTGAACCGCCAACCTTCTGATTGGCAAGTCCTAGGTTCTGTGGTTTAACCCACAGCGCCCCCCACGTCCCTTAGAACATCTAATACATAAATAATATTGTATTGTGGAAGCTGTCCTGGGATGTCTTTTGCCCTTAAAGGCAACTAGTAAATGTTTCAGATGACAAATACTTAAGATGGAGCATATTTACTCTGAGGTGCCTGTCGCTGGCTTCAGTATAAAATGAAATAGCTTGCTGCCCTGCTCACGCTGCTCGCAAACCCCAGCTAACCCCATTCCTTGCCAATCCCCACCCTTCCTTTTATGACTCACCCAAACCCCAAACCCCTCACAGCTCCTTAGAGCCACCCATATCCTCACAGTTTCTCTGTGTCTCTCCATTCCTGCTTTATTCAAACCTCTGCTGTTTTAAAACCTGCTTTATCTTTTCTTCCCTTCCCCACTTCATACAAATCCAGGGTTGTGATTAGGCCCTACAAAATCTCCAATGGGGGTTGCGTGATGACAGCCTTACATTTTAATGTATATCGGAGCCTGGTAATGCAGCTGGGTCGCAGTCGCATCATTTTAAATCGCCCCTATACTGCTTTCGCATCCATGGCTTCCCCCAAAGAATCCTGGGAATTGGAGTTTGTTAATGTTCTTGCAGCTCTCAGCACCCTTTATAAAAACTACAGTTCCCATAATTCTTTGGGGGAAGCCGTGACTGTTAAAGTGGTATAAGGGCTCTTTAACTATACGGGATCAATGTGAACTTTGCATCACAGTCAGCACTGAACAAGGCAGCCAAACAACCTGGCTGACAGATTAATATCCCTATAGGAAAAGATGCATAAACACTGAACATCCTGCTTTTCACAGAGGCCAGACAGATGAATCTTGGAAGTGCGTGAACAAGTCATGAGGACAAAAGCACACACACACACACCATGCTACTGTGTGTCCTTACTCCCACCCCACAGCAGTGGTTATTCAGTGCTTTATTGCCTGCAAACAGAGCTATACCGTGGCTATTAACCATTGAAATGCTGAAGCCAGTATGCTGTAGTGGTTAGACTATTGGACTGGGACCTGGGCGACCGAGGTGCAAAGCCCCATCCAGCCATGGAGCTCCTGTTCTCACAGTGGCCAAACAGATGCCCTTGGGAAACCTGCAAAAGCCCTAAATGGCCTCAGCCCAGTATACCTGAAGGAGCGTCTCCACCCCCATTGTTCAGCCCAGACACTGAGGTCCATTGCTGAGGGCCTTCTGGTGGTTCCCTCATTGTGAGAAACAAAGTTACAGAGAACCAGGCAGAGGGTCTTCTTGGTAGTGGGGCCCGCCCCGTGGAATGCCCTCCCATCAGATGTCAAGGCAATAAATAAATAAATAATTTTTTATTTATACCCCGCCCTTCCTGGTTCAGAAAACTGGGCTCAGGGTGGCTAACAACAAATTTAAAACACTTAATTGATGCAACAAAAAACAGCATAAAATACAGTATAAAACATGAATAACAATAAATTCAGAATTCAAAGATCAATTTAGGGTGAAAATCCGTCCAATAAACATTAGATGATCACCAGGGCTAGCTGGCTAAATTAATCCTATTTGGACCAGCGAGGAGACCAGGGGAGAATTAGCTGTGGGATCCCAGAGTGGGTAATCTTCATAATAAGGGGAGGGGGAGGGAAGGAAGGGGAATAAAAGATCAGGCTAAGTTCAAATTGAAAGCCAGGCAGAATAGCTCTGTCATACAGGCCCTGCGGAAGGAAGTTAAATCCTGAAGGCCCTGGTCTCATGGGACAGAGCATTCCACCAGGTCGGAGCCATCACTGAGAAGGCCCTGGCTCTGGTGGAGGATAATCTGACTTCCTTAGGGCCCAGGACCTCTAAACAATGATTATTCATGGTCCTCTGCAGGGCATGCCAGGAGAGGCGGTCCCATAAATACGAGGGCCCTAAGCCACAAATAAACAACTATCTGACTTTTAGAAGATATCTGAAGGCAACCCTGCTTAGGGAAATTTTTAATGTTTGATGTTCTATCATGTTTTTAATATTCTGTTGGGAGCCACCCAGAGTGCCTATGGAAACCCAGTCAGATGGACAGAATATAAATAATAAATTATTGTTATATTATTAGTAGGACCTGAGCACAAGATCCCTCTCCCCCTCCTGCAGTTTTCAGCAACTGGTGTTCAGACTGGTGTTGCTGCCTCCGACTGTGGAGGCAGACTCAGGGGTCAGCAAACATTTTCAGCAGGGGGCCGGTCCACTGTTCCTCAGACCTTGTGGGGGGCCGGACTATATTTTGGAGAGAGAGAAATGAACGAATTCCTATGCCCCACAAATAACCCAGAGATGCATTTTAAATAAAAGGACACATTCAACTCATGTAAAAACACGCTGATTCCCGGACCATTCGCAGGCCAGATTTAGAAGGCGATTGGGCCAGATCCGGCCCCCGGGCCTTAGTTTGCCTACCCATGAGGCAGAGCATAGCCCTCATGGCTAGTAGCCATCGATAGCCCTCTTCTCCGTGAATTTGTCTGATCCTTTTTTTAAGAAGCCATCTAGGTGGCTGCCCATCATTGCCTCTTGTGGCAGCGAGTTCCATAGTCTAACTATTTGCTGCATCTGTCCCAAATCCTCCAACATTCAGCTTTCTTGGATGCCCATGACTTCCAGGGTTATGAGAAAGGAAGACTGTGGCATTTGCTCTCCTATGTGTGTGACATGATACTGGGAACATAGGGAAAGGGTTAACTAATTGTAAAATGATTAACCGATGGGAACCCAGGGGGCAGAGTTAACTGTGTATAAGGTTTAAGCACAGAGGTTTTTTAGTGAGTTAGAGTTGTTGAGAAGGCAGTCTGGAGTTAGAAGAGACAGAGAAGATAAGTCTCTGGGTTGGGCTAGACTGGTGTGAGAGAGAATTTGTTAAGAGTCAAACAATTGAGATAATCAGTCAGAAGGTATTAGGAAGCTATAGGCCAGTAAAGAAGCTAAAGTTATGATACTGACAGGAATATTATCTGAGAAACCATAAACTTGTTAATGTTTGTAAAATAAACTCGGGGTTTTTTGGTTCACTTTTAACTGGACTCAGTGTTTTACCAGAGAGTAACTGGTTGGTGGCAGCGGGGAAGCGAGCACAGTGGTGGCACAGGGATCAATAGACCATTAAACGTCCGGGGACCCTGTGTGATCTCCACAGAGACAAACCTTTATCTATCCTCCTTCTCCATGCCAGGCATAATTTTATAAATTTTATAAGGAGGGGTTACTTTCCAGTCTGACTCAACCCAGGGAGATCTGTCTCAACCCACTGTGGCTGAAGCCTAGGACCACCTGAATCGGCCCAATTTGGTTTCAGCTACAGCTGAATTCAGTGTACAACCCTGGCTAAAATATTTTAACTCTGCATATTTTAGAAAGCTGCTAAAATAAAATAAAAAAAGCATCACTAGGCTGTAGTTCAGTGGTAAGGTAAAGGGACCCCTGACCATTAGGTCCAGTCATGACCGACTCTGGGGTTGCGGCGCTCATCTCGCTTTATTGGCCGAGGGAGCCGGCGTACAGCTTCCGGGTCATGTGGCCAGCATGACTAAGCCGCTTCTGGCAAACCAGAGCAGAGCATGGAAATGCCGTTTACCTTCACGCTGGTACCTATTTATCTGCTTGCACTTTGACGTGCTTTCGAACTGCTAGGTTGGCAGGAGCAGGGACCGAGCAACGGGAGCTCACCCCATCGCGGGGATTCAAACCACCAACCTTCTGATCAGCAAGTTCTAGGCTCTGTGGTTTAACCCACAGCGCCCCCAGGTTTGATCCCTGATGGCTCCAGTGAGAGCTGGGAAATTCCCATTGGAAACCTTAGAAAGCCACTGCCAGCCAGTGTAGGCATACTGAGCTGAGTGGATCAGTTGCCTGACTTTGTATAACGCAGCAAGCATTGTGAGTTGCTTTACGTCCTGAACAGGCTTACAGTCACAGACCCTTAAAAGAAGGAAGGGAGCTCCCTTATCTTGTGTAGTACAGAGCTGATCCTTCGCTAATCGCCCCTCTTTCTTTTCTGACTCCCTGTTTTGTTCTTCTCACACCCACCAGTTATTTAAAACTCCTGGTTTGACACACTATTAAGGTGAACAAAACAAGAATTCTATCTGGAGTCGCATTATCAGTTCAGCACGGAAAACTCTCTGCTATAATAAGCCCAGATCACATTTCCTCTTGCCTGTTATGAGGATATGTTTGGACATACTCGAAATGCCTGGCGGCGGGAGAAAATTAATGATGAACGCTTCTGCATTTTATTATTGTGGGCTGTTTTGTTTAAAAGAAACAGTTGCTGGGCTTCCCTACACGCCTCGCACCCCCGCCTCCTCTGTGAACTGGATTTCAGCAAAATGAAGACAGACACATACAAAAAGAGAGAGAATATTGAAGGCATTGGCATTGCTTAAAAGCGGGGTTTGTCAGAATCGCAGGGGAAACAACTATCTGAGCCCCCCCCCCCCTTCACATGTCAATAATGTTAGAAGGGCAACAGCAAGAGATAATTCAGCTAACTTAAGAGGAAACAGGTGGAGGTGTTGCTTAATAGCTAGGCAAAGTGTCATGATGTTCACTGAAGTAGCATGTGCTCTGATTGGTTGTGTAGTTCTGAGGGAGTTTTCATCTGTATGTTTAGTCGAATGTCTTCCTGGGCCAAGAAAGTCCAAACCTCTCCTTTTCTTTCTCCTAGAATTATACACTGTTTTTGTTCAGTTTTTCCTCAGTTAAGTGTTGTCGGGATTTATTTTCCCTCGGGACTCCGTCTGCATTATTTAAGTGACCTTGCTAACAAGGAACACAAAAATGAGAACATATGGACTGAACAAATAGAGGATAAGCGTTTAATTGTGGAAAGCCAAAGGAGATGGGCTGCCATAACTTCTTTATTGCCAAATACATGTGCTGCGCAATCTCTGCTACCGAAGTAGTGGGAACTTAATGAAACAGCAGGATAAATCACAACAATAAAATGGATTTACAACCAACTGTCACTATTAAAAACCCAGGCCACAAAATATGAACTGCTTTACAATGCACCGCAGACATAATACATCAACAAAGGGGAGAAGATTGTTTCAGTTTCCTCAGCCAGCGCGACATGCGCTCCCTGAAAGCCCTGCTCCAACCAGAAATACTAAAATACCAGCAAAGAAGTGCCCTGACAGGCTAGACTCCTAGAAGGGACCATGAGGATCATCTAGCCCAACCCCCTGCAAAGCAGGAATCTTTTGCCCCATGTGAGTCTTGAACCCATGACTCTGAAATTAAGAATCTCATGCTGTACCCCCTAAACTATCTTTTTTGGGTAGAGAAACTCAGGTCACATCCACAGCCTATGTTTAAATCAAATGACTTCCCCCCAAAAGAATCCTGGGAATTGCGATTTGTTAAGGGTGCAAAGACCCCTCCCCCCCCCATGGAGCTACAATTCTCAGAGTGATTTTAACCATTAATCCTATTTCCCAAGCCTCTTCAAGAACTGTTGCAGCATCAAGGAAATAGTGGTGCTGTGGTCTAAACCACAGAGCCTAGGGCTTGCCGATCAGAAGGTTGGAGGTTCAAATCCCCACAATGGGGTGAGCTCCCATTGCTCAGTCCCAGCTCCTGCCACCATAGCAGTTCAAAAGCACGTCAAAGTGCAAGTAGATAAATAGGTACCGCTCCAGCGGGAAGGTAAACAGCATTTCCGTGTGCTGCTCTGGTGTGCCAGAAGCGGCTTATTCATGCTGGCCACATGACCAGAAGCTGTATGCCGGCTCCCTCGGCCAGTAAAATGAGATGAGCGCCGCAACCCCAGAGTCATCCACAACTGGACCTAATGGTCAGGGGTCCCTTTACCTTTTTAACAACTCTCAGCACCCTCAACAAACTTCAGTTCCCAGGTTTATTTGGAGGAATGACTGTTTAGAGTATATAATACTGTACAGTCCAGGTGGGGCCCTGGTCCCAAATACAGCTTAAGAGCTTAAGACTAGCCCTCTTCACAGATGACTCTTGCTCTTCCTTTTTCTCTCTCACCCAACCCGCTCATTGCCCAGAGCTTGCATCTATTTCCGTACCAATAGTGTGTTGCTGCCGCCACGGTGCCAGCCTGCCACAGCCTTGGCAATGAGGACGCGCATTCCCTTTGAGCATCATCTCTGAAAGTAATTACATGGGGAGCTTGGAAACAGACTGCAGCAGAACACCATCGGTCTTTTAATTGTCATTTAATTAAAACCTTATCATTTAATCCGTCTGAAGTGAGGGGCGGAGAAAAGGCAGGGAGAAAGAGCTTGTTTGAGGAGGACTGGAAATGGTAATGGATAGGCAATTTAGAGAAGCCGCACAGAAGCTGTAAAACATTATTCAAACTGTCTCCACTGCTCTGACGCTCTTTGTGCAACTTGGAGGTTAAACAGCAAGAAAACGGTGGGTGCGGGGAGAGACTGTTCCTGGTGACGTTAATTTCTTCCGTTAAGTTTACTTCTCTTGAACACAAAGAAGGTCTATTTGCCCAAACTCCATAGCCCTGTGAAGGTGACACAGACATGCACATATCCAATGTATGATGGGATGTGGGGTAGAAAACCCAGTCTGTGGAGAGCCAGGAGCTGGGAATCATGAGACCATACTATAGTCAGGTAAGGTAAAGGGACCCCTGACCATTAGGTCCAGTCGTTACCGACTCTGGGGTTGCGGCGCTCATCTCGCTTTATTGGCTGAGGGAGCCGGCGTACAGCTTCCGGGTCATGTGGCCAGCAGGACTAAGCTGCTTCTGGCGAACCAGAGCAGCGCACGGAAACACCATTTACCTTCCCACCGGAGTGGTACCTATTTATCTACTTGCACTTGACATGCTTCCGAACTGCTAGGTTGGCAGGAGCAGGGACCGAGTAACAGGAGCTTACCCTGTCACGGGGATTCAAACCGCCGACCTTCTGATCGGCAAGTCCTAGGCTCTGTGGTTTAACCCACAGCACCACCCGCGTCCCTACTATAGTCAGGACCAAACAGCAAATCAGGATTAAAGGATACTCCAGCAATCAGGAGCAAGGAACAAGGTAGGAAGTGGAACCATTAAAAAAAAATGAGTGCACGAATGCCGCAGAGGTCCTTATTGATTGAGAAAGGCTCCGCTGGAAACTTTTGTCAGAGAAAAATTATGGAATAGATATTGAAATGTGTGAGAGAATGACTGAGCAAGTGAAGGCTGGAATGTGAAGGTTGTGTCTGCAAGAGAATAAAGAGAGATGGAGGGAACGAGACGTGTGCAGAAGCTATTACTTTAAATGTTGAGCACAACGGAAAGAGGGGAAAGGTGGGGAAGTTTCTGTGCCCAGTGATTAAACAAGTAGAAAGTAGCAGATGGAAGTATTTGAACATAGCTGCCCTTTTGCTTCCCTTTGCGTATAAGCTTGTGCTGTTTTCATACTTGGTGTGCCAGCGTCACATCAGTTTTGCAATGCCTAAAGAAACGTCCTGTTCTGACAGGCAGCTGGTGCCTGGATTTTCTTGGCCATCCAGGCTGAACCCACAGGGCATTGCATACTGAACCCCAATATTTCCCCAGCACTTTCTTGTAGTGTTTCATGTCCCGAAGGATCCAATGGCCAGTCTGGGTGGGCAGGGTCAGCCCAGGGTCTGAAGGTACTTCGCCAAGAAGCCGCCACCTATGGTTCATTGGTTCACGAGGTGGGGGAGCAGCACACAGAGTCAGCAGCTCCTGACAACCAACAGCCACACCCTTGAGAGCATCACATTGTGTGATAGGGGGGTCCCATCTACAGCAGGGGTCAGCAAACTTTTTCAGCAGTGGGCTGGTCAACTGTCCTTCAGACCTTGTGGGGAGCTGGACTATATGGGGGGGAATGAATGAATTCCTATGTCCCACAAATAACCCAGAGGTGCATTTTAAATAAAAGGGCATATTCTACTCATGTTAAAACACACTGATTCCCGGACCGTCCGTGGGCTGGATTTAGAAGGCAATCGGGCCGCATCCAGCCCCCAGGCCTTAGTTTGCCTACAGGGATAAGTTTATATGCAGGAGGATCCCTATGAGCATACAGATGGACAGGCATACAGATTGTCAACATGATGCACAAGAAAGCCTATTGGCTTTTCGCCATCATTTTTCTTACTATACCATGCTGAGATGATGATGATGATAATAATAATAATAATAAATTTTATTTATATCCCGCCCTCCCCAGCCGAAGCCGGGCTCAGGGCGGCTAACAACACTAAAACAGTACAACATTATAAATACATTCTAAAAATTAATTAAAATACAAATTGATGGCAACCATAGACTAAAGCTTTGTAGAGATTGCCAAAGGAGGGAGTCAGGCTGCGCCCTGACCAAAGGCCTGGTGGAACAGCTCTGTCTTACAGGCCCTGCGAAAAGATGTCAAGTCCTGCAGGGCCCTTGTCTCTTGCGACAGGGCATTCCACCAGGTTGGAGCCGCAGTCGAAAAAGCTCTGGCTCTAGTTGAGGCCAGCCTAACCTCTCTGTGGCCTGGGACCTTCAAGATGTTTTTATTTGAAGACCGTAAGTTCCTCTGTGGGGCATACCAGGAGAGGCGGTCCCGTAGGTACGAGGGTCCTAGGCCGTATAGGGCTTTAAAGGTTAAAACCAGCACCTTAAACCTGATCCTGTACTCCACCGGGAGCCAGTGCAGCTGGTATAGCACCGGATGAATGTGATCTCGCAGCGAAGACCCCGTAAGGAGTCTCGCTGCGGCATTCTGCACCCGCTGGAGTTTCTGGGTCAGTCTCAAGGGCAGCCTTAATCAATGATGATGATTATTGCGATTAATTTATAAATCACTTTCTAATCAACTTTCTCAAGGTGATTTATGCACAGAGTCATCGAGTTGGAAGGGACCCACAAGGGTCATCTAGTCCAAGCCCCTGAAATGCAGGAATCCCAGCTAAAGCATCCAAGACAGGTGGCCATCCAACCTCTGTTTAAAAACCTCCAAAGGAGGGTCCACTGTCCAACAACTTTCCTATCAGAAAGTTCTTCCTGGTGTTGAGTCGGAATCTCCTTTCTTGCAACTTGAAGCCATTGGTTTGAGTCCTTCAGAGCAGGAGAAAACAAGCTTTCTCCATCTTCCATGTGACAGCCCTTCAAGTATTTGAGGATGGCTATCATATCTCCTCTCAGCCTCCTCTTTTCCAGGTTAAACATACCCAGTTCCTTCAACTGTTTCTCATAAGGCTTGGTTTCCAGACCCTTGGTCATCTTGGTTGCCCTCTTCTGCACACATCCCAGCTTGTCAATATTCTTCTTAAATTGTGGCACCCAGAACTGGACACAGTATCCCAGGTGTGGTCTGACCAAGGCAGAATAGAGTGGTACTGTTACTTCTCTTAATCGGGACACTGTACTTCTGTACTATACTTCTGCTGCTGCAGCATGAAATAGTTAAGAACACAAAAACAGTAGATACATTTAAAGCAAAAGTAAAACATCCTCCTTAATTACCCTCTAAACCATCTCAGAGAAATTTACATGTAAAAGGTAATTAAAAATTAATTAAATCAAACAAACAAACAAACAAGAGATACATTTAAAATAAAACTAAAGCTATAATAAAGGTGACACTGATGGTCTGTGGGAACAAGAACGTTTTCAACTGTTTCTGGGAAGTGGGCACCTATCATATCTGAAAGGAATGGTATTCCACAGAACAGAGGCAGCCACACTAAAACCCCAACACCAAGTTACTGCAGAACAGGCTTCTGAGATCTTTGGAATTTGCTGGAGAGACTCTCCTATAGACTGCAATGATCTACTGGGGCATATAAGGGTGGTCTCTCAAGTGGGTTCTCAAGTAAGCTGGTCCTGAACTTTATAGGGACAGATATGTTAGTACCAACTTGAACTTGGCCCAATAACAAATTGGCAGCTGTTGGAAATCCTGCAAGCAAGCAGTTGGCCTCACAAGCAACATAGCCACCATGTTCTGCTCTAGTGGCAGCCTCTGGATCAGCACCACGGATAGCTCCACGTAAAGCACATTGCAGTAATCCAACCCTGAAGTTGCCAACACACTCTGGTTAAGCTGGTTTGTCAACTCAGCTTCATATGTTCGTATATAGGGCAGGGGACTGGCAGAGAGAGTCGAGGAATGAAAAGAAATCAAGAGGGACAGAAAGAGGGTTTGGAAAGGGGACACCTGGAAAGAAGGTGTGCATAAGGTTAGGAACTGCGGAGGTAGAAAAGGCACCTCAGTTCACATCCTGGTTTGAAATAACCTGGCAGCGTGCACTGTAATGTGCTACAAAGTCTACTACTCTTTGAATCTCCATGCAAGGAGATGTCTGCATCTCTGAGGTGCTTCATCTCCCTGAGCCCTTGTCAGATAAGGAACATCAGAAGTGTGGAGCGTGCTCCCCATTATCTGTGGCAAAAAACATGTAGGTTCTTTTAGCAACACAAATGCTGTTGAGGGTTTGGCAGGTAAACCCAAGCCCTTCAGACTTCTTCCAGGTGTTCCTGTAGCCCCGAAGCAAATGTGCTTTTTATTTTGTTTATTTTTAGCAGGGTGGAGTTTACCTGAGGTCAAAGACAAGAAGAACCTCAGCATCTGGAAGAGCTGTCATCCCACTTCCAGTCTAGCAGGAGTAACACACTGACTTATTTATGAGAGAAGCCGCCTTTTCTTTTCATGCTTGCCACTCCATCGCAAAAATTCTTTGCAGCAAGGAAGAACGTCGTTTAGCAGTTCTTAGTGATTGCACACATTGGCTGTGGGTGTTTTTCTATGTCTAGAATGAGGGTTACTCCTGGAAAGACCTTAACCAACACAAATGGTAGTAAGGTAAAGGTAAAGGTACCCCTGCCCGTACGGGCCAGTCTTGACAGACTCTAGGGTTGTGCGCCCATCTCACTCAAGAGGCCAGGGGCCAGCACTGTCCGGAGACACTTCCAGGTCACGTGGCCAGCGTGACATCGCTGCTCTGGTGAGCCAGAGCCGCACACGGAAACGCCGTTTACCTTCCCGCTAGTAAGCGGTCCCTATTTATCTACTTGCACCCGGGAGTGCTTTCGAACTGCTAGGTTGGCAGGCGCTGGGACCGAACAACGGGAGCGCACCCCGCCGCGGGGATTTGAACCACCAACCTTTCGATCGGCAAGCCCTAGGCACTGAGGCTTTTACCCACAGCGCCACCCGCATCCCAAATGGTAGTAGTAGTCAGCTATTAAAGGACAGGATGAAATTTACTACATAAATTTGCCCAGTTAGCATTATCAAAGCATTGTAGCCTGAATGTGAGTGCCCAGAGCAAGGATAATCGCCGTGATGATCTCTGGGTGTTTGGGGGCTAAAATTCTCACCAGCTCTAGGCAGCACGGCCAATGGTAATCCATCCATCACACATAATGAGAGTTGCCATCCACAACCAACATCTGGAGTATGTCATTTCAGTATCCCCTGGTCCAGATAAATCTAGCTAACTAGTGTTGGAAATATTGTGCGAGACTGGAAAGTCCTTTGGTCTGATCCTAACAGTACAGCTGTCTCTAACATACTCCATAGTTTAAGCATAGGGAAGAAATTCCATTCCTTTTGCATTTTATGGTGAACTTACCTAATTTGCAATTTCCGAAGCAATCTTTCAAATTCACATTTCTCTGAATTTTGCAATGCAGTTTTCCAGCCCAGTAAGATACACAAAATGCATATTCTAGGGTACCGTGTGCATATAAATGCATGGTGAAAAGAGCTTAGGTGAATGCATTATATTGGGGAAATTGCTTTGCAAAATGTGTAGATTAGGGGAAGGTCACGCTGAAATTATGGTGAATTTTCTGGAGGGTTTTTTAAATAAAAAAAATTGCAAACGCTATGGAAATGGGGAGAACTGAACTTAATATTGGAAAAGTGAGAGCTGCGGTGGGGAAAGCTATGGGTTAGCTAGCAGTGTCTTAAACTTTGTGAAGTACTATGCACATTGATTGCTGCCTATATTGATAAAGAAACATACAAATAGATAAATAATCGCTCCCAATATTCAAGCAGTGAGATATTCCAGGGGGTAACATGATTTTGTTGCTCTCCAGGGCATTGTTTCCTTTGAGTGTGAGGAGACTGGGGATTTGTGAGATCTTTGTAGTGTTTGCTTTGCTTGCAAATGTACAAACAGGGGCAAACAAGTAGTTCCTTCAGCAAGCAGCAGATTCCCAGAAAACATCTTGAGTGTTCCTCTCTGAAGGAACGTTCCCCATTCTGGTTCACTCTTCCTGGAAACTCTCAGACCTCTCTCTATTTCCTCTGTTCAGACAATCAGCCAACTGCTTCTTGCTGTCTGTTTGCCATACTGGAAGTGATTCTTGTCACTTCCTTCAAGCTCTGATGGTTATCTCGTTCCAAGAGCTGAAGAGCAGTTCCCAGCTATCGGAAGCACGTCTCCTATCATTAGCTTCTACCGAGTCATCATCAAACGATCAACCTCGTCTATTAGCATACACTCAGCTTTTTAAAAAAGAAAACGAAAACTGGTTTGTCGGGAACTCTTAACAGCATTTTCTTTCCTGGATTATTTCAAGGCATGACCTCGGGTTGATAATGAAATGTTCCTCAGGTTCTGTTTTTGAGCATTGTATTTGGTGCTTCTGACCCCTTTCATCCAGATGCTCTCCTTCCTCTAGCTTGTAATGGTCCCTTGCTTCTCCAAATGGCTGCCCAAGATTGTTGCACTGGCGTTGTTGTTGTTTAGTTGTTTAGTTGTGTCTGACTCTTCGTGACCCCATGGGCCAGAGCACGCCAGGCACTCCTGTCTTCCACTGCCTCCCGCAGTCTGGTCAAACTCATGCTGGTAGCTTTGAGAACACTGTCCACCCATCTCGTCCTCTGTCATCCCCTTCTCCTTGTACCCTCAATCTTTCCCAACATCAGGGTCCTTTCCAGGGAGTCTTCTCTTCTCATGAGGTGGCCAAAGTATTGGAGCCTCAGCTTCAGGATCTGTCCTTCCAGTGGGCACACTCAGCGCTGATTTCCTTCAGAATGGATGTGTTTGATCTTCTTGCAGTCCATGGGACTCTCAAGAGTCTCCTCCAGCACCATAATTCAAAAGCATCAATTCTTCAGTAATCAGCCTTCTTTATGGTCCAGCTCTCACTTCCATGCATCACTACTGGGAAAACCATAGCTTTAACTATATGGACCTTTGTCTCTGCTTTTTAAGATGCTGTCTAGGTTTGCCATCGCCTTTCTCCCAAGGAGCAGGCGTCTTTTAATTTCGTGACTGCTGTCACCATCTGCAGTGATCATGGAACCCAAGAAAGTAAAATCTCTCACTGCCTCCACTTCTCCCTTTTCTGTTTGCCAGGAGGTGATGGGACCAGTGGCCATGATCTTAGTTTTTTTGATGTTGAGCTTCAGACATTATTTTGTGCTCTCCTCTTTCACCCTCATTAAGAGGTTCTTTAATTCCTCCTCACTTTCTGCCATCAAAGTTGTGTCATCTGCATATCTGATATCAAACCTTTTTGTTCCTTCCATCCCTTCTTGCTATTTTTCTTCCAAGCCCTTCAGATGAACAAATTTAATTTCTCTGTAATGGTCCCTCTGCCAGTCAATATCAATACCAGGGACTATTCATGATGCAGAATAGAGAGGAGTGTTTAACTATATAGAAAAGTGTTTGTTGTTCTGCACACTTTTGCTTGTGGCCCTGGGAATGTGGTTCCCAGGCTTCATAGGAGAAAATGAGGCCAGTGGCAGATTTGGGCTTTAAAATTTCCGCTGTGCCCTGTGTTGACACCAGATCTAGTGCCCGCCCACACCTCTGTCCTTTCATTGTTGGCCATTGTTGTCGGGCCCCTGTGATGACCTCTCAGCAAGATGCCCAGTGTGGTCAAATTGGCCACGCTCCCCTAAATCCCTAATTATATCCTTGGACTACAGAAGGTTCCCCATCCCTGATTTAAATAAATGATATAACAGAGAGGGGTTTTCCGAATGGATCCAATCCACCTTTCCCTTCGGCTCGAGTTCTGAGTGTTCTGCACTCACTAGGCATAGATTTGAAATGGACCCACAGTGAGTACAGTTTGGTTTTTCTTCATTGCGCCCTCTTGATCTGTGAGTTAATAGCATGTAAATTCATGCACTCTGGATCTCGCAAAATCAAGGCAATAAAGAGAGAAACGCTTCACAGTCCACATCTTTTCAGCATTATCTAAATGACCCGAGGAGGTGCTGCTGCTGCTGCTGCTGCTCAAAGGAGCTGGATAGGGGAGATGCATTGCAAACCCCAGGCCTCTTTCATCAATCTTGCTAGGCAACATTATCCAAACATTTTGTGCCCAGCAGGAGAAAGTTAATCCGCTCTCTCCAAAGCGGCTGGTCTTCAGGATGACTAATCTCCTCGACAAGGGCGATACCTGGAAGACGAAGATCCTTCCTGAGCCCTGCAGGGAGTATACATCACGAGTGGCAACTGTTTCTCTCTGCACGCAAACTGCGAGGCAATCTGTTACCTCTCTTTCGGATGCTGTGAATCAGTTTTAGACACCACAAGCCCATCAAGAGGCACCCGAAGGCAGCAGACGTGCTGAGAAATGTCCACATCACTGCATTACAAGTGACAGGCACCCCTCCGTCTCTTTCACAGCAGCAAGAAGGGTCAATTGAAGAAGGATATGTTATCCGGAGGTTCCCAGTGGCTGTGGCAGAGATAAAAAAAATTATGTATTTGTTGCTTCTTTCTATTTTCCTGGGATCAGATGGTGATGGTGATGATTTTATTTGTACCACGCCCATCTGACTGGGTTGCCCCAGTCACTCTGGGTTGCTTTCAACAAATATACAAGTATAACATTGGAAACTTCCCTATACAGGGCTGCCTTCAGATGTCTTCTAAAAAGTTGTATATTTTCTTATCTCCTTGACATCTGATGGAATAGGAGGGTGTTCTACAAGGCACAACTACCAAGAAGGCCCTCTGCCTGGTTCCCTGTAGTAGTAGTAATAATAATAATAATAATAATAATAATAATAATAATAATAATAATATATTTATATCCCGCCCTCCCCAGCCGAAGCTGGGCTCAGAGCGGCTAACAACATGAAATCACATAAAATCAATTAATTGAAATACATTCTAAATTCAATTCATTTTTCAGAGTCAAATTAATGGCAACCATTGGGCTAGAGTTCTAAAGTACCAAAGGAGGGGGTCAGACTGTGCCTTGGCCAAAGGCCTGGTGGAACAGCTCTGTCTTGCAGACCCTGTGGAAAGATATCAAGTCCCACAGGGCCCTAGTCTCTTGTGACAGAGCGTTCCACCAGATTGGGGCCACAGCCAAAAAAGCCCTGGCTCTGGTTGAGGACAGCCTAACCTCCCTGTGGCCTGGGATCTCCAATATGTTTTTATTTGAAGACCGTAAGGTCCTCCTTTACTTCTCACAGTGAGGAAACTGCCAGAAGGCCCTCGGAGCTGGATCTCAGTGTCCAGGCTGAGCGATGGGGATGGAGACGCTCCTTCAGGTATACAGGACTGAGGCCGTTTAGGGCTTTAAAGGTCAGCACCAACTCTTTGAACTGTGCTGGGAAATGTACTGGGAGCTAATGTGGTCCCAGAAGCATCTCCCAGCCACTAGTCTAGCTGCCGCATTCTGGATTAATTGTAGTTTCTAAGTCACTTTCAAAGATAGCCCCATGTAGAGCACATTGCAGTAGTCCAAGCGGGAGATAACCAGAGCATGCACCACCCTGGCAAGACAGTCTGCGGGCAGGCAGGGTCTCATCCTGCATACCAGATGGAGCTGGTGGGCAGCTGCCCCGGACACAGAATGACACATCCACAGGTTAGTTGTATGTTTTCCATGTGAGTAAAGCTCTGCTGGACCATCTAGCATCCTTTCCTCAGAGTGGCCAATCAGATGTCAGTGGGAAGCCCTACGTCCCTCCCATCAATCTCTTTTGTTGGCGGAGTCATAGATTTAGTTCCATGCAATTAAAGAAAAAAGGGGGTGAGCTTCACCTGCTGATTTTTGAACCTCAAACTTCTGTTTGAGGGACAGGGTCAGATCACCTCTTTCTGGACAGCTGGCAACCCTCTTTACCGCCCCTCAAGCTGTCAATTCTTGCTCCTTGTTTTTCCTACGTGAACTGGGCATTTTAAAAGGCACCAAGCAGATTTCATATCCTTCAGTAAAGAAAATCCTGCCACGTTACCATCAGGGTGAAATAAAGAGCTAGGTTCTTTTGTTTAAACTTGTCTATTTTTATCAAAGGAGCACTGAAAATAGGCACCAGATGTACTTCCATTGCCAGCCAAAAGAAGAAGAAAAATTAAGCTTTTGCTATTGCATTGAGTTTTGTTTAAAATACCAGCCTTTCATTCTCCCACCACCACCACCTCTGCTTTGTTTTATGTCTTCAAGTGGCAAATCAGAGCTTGGGCTGGAGGAGAGTCACTAATCCCAGGCAAGATCAAGCTCTTGACATTGGAGGCTGGTGGATTAATTGACAATTCCATAAAGAAACACAGTGGTCTGTGAACAACCTGATGTAGTTGCTACAATATCCTTTGAGTTCTTTGCTATCTCGGGTTAATAATTCGCCAACAGCCAAAAAGAAAAAGAAAAGTGCATATTGTACAGCCTTTGTCAACTCTGCTAAAACCCATTATTGGAGTTGTCAGCCAAGATACCTGAAGTTCAATGAGCTCACAGTGCAGTTTGAGAGGGGAGCAGGGGTGACAACAACAACAACAACAACAACAACAACAACAACAACAACAACAACAACAACTTATTTATATACTGCCCATCTGACTGGATTGCCCCAGGCTTTCAACAAATTAAAAAGTTAAGCACAGTAAAACATCACACATTAACATTTTTTCTATACAGGGCCACCTTCAGATGTCTTCTAAAAGTCAGATCTTTGTTTATTTCTTCAACATCTGACGGGAGGGCGTTCACTGAGACTGTGTACATTTTAAAGGACATTTGAAGCACATTCTTTCCCTCAAAGAATTCTGGGTACTGTAGTTTGTTAAGGGCCTCTGGGAATGGTAACTCTGTGAGGGATGAACTACACTACCCAGAATTCTTTGAGGGAAAGAATGCACTTTGAATGTTCATCTGCACCCTTAGTCCCATGTAAATGAGCAGGACTATAGTCTTACAAAGAGTGGTAACCTATGTTTCATAAGTATAAATCATTTTTAAAAACTTTATGATATAGTGGGGAGAGTTTTTCGGACAACTAAAGTGTGTTTCCAAAAGAGTGGTTAAAACATAAACAGAATCTTAACTGTTGAAACAAATACAAAAGAAAGGAGGCCCAAGATTTTCAATCCTCCGCTGACAGTCTTAGATATCACATGAATTGTTCAGATACAAAGAGTTTGTGGCTCCCTTTGTTCTTTTTTTGTAAATAATTTTTAATAATTTTTTCATTTTATCATCAACCCAGTCAAGATTATTTCAAAAAACAAAATAAAATACAAAATAAAATAAATATATATGGTTCATTATATATTTGCTACCCCTGCTTGTTTTGTTCTACCTTAATATTGCAATCTTTATCCTATATATTGTTATATTCTTAACATTTTTAATATCATACTTGTTTCCAGATTTTCTCTCCCACTTTGTTATTTTCCAATTTTTACCTCTTGATTTCTATGCTGTTAATTGTAAGCGTTTACTCAAACACTGCTACTTCTTTACAGTGTTTCTGTAAGTACAACATGAATGGTTCCCAGTCTTTTTAAAAGTCTCTATTGTCCTTATCTCTAAGTTTCCCAGTTAACTCTGGCATAGTCCATCAGTTTTTCTTGCCACTCTTCTTTAGCTGGCATCGTATCTTCTTTCCATTTTGGGGCTAGAAGAATCCTAGTCATTGTTGTCGCATACAAAATAACATCTCGTGGCTCCCTTTGTCCTCACTCCTTTTGGCACTTCATATTTTAACTCACTTTTCCCTACACTTTGTGGGAGAATGGTGCAGGTGTGTGCTTAAAGACTGAAGGAGGAATTCAACATCCTTCCACAAGGACCAGTATTTCAGCTTCCCACATGGAATGATCCCTCCCTGTGCACTGTTTTGGGGTCTTCTCCTGACCTCCCCCCACCCCAGATCCAATTTTGGGGGGCACTAGGAAAGGATATGAGAGGAAGCACCTTTGTGCAAGTGGAAGCCCTTGCGCTTCTACTGATGGGACACGTGAGTTGAATCCCACCCAGGAGTTGGTTGGTGTCCATGTATAGCTTGAGCCTGAGCTGTGGTTTAGCCAGGGCCAGGTTTGATGAGGCCCTCAGCTACTGAAGGTAATGGGGCCCATTTTATGTCCAGCTGTCCTTTGTCAACAACAAATTGTCACTGCTTTTTGCGTTGAGTATATACTATATGGTAATTTATGAACCTAATAGGTATCTAAAGCCATTTGCATATAACAAATAGGAGCCTACACAACACAAAGGGACGCGGGTGGCACTGTGGGTTAAACCACAGAGCCTAGGACTTGCCGATCAGAAGGTCAGTGACAGGGTGAGCTCCAATTGCTCGGTCCCTGCTCCTGCCAACCTAGCAGTTCGAAAGCACGTCAAAGTCAAGTAAATAAATAGGTACTGCTCCAGCGGGAAGGTAAACGGCTCTGGTTCGCCAGAAGCGGCTTAGTCATGACCATATGACCCGGAAGCTGTACGCCGGCTCCCTTGCCAATAAAGCGAGATCAGCGCCGCACCCCCAGAGTCGGTCACGACTGGACCTAATGGTCAGGGGTCCCTTTACCTTTACACAACACAAAACACCGTTGCTGTATGTAGGTTTTATTTTATTTGTTTTTTTAGCTTAAATTTTGGAAATGTACATCCAGGGGGTTTTTTTCCCTTTAATTTTGTTTGGGACCCCCAAGAGAGTGGGGCTCTAAGCTATAGCTTGTTTAGCTTTTATGTAAATCCGGCACTGGGTTTAGCAGAACATAACAGGGCATTTCAGTTTTCTCTTCTCAACAACCTGAAAATTGTCCGTCCGTCCCCCACAACCTTTTACACAAACACTTGCATTGTTCAAGCTTCTGTAGCACCACAGAGCTGATCAGTGTTTTGGGTTGCAGTTTGCATGTCCAGTCCCTGTTGCTGAACAAACAACAGTTGTGCTACTTGTGGTGCCAGTGAAGAATTGAGTTTGTACAGGGCATGCCATGGGGGAGAGAGGAAAAGCTTTGCATAAGGAAAGGAGCGTGCAGCGCAGTCATCATAATTTAAATATATATTTAGGCAAGGGCCTATTTTTTTGAGAGAGAGAAATTACAGAATGCCTGGAGCGAAATGTAAAAGTTGTTGCTCTAATTTTTATCCCCTGTTGGCTTTAATTAAGTGCTGAATTAAAACTGTAAAGCAAACACAAATTGAGGGGTTTTCTTTTTAAATGAATAGGGAGCTTGCTCACCAGGTGAAAAAAAGCACACACTCCCAGCAGTGATACTGATGTAGAAAAGAATTTTCATCTGAGGAATGTTGGAGGATATGCTATGGATCTGTGCTAGGGATACTAAAATAAATAGTGTTTTTAAAAACACAATGGAAATGAAATTGGCATGTTTTTAGAAAACAGAAAGCAAGTGTGGTGCATTGTTAGAGAAGGGGCAGGGAACCTATGGCCAACTGGCTGTTGTTGAACGACAAATCCCATCATCCCTGATCATTTGTTATGATGGCTGGAGCTGATGGGAGTTGGAAACACAGGTTCCCCACTGCTGGACTCAAGTATCTGATTCAGACTGGGGAGGCCTAAGGTCACTTCTGAAGCCTGTTGTTGTTTAATCGTTTAGTCGTGTCCGAATCTTCGTGACCCCATGGACCAGAGCGCGCCATGTCTTCCACTGCCTCCCGCAGTTTGGTCAAACTCATGCTGGTAGCTTCGAGAACACTATCCAACCATCTCGTCCTCTGTCATCTCCTTCTCCTTGTGCCCTTCATCTTTCCCAACATCAGGGTCTTTTCCAGGGAGTCTTTTCTTCTCATGAGGTAGCCAAAGTCTTGGAGCCTCAGCTTCACGATCTGTCCTTCCAGTGAGCACTCAGGGCTGATTTCCTTAAGAGCGGAGAGGGTTGATCTTCTTGCAGTCCATGGGACTCTCCAGCACCATAATTCAAAAGCATCAATTCTTTGGCGATCAGCTTTCTTTATGGTCCAGCTTTCACTTCCATACATCACTACTGGGAAAACCATAGCTTTTACTATACGGACCTTTGTTGGCAAGGTGATGTCTCTACTTTTTAAGATGCTGTCTAGGTTTGTCATGCCTACTGGGTGAATTTGGGCCAGTCTCTCTCTCTCAGCCTTTCCTACCTCACAAGGCTGTTGTGCGCGGGGGGAAGAGTTAGGAACATCCCTGCCAACTTCTTGGAGGTTATGACGTAATAAATAGGAAAAATAGGAGCTCCAAATATTTATCTTGCACCCTGGTAACTCAGTAAAGTGAAATTATTTTATCCCTCATGTTTATTGAAGAGCTTTCATCGAAATATTTTTATCCCTGGCAAGCAAAGGTCATGGGTTGTATCCAACTATGTGTTACTCAGCACAAACCCACTGAAATTAATGGACCTTCGTTAGCCACGCTCATTAATTTCAGTAGGACTTCTCTCAGGACTAGCGTTGGATTCAGGCCACCTTGACGCCATACATTTAAAGCACCAGAACACCACTTCAAAGAATCCTAGCTTCCCCCAAAGGATTCTGGGAAGTGCAGTTTGTTAAAGGTGCTGAGTGTTGTTAGGAGACCCCCCTCCCCCCCCCCTCACAGAGCTGCAAACTTCAAGAGTTTCCTGGGAACAGGGATTGGTAGTTAAACCATTCTGGAAACTGTCACCCCAGGGTTGGGATAGGTAAAGGTAAAGGGACCCCTGACCATTAGGTTCAGTCGTGACCAACTCTGGGGTTGCGGCGCTCATCTCGCTTTATTGGCTGAGGGAGCCGGCATACAGCTTCCGGGTCATGTGGCCAGCATGACTAAGCCACTTCTGGCGAACCAGAGCAGCACACGGAAATGCCATTTACCTTCCCACTGGAGCGGTACCTATTTATCTACTTGCACTTTGACGTCCTTTCGAACTGCTAGGTTGGCAGGCGCTGGGACCGAGCAACGGGAGCTCACCCCGTCGCGGGGATTCGAACCACCGACCTTTTGATCGGCAACTCCTAGGCTCTGTGGTTTAACCCACAGCGCCACCCGCATCCCTTCAGGGTTGGGATGGGCGTCTCCTAACAACTCTCAGCACCTGTAACAAGCCACAGTTTGTTTAGAGGAAGCCCTGACTGTTTAAAATGGTGCAATGGTGCTTTAAATGTATGCTGCAAATGCAACCTTATTACCAGCCCTGTACTTCCGCAAACCTTTGAGTGCACCAGATATTATTATTATTATTGCGTGGACAGGCAGAGTCCCCCGGGCACCCCTCCTCATGTGGAATAACGACTCAAGACAACGTGCTATCGGATTAAATTGGCCACAACTTTATTATATTTCAGATGTGGGTAGACCTTGGCTCAGGCATTGGGCGTTCTCCCTCCCCAGTCCCCAGCCGGGAATCTAGGGAACACCAGGGTTATCCAGTGTTTGGGGGGGGCGGCTCAGGAGAACATATGTTCAAGCAGAGATAGCCGCCCCCCGTAACGCCGCCGTCACAGGGGAGAGCAATGACGAACTCTCGGCGTATGGTCAAAGCCTCCCCTCAGAAACCCCTTTAACGGGGAACCCTGGTATCGCCACTGCAAAGAGGAAGGAGGCATGGGTCACCGCTGCACACACACACACCCCATTCAGGAAGATAGACTAAAGGATTACGCCCAAGGCCTGATACCGCCAAAGTTGTGACGTTTTGCTACGGGAAAGGCAAAACCTGCCAATGCAGGGATATTGACGTAGCAGCGCCCACATACCTGTGAAGAAAATGTTAACCTGCAAAATAAGACTTAACTGAGGGTGGGTAGGGTGGGAGAAGCTCTGGAGCCAAGTGAGGATTCCCAGGTAAGATCCTCCCTCTATTGCGTGGGCAGGTAGTCCCTCCCCTACCTGGCCTGGTCTCCTTGGCAATGCTTCCTCCAGGCGGGATTGGACAACTGACTGAGTTAGGCAGAGACCTCCAGGTATCCCACCTGGGGGAAGGCGAAGCCAAGCCTGTGCTGATGGAGCCGCACCGGGTCCAGGGGCTGCGGGCGTCCACGCAAAGGGTGCCCCCCGTTTAATGCAGGGAGCGGTTATTATTATTATTATTATTATTATTATTATTATATTGTTTATTGAATTTATATACCGTCCTATACCCACAGGCCTCTTCTTGTTTCCCAGGGACTCTGATTTGGCTCCAATCCTGCCTGTGCTCACCACCCTAGCTCACAATTAGAGGGGCGGGTGATGGCATTGTGCTGTTGGTTAAGAAGCGTTTGACACTAATTAGCTGAACAGGTGTAGCAGCACCAACAATGCTGTCCATAAACATTCCAACTACTCAGGGGGAAGTTCCTCTTTCCTTTCTGTCCCTACGCAGGGTAGAGCTGCTTTATGTTCATTGACGGAGGCCACACATGTTTGCAAAACACTTGGCAGTGCATGCCTGGAAGGTATAAAGGATCGCTGGCTCCTGTCCAATGTAGCTTATTCTGGAATTCCCTCCTCCCTCCCCTTGACATTCATCACCGTATCTCAGAACAAGCACTAATGAGACTTCCCCTTTCCTCTAGGACTGGAATTAAAATGCCACAATTACCAAAGTGTCTACTATTAACGGGAGCTATTATTCTTATTATTATGTATGAGAGAAGTGAATTCACGGAATTAGAAGTTTGGAAATTGAAGGGGGCTGGTTAGGATGTTGTATACCACAGCTCCATTTGAAGGCTGCTGAATTCTTTTGCTGATCAAATCATGTGGAGAATATCACACATACATTGCAAATGTCAAGGGCCATTCATGTGAAGAGCTGCCCCAGAGTTTTGTCGTACTCCGCTTAAGAGCTGCAGCAGATGAAGTGATTTCTGAATGAGGCTGATGTCCAATGCAACTAATTGATGATTAATTGATTGATTGATCGATTGATTGATTGATTATATTTCTATGCCACTTTTCATTCAAATGATCCCCAAAGCACATTACAAACAATAAATACCAATAACATGACACAACAGAACAGAACATCACAAATGCAGCACAAATCATATAGAATAATTAACAAATCATCAGTACAACAATTACAATCTATAAAACACTGTTAACAAAGCAACAACTGAAAATAAGCTAAACATCACAATTAAAGCAGAAGTCTTATTATAAGACTGACAAATCAATACAGCATTTATACATAGCTGTCAACTTTTCACTTTTCTCGCAAGGAATCCTATTCGGAATAAGGGAATTTCCCTTTAAAAAAGGGAAACGTTGACAGTTATGCATTTATAATCTATAAAGCAATATTAAAATTAACAAAATAGCAACCAAAACAGCAAGGCACTGTTAATACAAAGACCATGTGAAGATCCATAAGCATTTCATATTGTTTCTTGTAATATATGCATAACTGTTTACAATTTTGCCTAATGAATGAAGTTTCACAAGGTTTCCCCTAACAGAATGCATTTCTATACAATATTTTCACCAATATATGCTTTTTCACATGCTCTGGTCCCTAATGTATATATTTTCAATGCATTCCTTGGTTGGATCACTGCACTGAAAAGTTCAGAGAAGTGCGATTTCTTAAGGAGAACTGTGCTATGGCTTGCATCTTGGTTCAAATTTGGCAGAGTGACATTAAAATGCAAGGCAGATGAATTTTGCCCCCATCACTACCAACAGCAGACCTGTATCCTCATCGCGGTGCATCATCTTGTCCCACAACACCGGCTGTCACAGAGGTGGAGATGGGGGTGGGGTGGGCAAGACCATTGCTGGGATATATTACCAGTGCAGCTGCCGTTTTGGCTGAGGGCTGCACCTTTCCCATAACAGTCCACTCACAAGTCTGCAAAGGCATTTCCTTCTTTGTCCCCAGGAAAGATAAAAACAACTGTCATCAAAACAAAAGAGGTGCCCTGCGGTCCCTCCGTTACATCCTTCCCATTGTGCATCTATGCCGATTTGTGCTCATTATGGTATTATTGCTGTTATCAACATTTATATAGCACCCTTCATCAAAAGATCTCAGGGCAGTTCACACAATAAAATACAAAATTAAAGTAAATAAGCCAAAACAACAAAACAATAACACCCACTTCCCACAGACATACAGTGGTACCTCGGGTTACAAATGCTTCAGGTTACATATGCTTCAGGTTACAGACTCCGCAAACCCGGAAGTAGTACCTTGGGTTAAGAACTTTACCTCAGGATGAGAACAGAAATCACGAGGCGGCGGCAGTGGGAGGCCTGGTACCACAGGGTAAGAACAGTTTCAGGTTAAGTACGGACCTCCAGAATGAATTAAGTTCTTAACCTGAGATACCACTGTATTTAAAAGGTGAGGTATTGGGGAACTTATATGTCATCCCACTATCTATTTTGTATGTGCCTGCAATGGATCTGGGGGAGACATGTTGCTTTGTTTCCAGTTGGTGTGGTGCCCTGTAGCTTCCCACTGGAATCCTGTAAGGTTTTATTCCACCGATGTTGCCCCACTTCTGTGGCACTTTAATGCCCCTCCAGGGGGCAATAATGTGATAACATTGGGGAAGCATTTCAGAAGAAGTAATCAAACAGGATAACGTGCAGACAGTTCAGGATAAATCCATCACCAATGCGCTATTACTGCATCAGTGGCATGTCTCACAATGCACCAAAATATCAGCTGGAGGAACCTTGAGTTTGCCAATTCATCAGGAGTCAGAAAGGCATGCCACATTTGCATTGGTGACTGATGTAGGCTTGTTGCCTAACTATTCATTGCCCATTTGTGGCTAATTGTACCTTTGATGGACCATGGAAGAGCTTTCAGTTCATCTGATCCAATTTTCTTTGCTGAGGCAGAGCAGTCAACAAAATTTGTCTTTTTTAAAATTTGCGGCTGATTCATCTGTTTAATAAAATAGAATCAATGGTAGATCAATAGAAATGAATGCAGCTGGAGTTTTGCACATTACAGGGAAAGAATAAACCTTCACAGTGAAGTTAATTAGATTGGGAAATTATCTAATAATGGGTGGATTTCAGAAAGCCATCAGTCAGGGAAATGAGATAAAAGGTGTTACTTTGCAAAGTCAATTTATTCCTTATTGAGACAGATGTTACAAAGGTATGCCTGTCGCGGACTTCCTTGGGGTGCTTTCTTGCACCTTGAATTTATTTCTCTCCCCCTTTCGACTGAAGTCCCTGGTGTTTCAGCATTCAATGCAATCACCTTAAAAGACATGCACGCAGAGCTGTGAATTGCTGGCACGATACTGCATTGCATTTCACCAGAAACTGATGGGGGGAAACTCCCTATACTCACCAACTTCACCATATGAATATGGGGTGCAACTGGAACATAGGAGACTTCATTTCACCCAGCCAGACCACTGGTTCATCTAGCTCAGTATTGTCTACACAGACTGGCAGTGGCTCTCCAGGTTAGAGACTCAGATATATAAGCTAGGCACCAAATGGCTCCTGAAACCAAGGTTGCAGTCGCCAAAATGGAATGTCTACTTGGCATTTGGGGGCAAGTCTTATTTTTCAAATGATGGATTGACTGTTGCTGTTAGGGGCAGAAATGCTTCTGAACACCAGTTTGCGTGTGTAGGTCCCCAAGCCACCCCTCAAAATAATTCACACATCACACGTAATTTTAGTTTTAGGTTTTTGGGCACTATTTTGGCCACAACTTTATTAACATACAAAATCTGTGAGTGGTTGCTTAGACATTGGTTATGCCTATCTTTCCCCCCGCCTGGGACAGAACTGACATTCCGAACTCCATCAGAAGCCAGTTGAAGGGAAAGACAATGTTGGGGATCAGTTGAGGTGAGCGTCAGTCCTTCACCGCTCACCCAACCAGCTCCCCAAGGCTTGCCGGCCCTGGTCCCATTTCAGGGATTGGACAAAATCGTGGCAAGCCGCAGGATTCCTTTAACGGAATTCCCTTCCAGCACCACTGGAGGGGCAGGCACAGCCTATCCTGACCCCTCCACCACCAGCTTTTTATAACCAATGCCTAACCGCAACCTTACAAGTTGTGACGAATTGCTAAGTAGTAGGCAAAAACCAAGTGGCACACACTAATCAGCCAAATGGACAAAATTCCTACCAGGCCCCTGCACCAAGGCAGACGACCCCATGACAGGCAAAGCAAGGTCAACCGGAACAAAGGGCGGGCGGGTGATCCGATGCACTCTGCTAAAGAGAAAGCAAAAGCAGAGTGCTCCAATATTTAAAGACTATGGTCCCACCCACCAATTTGCTACATGCAATTTGCCCCAGCAACCCGGTCAGCCCATCGTTGCACCAGGCAATAGCCATTAACCTGCCTGGCAACAGAGGGCTGGCTCGGCGGCCCACACCGCAACCCGTGCTCTCATTTTAGGGAGAACACGCTTCCTGGAAACTGCAGGAAAGGACAGTGCTGCTGAGAGCAGGTCCTGCTTGCAGGCTTTCCAGAGGCATCTGTTTGGCCACGGCAAGAATAGGATGCTGGACTAGATGGACCACTGGCCTGATCCAGCAGGATCTGCTTACATCCCAATGTTCTGTTGAAGAGGTTACCATTGGTGCTGCACTAGACACTAGTTATGTGCCATAACAACAACAACAATAATAATAATAAATTTTGTTTATACCCCGCCCTCCCCAGCCAAGACCGGGCTCAGGGCGGCTAACAACCAATAATAAAAACAAGCTGATTAAAATACAATTTAAAAAACAAGATTAAAATATTAAAACATTAGGATGCAGCCTCTTCACAGGAGGAGAACGGAAAAAGAAAGAGGGGGAGGGAATCAAACTGATTCTAAGCCAAAGGCCAGGTGGAACAACTCTGTCTTACAGGCCCAGCGGAAAGAAATCAGATCCTGCAGGGCCCTGGTCTCATGAGACAGAGTGTTCCACCAGGCCGGAGCCAGTGCTGAGAAGGCCCTGGCTCTGGTTGAGGCTAATCTGACTTCCTTAGGGCCTGGGACCTCTAGGGTATTGGTATTTATGGACCTTAAGGTCCTCCGTGGGGCATATCAGGAGAGGCGGTCCCATAGGTACGAGGGTCCTAGGCTGTGAAGGGCTTTAAAAGTCAAAACCAGCACCTTAAATCTGACCCTGTACACCACCGGGAGCCAGTGCAGCTGGAAAAGCAATTGTACTGCCGCCAGAGTTCATAGGTAAAGGTAAAGAGACCCCTGACCATTAGGTCTAGTCGTGACCGAGTCTGGGGTTGCGGCGCTCATCTCGCTTTATTGGCTGAGGGAGCCGGCGTACAGCTTCCGGGTCATGTGGCCAGCATGACTAAGCCACTTCTGGCAAACCAGAGCAGCGCACGGCAACGCCATTTACCTACCCGCCGGAGCGGTACCTATTAATCTACTTGCACTTTGACATGCTTTCGAACTGCTAGGTTGGCAGGAGCAGGGACCTAGCAACGGGAGCTCACCCATCATGGGGATTCGAACTGCCAACCTTCTGATCGGCAAGTCCTAGGCTCTGTGGTTTAACCCACAGCGCCACCCACATCCCGCTAGAGTTCATAGAACCATGCATAAGTTGCATCCTTGTTGACCGTTGCGTAACAACCACCTAGCATAGATGACAGCCCATTCTGCTAATATCAAAAGTTATTCAAACCAAAGTGGAGGTTCTGAATCGCCACTATACCAGATTTGCATATTCACTTCGTTGATACAAATGCTTTGCCACCCTTAATTTGGCCTTAGGAGATGATAACGTGCACCATGAAAACAAAGCTCGGTGTATTGAACGGATGTCAAAAGGAAAAGGGAGGCTTAGCAAAAGCCAATAAATGAAAAAGATAAGTCATTTGCATACCCCCCAAGCCAATCTTTAGCTGGATGGAATCGGTTTGGAACAAAAGAAAACCGCAACAGCCAATTCTCTGCAGTGAATATTTATTGCAAGGGTGGATTTGCAAATCATGGGTAATTAAAATGGTAAAGGCAGAGTAAAGCCTTCCCTGCGGAGGATAAGTCTGAGAAAATTAATTGTGATCACCTGTCAGATATGAGGAAATGAAAACCTGTGGTCTTCTGAAAGATTCTGAGAGCAACGGATGTTGGTCCTCCACTGAACTTAAGGAAGGTACCTTATTCTGAGTCCTAGCATTGGTCCATCTAGTTCAACGATGTCTACACTGGCTAGCAGTTGCTCTGTAAGCTTTCAGACAGGGGACATCCCCAGCCCTACCTGGAGATGACAGGGATTGCACCTGGGATCTTGATGCTCCACCACTTAGTCAATGAAGTCTCAGTTCTGGCTGCTTTTGAAGACATCCTGAATGTGGATGAGGACTTGCCCAGCCATGCAGGTGGGGGAAAGAGTTGATTTCTAAAAGGAGATTTTGAAGCTCCAGGTGCAGAGCTCTTCTGATCAGGGCAATTAAAAAGGTACTCAAGACCAGCTCTGTTCTACCTCCTCTGTGGGAGGCAGTATGCCTCTGAATGCCAGTTGCAGGATCCCACAATTACGGGGAGAGCTGTTCCACTCATGTCCTGCTGGTGGACTTCCCACAGGCATCTTGCTATGAAAACAGGGTGCTGGAGTAGATGGGCCTTTGACCTGATCCAGTAAGGTACTGTGACCTCCCTTCATCTGCACCACCCTTCACTAATAATAATAATAATAATAATAATTTATTATTTACACCCCACGCATCTGGCTGGGTTTCCCCAGCCACTCTGGGTGGCTTCCAACAGAATATTAAAATACAATAGTCCATCAAACATTAAAAACTTCCCTAAACAGGTCTACCTTCAGATGTCTTCTAAAAGTCTGGTAGTTGTTTTTCTCTTTGACATCTGGTGGGAGGGCGTTCCACAGGGCGGGCGCCACTACCAAGAAGTCCCTCTGCCTGGTTCCCTGTAACTTGGCTTCTCGCACTGAGGGAACCGCCAGAAGGCCCTCGGTGCTGGACCTCAGCAGAACGATGGGGGTGGAGATGCTCCTTCAGATATACTGGACCGAGGCCGTTTAGGGCTTTAAAGGTCAGCACCAACAATTTGAATTGTGCTCGGAAACGTACTGGGAGCCAATGTAGGTCTTTCAAGACCAGTGTTATATGGTCTTGGCAGCTGCTCCCAGTCACCAGTCTAGCTGCCACATTCTGCATTAGTTGTAGTTTCCGGGTCATCTTCAAAGGTAGCCCCACATAGAGTGTATTGCAGTAGTCCAAGTGAGACTTTCACAGGGAAATCAGGGACTTTCACAGCTGAAAGGGACTTTGAAGGCCATCCAGTCCAATGCCCTGTTCAGTGCTGGGTTCTTGCAGCCACAGCATGCCCTGACAGATGGACTCTCCTTCCTTGGAGGTTTTTAAGCAGAGGTTGGATGGCCGTCTCTCATGGATGCTTTAGCTGAGAATCCTGCATTGCAGGGGGTTGGTCAAGATAACTCTTGGGATCCCTTCCAACTCTACGGTTCCATGATTCTATGGCCATCCAGCCTTTGTTTAAACATCTTCAGAGAGCCCACCACCTTCTGTCCCGTTAGCAAACAGCTCCTACAACTGAGACAAGGTCCCCCTCTTTCCTTTCTCCTTCTGTGATGGAACTCCTATTTGGGGACTTCCCTGGCTTTTTTCTGGCCCACATAGGACCAGTCTAGATAGTTGGCCTTGGTGAAGATTTGACGTTTTCATCCCCAAAAAGTTTTGATTTGAGTTTCTACTGAAATGAGGCTGCATTCAAATGTTGTACTTAATCTTGTTTTTAAGTTGTATTTTAATCAATTGTTTTTACCTGGTGTTAGCCACCCTGAGCCCAGTCTTGGCTGGGGAGGGCAGGGCATAAATAATTATTTATTATTATTATTATTATTATTATTATTATTATTATTATGCTTAGCCAAATCTGCTCCTTCACCCAGTCCTACCCTCTGGAGCAGCAGAGAACAGGTCTGACCCATCTTCTACGTCACATCCCTTTGGAGATAACCCACAAGGCTTATGGAGCTCTTTAATGGGCCACTACATTCAGAGTAGTTCATTGGGTTGCAAGTTATGCTGAAAACACACACACCCCATATGGGCACGTCTTGCATACATTGGTTGCCTGTTCTACAAATAGAGACTAAGGCTTCAACCTCCGCATCAACATTCTCTTTAACAATGCATGAGCCTTCTCGCCCATGGATATGTTTAATCATCTATTAATAACAAAACGGAAGAGCCACTTTCCCCTGCGCATACGGGCTCCCAAGGATAGGAGATCCGGCCATCAGTGTCGGAGGCAATCATGCGCTCCCTCGCACTCTCTTCTCCCCAAGTTTTTTTCCAGAGCTTTTTGTCTCTCACTTGCCTTACATAGTGGGGGATGTGATATGCACATCAGAATGACAGTCAGATTTTCCTTTTGAAGGAGGCTTATTCTCCCATCCCTGATCCGTAGGAGTCCTGTGTATTTTCTTCTCTGGCGGTTTGAGGAGGAGAGCAAGTGCTCCAGCTCACAAAGCACTTCTGCTCTGAGAAAGCATCCATTTCATTCAGATTTGTGCAAATGGAAGAGGCTTTTTTTTTTTGAAGTGGGATCTGAAAGGTGAACCAATTTTGGAGGAGCGGGAAATGATTCTCCCTCCTACCCCCACCCCCACCCCTCCACAGTCAAGAGATTCTGCCATAGCTTTAATTTTCTTCACAGATCAATGGAGCTAAACGGAGATGTAATTACTAGATACCAAAACCATCCTTTCAAAAGAAGAAGCTGAGCATACGCCACCGAAAAGGGACAGATCGTGCAGATGCTGAATTTGCAGATGCAATAATAATAGTATAAACGGTTTAAGCAACAAGAAGGTGGCTGAAATATCTCACTTGAAGAGAATTAATGGCAGTTACTGGAAAGGGTAAAGGAGTAAAATATGTTATCTTCATTCTATTTCCCCCCCCCCCTTAAAATTATCCCTACCAATAAAGTACCCAGAACACAGAACAGCAGTCCTCCCACATTTCAGAGATAAAAACGGGGACACTCTTATGTATGTGTGATCAACTCCCTTTCTCTCAAATCAGCTGTTATGTCTGAACACGCAAACCCTCCCATTGCCAGCTGCTGAATAGCCTCTTCTGCACATTGTATCTACCTTGCAATAGATTTTGCTCCGCTTACTTTCGATAGCAAGGGGTGTAAGCAAACTCTGTCAACCTGCTTAGTTTACAGAGCCTAATAAGAGCCCTGCTGGATCAGGTGAAAGATCCCTCAAGTCCAGCATTCCTGTTCTCATAGTGGCCAAACAGATGCCTAGGGGAAACTTGCAAGCAGGGCTTTGGTGCAGCAGTGATCCCCCTGCTTGGGCTTCCCAGCAGTGGGTTTTCCAAGGCATGTTGCCTCCAACACCAGAAGCAGAACACAGCCATTGTGACTAATAGCCACTGGTAGCCTAAACGGCCTCGGTCCAGCATACCTGAAGGAGCATCTCCACCCCCATCATTCTGCCCTGACACTGAGATCCAGCTCCGAGGGCCTTCTGGCTGTTCCCTCACTGCAAGAAGTGAAGTTACAGGGAACCAGGCAGAGGGCCTTCTCGGTGGTGGCACCCGCCCTTTGGGATGCCCTCCTACCAGATGTCAAAGAGAACAACAACTACCAGACTTTTAGAAGACATCTGAAGGCAGCCCTGTTTAAGGAAGTTTTTAATGTTTGATGGACTATTGCATTTTAATATTCTGTTGGCAGCCGCCTAGAGTGGCTGGGGAAACCCAGCCAGATGGGCGGGGTATAAATAAATTATTATTATTATTTATTACATAAGAATCTACAAGCAAAAGGAAGCAACCTTATATTGAGTCAGACCACCCTCCTACACAAACCCCCCCACCCCCCACCCCCCCACCCCACGACTTCCCTCAGTTCCAGTCTTTGATTTCTCTAAGAATGCTGTTTTCTGCATGTTACACCATCATATAGATCCTCAAACTATTTAGCTGATTATTATCAATAAAACGTTTGTGAATGTTTACTCAAAGCCAGCCAAGGAGTCCAGTTTGCTTTGTTGCGTCTTCAAGTACTTTGTAAAGGGTTCCCATTCATCTTTAAAGTCACAGTTATCCTTGTCCCGTAGCTTATATGTCAGTTTTGCCAGTTCTGCATAGTCCATCAATTTTTCTTGCCATGATTCTTTAGTTGGGGTTTCTTCAGTCTTCCATCCTTGTGCTATTAAAACTCTCGCGGCTGTTGTCACATACATGAAGATGTTTTTCAGCTTTTTTGGCAGATCTTTCCCTACAATCCCTAACAAAAATGCTTCAGGTTTTTTAACAAATGTTAAATGGAACATTTTCTTCAATTCATTGTATATCATTTCCCAAATTTTTTTAGTTATATTACAATCCTACCACATATGATAAAATGTCCCCTCCTTTTCCTTACACTTCCAACATATATTTGAACGAGCCACCGCTGCTCCTTGTCCTAACCCAGCAGCTTCACGGCCATTTCCTCCCAGCACCACAATCTTGTCTGGATTCTATCTTAGCCCATTTCCCCCCGTTTCACATAGGAGAGTCTGGGCCTTCCAGAACAGCAAACATTCCTTCCATTGTGCCACCACGCAGGTCTCTACACTAAGTGAATGACTAACTTCCAATGGCATCATTTTGACAAGTATATAACAAGCATTGCCGGTTTCCTCTAGACGTATAAAGACTGCCCTGACTCTGTATGTACCGAGCGCTGCAGTTTACCTAGAAATTGCATCCCATTCGGACTGCAATCATTCTACTCTCTGCCTTGCTAGGAAATTGATCTGACAGCTTTCAAGGTATGGACTGAATTTTAAACTCTAGATATATGAGCAATGGGGGAGGAGGCAGGATCTGACAGCCAGAAATCTGCATCAAATTTGACACCTGGATGCAAAGACTTGATTTTCCTCATTTTGTTGCTAGGTTTTTGGAAATTCTCACCAGACCCCAAGAGAAGCAATTTTCTCCTTAGATTTTACTAATGCTATAAC
Source organism: Podarcis muralis (assembly GCF_964188315.1). NCBI lineage: Eukaryota > Metazoa > Chordata > Lepidosauria > Squamata > Lacertidae > Podarcis > Podarcis muralis. Next base: position 92,550,386 of record NC_135659.1, read on the forward strand.
ATACTATGACATCTATTCTCAGCTATCAAGCAGTGGGTGATTTACAATTAGTTGCCTGAAGGCAGCAACATCCTGCAAAACAGCATTATGAGGGTTATGGCTTTTTATATTTATTGCATTCATAAGTTGCAGTTCCAAAAAGGAACTATGTGGGAGGAGGGATCTGTTTTTTTTATTTCCACAACAGACTTGCAAGGTATGCAAAGAAGAAGAAGAAGAAGAAGAGTTTGGATTTGAAATCCCGCTTTATCACTACCCGAAGGAGTCTCAAAGCGGCTAAAAATCTCCTTTCCCTTCCTCCCCCACAACAAACACTCTGTGAGGTGAGTGGGGCTGAGAGACTTCAGAGAAGTGTGACTGGCCCAAGGTCACCCAGCAGCTGCATGTGGAGGAGTGGGGAAGCGAACCCGGTTCACCAGATTACGAGTCCACCACTCTTAACCACTACACCACACTGGCTCTCAAGCTTTGAAACAACAACTGGCCCAAGATCACAGAATCACAGCAGGAGAAAACATACTTGCCCCATCTTCCACATGACAGCCCTTAAGATATTTGAAGATGGCTATCATATCTCTTCTCGGCCTCCTCTTTTCCAGGCAAAACATACCCAGCTCCTTCACCCAGTGAGCTTCATTCATGGCTGGGGACTTGAATCCAGACACCCTTGGACCAAATCCAGAACTCTGTCTCTATTGACTCTCTAATTAGAGGCAGAGCTTGCCAGAGCTCATCTCCAACTTGTGTCTCTGAGCATATGCAGCCTGCATTTCCTAAGGGATGGCTTCAATCATCTTCCCCCTATATCTGGAATTAGGAAGCAACCTCATCAAGGAAATAGTGGCACTTTGGTCTAAACCACAGAGCCTAGGACTTGCCGATCAGAAGGTCGGCAGTTCGAATCCCCATGACGGGGTGAGCTCCTGTTGCTCGGTCCCTGCTCCTGCCAACCTAGCAGTTTGAAAGTGTGAAGTGCAAGTAGATAAATAGGTAGCGCTCTGGTGGGAAGGTAAATGGCGTTTCCGTGTGCTGCTCTGGTTCACCAGAAGCGGCTTAGTCATGCTGGCCACATGACCCGGAAGCTGTACGCCGGCTCCCTCGGCCAATAAAGCGAGATGAGCGCCACAACCCCAGAGTCGGTCACGACTGGACCTAAGGTCAGGGGTCCTTTTACCTTTAAACTAATCATGTGCAGATGTGCTTGATCAGTGTTCGTTATTCAGATGACAGAAGGTGAAGCGATTTAGGTTACAGCTAGGAAGGATCACCTTGATTTAGGAGACAATGCAGAATCTAACCATTTTTTAGAAGAAGAAAAAATAAGCTTCTTTGGTTACAGTGAGTGTGCTGAGCAGGACTCTGAAAGCTGAAGAACAACACAAATCTGTTAAGGAAGCCAGAATGTCTTACGTGGTTCCTGGGGAACATCAGGTTTGATTTATTTACACCGTTAACACATGTCGCGATCTTCCCCCTCTGTCATTAAGAATGCAGTGCCTGCCTCTAGCCTCCTGAGCCAACTTCATTCTGCAAGAATGGCGTACCTAGGGGCAATTCTCCATAAAATAAAAATATCTACACCAACAAGAGACTGCCTCCTCCTCTTCCATGTATGGATGCTGCAAATCTAAGCAGTTTCATGCTCCAGCATATTTGCCATTCTGAGATCATTTTCGTCAGAGATGTGGGGCACTTTGATCGTATATGCTCTCTGCACAATTAAGCCAGTCCATGGTGTGTGTGATGCCCAATGCCTAGCTAGTTTTGCATGCATTAAACTGGTGAGTGATGCACAGTTACGTTGATTGCACATGCCATGTTCTCAGCAGGGATCTGGGGCTGCATTACAGTACTTTTGGATGGTGGAACACTGCACAATTAGGCCAATTGCACACATGACATTTAATGATGAGGAAAAGCAGGAAACTAAGTCCTGTAATATATTCATAATACATAAGCGCTAAGTCATACCACTGGCCTATCTAGCCAGCTCAGTGTGGTCAGCTTCAACTGGCAAAGGGTCTCCCAGCTCTGCTACATGGGACCCTTCTATATGGAGATGCTGGGGACTTACTTTCTGCATGCAATGCATGAGGAGTTTCATAGAATCAGAGAATTGTAGAGTTGGAAGGGACCCTGAGGACCATCTAGTCCAACCCCCTGCAATGCAGGAATCTCAGCTAAAGCATCCATGAGAGTTGGCCATCCAACCTCTGCTTACAGTTCTCCAAGGAAGGAGAGTCCACAACCTCCCCAGGGAAACCATTCCACTGTCAAATAACCCTTACTGTCAGAAAGTGTTGAATGGTCTCTTTAAATGTGAAGGTTCATTATTGTCCCACAAGATGTGTATGTCTTTAAGGGCCAGAGCAAATAACAAGACCCAGGTTTACAGCTGTGAAACAGTATAGCAGGTGCTGCTAAGTTGTGTTAATTAAGCTGTGTCAGCAATTGGGTATAGTATATAAAGAGCAGCACCTAGCACTTTCAGTACCCTGAGGGATGGGTTGGAGGTTGGGTCATGCTTGTTGATATATTTAGTGTAAAAGGAGTTTTTGTTTTTGTTATTAAAACCTTGAATTTTTGAGTTCCTTGTAATGTGTGGTCTCCCCAGCAAGCTCTCTGCAGCACAACTAAACTGCAAATAGCCAACAGAAAGTTCTTCCTGATGTTTAGTCGGAATCTCTTTTCTTGAGATTTGAAGGTATTGGTTCGAGTCCTACCCTCCAGAGCAAGAGAAAACAAGCTTGTCCATGTGACAGCCCTTGAGATATTTGGCTATCATATCTCACCTCAGCCTCCTCTTTTCCTGGCTAAACATACCCACTTCCTTCAACCATTCCTCATATGACTTGGTTTCCAGACCCTTGATCATCTTGGCTGCCCTCCTCTGCACACTTCCCAGCTTATCACTATCCTTAATTTGTGGTGACCAGAACTGGACACAGTATTCCAGGTGGGTTCTGACCAAGGAAGACTAGAACAGTACTATTATTTCCCTTTATTTTTCTTTTGATATTTCGGTCTCAGCAAGGGACTGGAAAATCTGTCAATTTAAGTTTCTGCAGCGTTAAATTCAGTTCCCCCACATCTCAGCAGCAATTTGTGATTCATTTATTTTTAATTTCCCACCGAGAGAAGACATGATATCCACCTTCAAATATCTCAAGGGCTGTCGCATGGAAGATGGAGCAAGCTTGTTTTCTCCTGCTCTGGAGGGTAGGACACAAACCAACGACTTCAAGATACAATAAAGGCTAAATACCAGTTCCTCAAAGTAGTCAATCTACATTATTCAGCTGTTCCCCCCTCTGCTAAGCAATGCTTTTTCAGCCTTCAATCCAGGACTCTCCAGTTCATTCCCAATGAGGGATCTTCTCAGGGGGTCCTTGCCTTGTGGCATTGTCCATCCCAGTGGCTTAAGACCACGTATGGGCCATGAGAAAGAACCCACACCCTTCCCACCCTCTGCCCTAGCCATCTCAGTTTCCCTCCTGCATCCTGGAATCGTGACTTTCCGCGGGGTTTCGCCTGTAAATAAGTAAGAGGCAAGTGTCAATTGCCTTGAATAGAGCAGTCATGTCTGATAGAATAACAAGCAGAAGAGATGTTTCTTTGTTTTGACAGGAGCATCATTAGTGGCAAGGAGCAAAGCAAATCCAGCCCCCTCTCCTGGGAGCCACCTCAGCAAGCAAGATCTGTTTGCGACAAGCAGGGAGGGCAACCAGATGCTCGGCTCTTGCCTAATGTCCCCCCCCTCCCCTTCCCCACCATACATACAAAAATATTTTAAAAGAGAAGGTAAGAAAGACAGATAATTGCCCACAGATTGCTGGGTCTGGAGTTTTGAAATGTCAGAAGCACTGAGTACCGCATCGATGTTCATTAAAACACCTAGAGGGACAATAGGAAGCACAGTTTGGTTGGGAAATACAATTAATTGTGATAGGTGATGGGCAGGAGCCCGTGGCAAAACTGAGGCTGGACTGAAACGCAAACCAGTTTTGAAAAGAGGAAACTCAGTAGACGGGTGTATAAGTTACAGGCAGATTGAGCCATCAGTGTGGGGTGGGGGGCTGTTTGGAAGGAACTGACCAGTGAGTTACTAGGCTTGTTTCAAGGAGGAAAATTAAATGGAAGATTCACAGCTGTTGTTGTTTAGTCGTTTAGTCGTGTCCGACTCTTCGTGACCCCATGGACCAGAGCACGCCAGGCACTCCTGTCTTCCACTGCCTCCCACAGTTTAGTCAAACTCATGCTGGTAGCTTCGAGAACACTGTCCAACCATCTCATCCTCTGTCGTCCCCTTCTCCTTGTGCCCTCCATCTTTCCCAACATCAGGGTCTTTTCCAGGGAGTCTTCTCTTCTCATGAGGTGGCCAAAGTCTTGGAGCCTCAGCTTCAGGATCTGTCCTTCCAGTGAGCGCTCAGGGCTGATTTCCTTCAGAATGGATAGGTTTGATCTTCTTGCAGTCCATGGGACTCTCAAGAGTCTCCTCCAGCACCATAATTCACAGCTAGACTTCTACAAAAAAAATGACAGCTGCATGTTCAGCTCCCCGCTCTGTAACATTCAACAGAGCTTACCTTAGGAGTATGCAGGAGGTATGTTCTGCCTCCATGGTCAGAGGGAGTAATGAATACCAGTTGCTGGAAACCACAGGACGGGAGAAGATGCTTCTGCTCCCATCCTGCTTGCTGGTTTGCCACAGGCATCTGGTTGGCCACCGTGAGAACAGGATGTTGGGCTATATGGACCATTAATCTGATCCAACAGGGCTCTTCTTCTGCTCTTATGTTCAGGTGTTTCCCACACCTATGTATACTCAATGCACTGACGGTATTTCCAGTATCTCATCACATGAGGGCTGACCACATCCATCCACTTATTCTGAAAATGTGGCCTCACTTGGCATGCTTGGATAATGCCCAGTTCGCACTGCACATGATAAGTATATCTAACAGTGAAATTATTTATGTATGGTCTGAGAGCACTTTAGGCAGCAAGTTGTGACTCATTCAGGGAAAGAAGGTTAAATGGTTTGTCCACGAAGCCATACATATTTATAGAGCTCAGCTGGTGTCCCTGCAAGCCGATTTCCCAGTACTTTGATGGGTTTGCACATCTCATCAGCAGCAGGATGTAGGTTGCCACCCCATGTCCACGATCACCTGTTGTTTCTCTCCAGCAAGCAATTATTCAAAAATACAGGCTGGGGAGCAATATTTTCAGCAAAAGCACACAGTGGCCCTCTCAGTCAGTATTCAATTTAATTCCACCCACAATAGCTATGATTAGCAGGTGGTTTCACTAGCCTTGTCAAGAAATTGAAAGAAAATACCTCGTATGTGGCTTTGCTGCAGCCTTGTTGTGTATATACTTGTTGTGCTTTATCACAATTTTGGTGATATTAGAAACTTAGGTCGCTTTCGTACCATACATTTAAAGCACATTCAACACACATTTAAAGCACATGACTTCCTCTGCAAATTGTAGCTCTGTGAAAAGAGATACACTTCCCATGATTCATTGGGGGAAGTCAAGCGTTTTAAATGTACAGTGGTACCTCGGGTTACATACACTTCAGGTTACATACGCTTCAGGTTACAGACTCTGCTTACCCAGAAATATTACCTTGGGTTAAGAACTTTGCTTCAGGATGAGAACAGAAATCGTGCTCCGGTGGCACGGCAGCAGCAGGAGGCCCCATTAGCTAAAGTGGTGCTTCAGGTTAAGAACAGTTTCAGGTTAAGAACGGACCTCCGGAACGAATTAAGTACTTAACCCGAGGTACCACTGTATTGTGTGGATGTGACGTTAGTGTGTTTCATGCTGGTTTTTACTGTTGTTGTAAACAACCTGTGTTAGCAGCACCGAAGGGACCTTTCTGGGGTGCAAGCCTGGACAGTGTGTATGGAGGTCCTGGGCTCCCCAGACAAGACTCCTCTCTTGGCCTCACTGGTGTGGTCCAAAGGAGAGCAGAGCAATATGTTTGGCACCAGCTTAGTAGCAGGAGTTGCCTGAAGGAGGGATACAAGGCACCATCCAACCATCTTAGGGACTCCATTCTGGGTTTGTTCCTTGGCCTTTTCTTCTCCAGAAGATATCCCACAAGGCAGCAGAGGTTTAGGATCAGAGTTTTTCCTTCTCCTGGATGGGTTCCCTTCCCAGGTTCACAAGCCCCATCTGCCCCTCACTCCCCTCTACAGCATGGGCAGAAACTGCCTTCTTGATCATTGGACTCACTGTCTGTCCCATCCTCTCAATCTGTGGGAGCCTGTCTTCACATGCAAGGGAAATCCCTAACTCATCAAAGGTTTGAGACCCATTGGCTACCCTCATCTGGTTTAGCTGGCCAGTCGAAACCGTGTACTGGGGTGTGGCTGTTGTCACATGCTGACAGCTTCTAGGAGCCACAGGTGAGAGCTGAGTGCATCACAGCCTGTGGAGAGCCGGGGAATGGGACATTCTAAATCACTGTTTCCCAAACGTGGGTTTCCAGCTGTTGTTTTGGATCGCAACTCCCATCATCTCTAGCTAGCAGGACTAGTGTTCAGGGATGATGGGAACCGTAGTCCAAAAACAGATGGAGACCCAAGTTTATGTGGCTCTTCCATCTGCCCGCACATTCAGAGGGTGGAATGAGGTGTTCCATACCAGCAGAGTCACACTTCAGTTACTCCACAGGCTGAGGCTGGCAGGACTGGGAAAAGGGAGAACTCCGCTAAATCCAAACCATGCACCCCACAGCCCAGTTAAAAGAGGGGCTTGGATTGCAGAGCCCACTCTTGCGTAATTTGCACTCGAGTTCCATGTGCAAACATCTCCATCTTCTCTCTTCCCCAAAGTGGCTATGGAAGGGCTCAAGCTGTTTTCTGAACTGCAGCTTTCTCCTACTCTGGTGCTGTAATTTAAACACCAAGGAACAGGCTTTTTATGTTAGAATTAACAAAAAAAATTAAAACTAAACAAAAACCAATTAAGAAAGACTGAAGCATCAGTCTGAGAAATCAGCTAGAATAGATTTATAGCACACAAGCAGAGAGCAGAAAGGGGGGGGCGGTTGCAGCTGATTTACAAAGTAGAATCAACAAATGTATTTTCAAATATTTGTGTTTACAAACCAAGGGAATTGCCATTTTTGATAAAGTCATATTCGTACCACAGTTTGGAGAGGAAATAGAAAGAAGTGAAGAAAGGGTTCTGTTACAGCCTAAAGCCATACAGTGGTACCTTGGTTTGCAACTGTTTTGGATTACAACCATTTTGGATTACAGCCACATCAAACCCTGAAATTTGTGTTCCCCCCCCCCTTTTTTTTTTTTTTTGGATTACAACCCATTTTTATTTATTTTTTTGGATTACAACCCTCTTTTTTTCCTTCTTTTTTTTTTTGGGGGGGAGGCCCCACTGGAGAAAGCACACCTTGGGTTACAACCTGTTTTGGTTTACAACCGGACCTCCGGAACGGATCATGGTTGTAAACCAAGGTATCACCGTACTGAAAACAACAAAATACTGCAAAGCTATAGAACCCACAAAACTACGTATGTGTTTTGAGGAGCTATCAAACCAGTTCTGCCATTCTAAAAATGTTACATCAGTCTTCAAATTCACAGGATCTTTCGTATATGTTGTAGTAAACATGAGTTTGCTCTTACAGAGAATTAATATATGCTGGATCAGACTATAATTAAGAGAAGAAAGCTGTGTTCCCGCGTATCTGTCCTGAGCTCTGAGCTGGATTATGATCTCCATCTTTGAGATGGACTGAGATTCAGTAGAGTTCAGATTTGATCAGGACCTGTTAAGTAGTAAGTAAACAGGATACACGTAAAAGCATTCAGAAGACAAGGGTGTCAAAACAAATTACAAATCAATAGATCAGCTCAATACATTAACGTGGCTTGATCACCCCTTAGGGAAAGCTTGAGTGAGCAGATAAGTTTTAAGCAAGATAAATTTAATTGCCAATTTGGTTGGTGCCTGCCTAATGTTCACTGGGAGCACATTCCAAAGGGCAGGTGCCACCTCACTAAAAGCCCAGGTCTTAGTGGGAGAACATGACACTGCTAAGAGCTGCAGAAGAGGGGAAAGAATGCAATTTTCCTGTTGCCACTGCTAATGACGAGCCCCCAAGACAGCATTGGTGTATTTCTCCTCCTCTTACCGAAATTTGGTAAAATAATCCCCCCCAAATTCCTTGGCCACAAATAGGCCAAAGAATTAAGAGCCTGGATCTGTGACAAGCTGCAATATTAAGAACAATTTGTATGTTTTACAGACTTGATTTGGCTCACCATTACTGAGACAGGGCAGGTTTCAAAGGGCTAGAAGCAGCTCACTAGGATAAAACTGCTACCCTCTACTTCTGGTAGATGGATAATTATTGCTTACCAGGAGTGAGTGGGACAGGAAAAAGAAGAGGTCTGCACAGTGCAAAAGGACCAGCAGAAATGCTGAATTGGCTCGGCCAGTGTGTTTGCACTGCGCTGACTTCCCCACCACCTTGTTCCTCTCTCTAGCAAAAGAGATACACCTGCCAGGAAGCTGGTTTGGTGGCTCTGTCCCACGCAGAGAGCCACTTCTACAAAGGACGCCATTGTGCAAACCAGTTGAGGAGTTTCAAAATTTTCCAATGGAAAGCCATTTACTCCATACAAATGGACACTCAGTGCTTGCTGACTACATGGTCCACAGCGATCTTAATTTCCCTTCTTGAGATATGTTCTTTTCTCCAGACACTTCTGGTTTTAGATGAATCATACTAATTTAATCAACTACTCTAAGACTCAAACTCCTTGAAGTTAATTAAATGAACGTTTCCAATGAAAGCCCAAAGGATTTCAAGATGAGATTAGTTGCTTCTGAATTACAGCCACGCGGAACGAAAGGAGGCCTCTCTTAATAAGAGAATATTTGCTGCATAATTGCAAAATCGGTTCCCTTAATCATTTCTACTGCTGGTGACACAGAGAAAATGAGCAGAGAAAGTCTCCCCACAATGAAACTATAGATCAACTTCCTGCATTTTGCTACAAGACAACAATTAGGCTTAAACTTTTCTCTAGACTGCAGTGCAGCTTGCATACATATCTAGATCGGCAGGCTGAGCGATTCATTTTTTTTTTTTTGGCCCTCTTGCTTCACTGCTTGCTGCTGGCACTCAGTGCCAGTTTTACGTATAAGCTAAACAAGCTATAGCTTAGGCCCTCACTCTATTGGGGGCCCCAAAAAAAATTAAAGGGGGGAAAACTGGGTGTACATTTCCAAAATATAAGATAAAAAACAAATAAAATAAAACCTACATACAGCAACAGTGTTTTGTGTTGTGTAGGCTCCTATGATGTAAGTAATGGGCCCCGCCTGCTAGCCTGCTCCCTAAAATATCACTGGTTTGCTCATTTCTATATATAGGGTGCCTACATTCTGCATGGACTGATTGCATGACAAAGGACAGCTGGATATATAAAAGGTCCCATTACCTTCAGTAGCTTAGGGCATCATCAAACCTAAATCTGGCCCTGGTGCCACCACAGCTAACCCAAATTCCCAGTAATGGAAAGATCTGCATTTATTTACATCACTTTCACACACTATCTCAGGGTGGGCTCCAACATAGCCTGAAGTCATGCTCATGTTACAACAGCTCTGAGTAAAAATGGTTCTTTGGAACCCATTCAGTCCACCAACGGAGATCTGGATGAGCAGAGATACAAAGCTGGGACTAACACATCTCAGCCCAAGCCTCTCCCAAGGGCAACAATGGGGAGAGCACAGAATTGGACCTCCAAGAAAGAGCTTAATGTCCAAGTAGACTCATTCTCATAAACCAACCTTTCCCAACCTTGGTTCCCAGATGTTGTTAAACTACAACTCCCATCACCCTCGACCACTAGCTATGCTATCTTGGGATGGTGGAACCTGGTGTGCAACAACACCTGGAAATCCAAGACTGGGAAAGTCTGGTCCATGGTAATAAGTCTACTGGTACATTAAGATCTTCCTTGAAGGTCCAATTCTTTGCTGCCCCCGCCTCATTGTCTGAGATATGGTGGATGGTTACTTAGAGCCACACGGCAATGTTTTTTTTGTTGCATGTCTCCCTTGTTTATCATATTCTTCCCCCAACAATCAGTATTCTGCTGTTTACCATTTCAAAGGTCACATCTGTAATTCATAATATATGGCAGTGTTTTGCAATCAGATAGTGGCGTGTATGAGCGGCATTCGACAAGAGTATTGGCTAAACGGGGAGAAGCCTTTGGTTTTTAACCTGCTCACCATTTTCTTCACATGTCTTCCCGTTCCTGTAGACCACTCTGGGATTTGATCACGAAGGGCAAGGAAGAAATGTTTCAGATTTGCAAATGAAGCATCAAATGTAATCGGAACTGTACTAATATGAAGTACAGCTGAAAGGAGACAGGGGTTTCTGAGGACCATAATAGTCTCTCTACTGTACAACTTTGGTTTGTTCTTTAAGCCCAAAACAGGCTGCGGGTCAGTTGTTGATGGCAGGAGCCAGAGACAGCTACTTTCTCCTTCGCTCCTTCTCCGGGGCAAAACCACCGCCTTTTCACCTGCAAGTTTTATTTAACAACATTCATATACCACTAAGCAGTTTTTATAAAGCTGAACCAGTGGGGCATAGTGGTTTGAAGGTTGGACAAGGATCTGGGAGACCAGGGTTCAAATCTCCACTTGGCCGTGAAGGTCAGTGGGTGATCTTGGGCCACTCACAGCCTCTTAGCCAGGCATGGTCATACTTGGCCCTCCAGCTTTTTTGGGACTACGATTCCCATCATCCTTGACCTCTGGTCCTGTTAGCTAGGGATGATGGGAGTTGTAGTCCCAAAACAGCTGGAGGGCCGAGTTTGGCTACCTCACAGGGCTCTTGTCGGGATTATATGTGGAGCAGGAGGCCCACGTGGGAGAGCAATTTGGGGGGAAAGGTGGGGTGCAAATGCAATAATATATATATATATATATAGGGTCGTTATATTCTTATTTCCCATGCAAGAGTGAAAAAGCAGTGTGAGGAGGGTCACTTTGCACTGCGAGAGTACAGTGGTGGCAACTGCATTGGGGCAAATGGGGCAGTGCCCCTCCAACCTCACTCTGCCCCTACCTTCTTGCCTTTGTTACTTAGAAGCAGGCAGTAGGCAGGGTCTGCCTGTCTTCTACCCTACCAGTCCCAGTAGGCACCAGTCACTGCTGGGATCAGAGGAAAAAGGGTTAAACAGCCTGCTAAAAAGGAAAAAAAAAATATTCAGAGGAAATCAACCTGGAACTGTGCTTAACATATCGTAGTCTGGATCTGCGCCTCTGGTTTCCATATGCAGGGTATCACAATAGTTCTATGATGCAGCCTCTCAGAGCAAAGCCATTCAGCTGCAGCAGAAGATTCACAATCAGTTTCCCAGTAGGAGACGACACCCAGCAACCAGCTGCAGATGTTAAGATGGGTACCAGGGAAAAGAGAAATATAATTTTAATTAGCTGCACTGAGATGGCCAGAAAACTACCCTCTGGGTTTTTCATCAGTTGAGTGCTGGGATATCTCATGACTGAATCATTGCCCAAGGTCATTTTGTTCTTTCTCCTGACACTCCCAGGTAATGAGTTCCCTGAAATTTGTCATTCTCCAACCTCCCTGGCATGAAATATGAACAGTGGCCTTCAGTGGTGAAGCCCTGGGAAACATGCCCAGCTGACAAGAGCACCCTGATGAAAGACGTTGGTGGCATCCATTTGCTTCAAGAAATAATGGCGTGCACCTCCAGGGATGTAGTCAAACCACTGTATTAACAGCACCAAAGTGACCTCCCTGGGGTGCAAGCCTGGGCAGTGTGTCTGGGGGACCTGGGCTGCCAAGATAACAAGGCCCTCTTCTTGGTCTTGTCCAAATGTGGTCCAAAACAAAGCAGAGCGATCTGTTTGGTACCAGTTTGGCTGCAGGAGTTGCCAGAAGGAGGCATACAAGGTGCTTTCTAACTGTCTTACGGACTTCACTCTGGTCCTCTGGCTGTATGGAATAGGAGAGCTTGTGGATCCTTCAGGTACACACCTGGGGTTAAAGGAGGGGCCAGAGGAGAGCTCCATAGAAGAGTGCTAGCTTGGCATGCAGTCAGTCAAAGGTTCCCATTAGTAAACATGGGGGGCTGGTCCTGAACAAAATGGTAGAGGAACAGTATTTGGAGACACTCTGGAATTCCAGACAAATCCTTGGAACAAACACCAATTTGCTGAGGTTTTGAATAATTTTAAAAAAGGTGTATTTCACCTACACCAGCCAACATGAATAGCTCAGTTGGTTAGAGCAGGGTACTGCTAACGCCAAGGTTGCAGGTTCGATCCTTGTGGATAGCTTGTGGATAGTCCCACTTGGACTACTGCAATGCGCTCTACGTGGGACTACCTTTGAAGGTGACCCGGAAACTGCAATTAATCCAGAATGCGGCAGCTAGACTGGTGACTGGGAGCGGCCGCCGGGACCACATAACACCGGTCCTGAGAGATCTGCATTGGCTCCCAGTACGTATCCGAGCACAATTCAAAGTGTTGGTGCTGACCTTTAAAGCCCTAAACGGCCTCGGTCCTGTATACCTGAAGGAGTGTCTCCACCCCCATCATTTAGCCCAGACACTGAGATCCAGCACCGAGGGCCATCTGGTGGTTCCCTCATTGTGAGAAGTGAGGTTATAGGGAACCAGGCAGAAGGCCTTCTCAGTAGTGGTGCCCACCCAGTGGAACACCCTCCCTTCAGATGTGAAGGAAATTAAGCAGCAAATTAAGCAAATTAATCTTATCTTTAAAAGACATCTGAAGGCAGCCCTGTTTAGGGAAGTTTTTAATATTTAATGTTGTATTGTTTTTAACACTCGATTGGGAGCCACCCAGAGTGGCTGGGAAACTCAGCCAGATGGGTGGGGTATAAATAAATTAGTATTAGTATTAGTATTAGTATTAGTATTAGTATTAGTATTAGTATTATTATAGCTGCATATTCCTGCATTGCAAGCGGTTAGACTAGATGGTCCTCAGGGTCCCTTCCATCCCTACAGTTCTATGATTCTATTATTTTGAAGCCCGAAGCAGAAGGAGGCAGTGATGGGTATCAACTTGGTTAAAAGAGGACTGGACAAATTCATGAAGGATAGGACTATCAGTGGCTACCAGCCATGATTGCTATGCTCTTTCTCTACAGCAATGGAGGCAGCAAAGCTTCTAAATACCAGTTTCTGCAAACCACAGGAGGGGAGAGCATTCTTGTGCTTGGGTCCTGTTTGTGGGCTTTCCTGGTTTGGCCATCTAGGATGCTGGACTAGATGGGCCATTGGCCTGTTCCAGCAGGCTCTTATTCTGTTCTTCTGTTCTTAATCTCTTATTCACCGTCCACAGAGCAGTGGAAGCTGTTCCATTAGGTCAAACAGAGCACTGCTCCACCAAGCACAGCCTTCAGCCAGGCCCCACTTCTTTCAGAAGTTCCAGACTGGGTTTTTATTCTATACAAGTCTCTGAAGTCCTTGGTTGGTTCCCCTGCCCTTCAAACATCCCTTGGACACCTGGAGAGAGCAGAGAGAAAAGCCATTGCTCTCAAATGCATTTCTAAAACAAGAATGTTCCTTTCATCAGTTCCAATTGCTGCCCCTTATCTGATGTTCTCTCATGCATCCCGGCGGGCCATGACACTGGGTTTGCAAAGCCATTCTTGACATTTCCAAAAAATGAAATGTGGCTGGCTTTTCCAGTGCCCCCTACATCAGTGAGAAAGAAAAATAATGTTGTTTCCCCCCTCCAAGAAGATGTACACTCTTGATCTATCATGTGGCATCAACCCCACTTTCCTATGCTGCTATAAAATTTGCACTCTGCTCCGTGGTTCCACCTACTCATCCATCTCAAAGTATTTTCCAGTTGTTTGTTTTCAATTATTGCTCAGCCATGCTTGCTCCTCTGACTTCAGCTCGTGGTCTATCACCCATGTTCTGTGTGGAAAGGCTGTCTGCAGGCCAGTGTTGCAGTTAAGTTGTGTAGTTTTTGCTCAAAATTCGTGGGGCTCTGGATCACGTTGGGTAAATACTGGAAACATCGATAGTCCTTAAATTACGAACAGGTTGTATAATGTATGAGTGGTGCTTCCTAAACTGCTTCTCTGCCTGGGGAATTCAGAATTGTGGTTGTTTGCGTGATGCTTCCAAATCAGCTGATTTGCAACCTCAATTCTGGAGTTCTGAATTGTCTGGTCTTCTTTCCAAAGTGTTACAGGTGCATTAGGAACTGGTGCATAACTCCATTAAGTTGTTATTGGATTTCTAGAAAATACTATGCATGTGCAGTTTGGTGCAGATTTCAATTCCTGTAGTTCCTTTGTGTCTTTTCCTCAATGATTACTCCTGTTGTGAATGTTGAAAAGGATGAAATTTTCTCCCTCTCTAATAATACTGGGACTTGAGGCTACCCAACTGGTAACCCTGGCAAATACATTAATTCCTCTAGGTGCAATGTCATCTAGTGGAACGGTCTACCTCACAGGTTGTAAACCCTCCTTCTTTGGAGGTTTTTAAGCAAAGGTTGGACGTTTGTGGATGCTTTTTCCTGCATTGCAGGAGGTAGGACTAGATGACCATTGGAGTTCCTTCCAACTCTGCAGTTCTATGATTCTATATCCATTCAACATTGCATTGTGGAATGGAATGGAGATTTCAAGTAGCATAGCCCCAGCTGAGCCTACGCCCAGCTGGAGATCCACTTACTACAAGCTCCACTCAGCCTGATGGATCTTGGGTTTGGATTGTCCCCTTAATTAATGAAGAAAATGGCTCATCATCATCATCACCTATTATTTATACCCCGCCCATCTGGCTGGGTTTCCCCAGCCACTCTGGGCGGCTTCCAACAAAATATTAAAATACAATAGTCCATCAGATATTAAAAGCTTCCCTGAAAAGGGCTGCCTTCAGATGTCTTCTAAAAGTCTGGTAGTTGTTTTTCTCTTTGACAGCCGATGGGAGGGCATTCCACAGGGCAGGTGCCACTACAGAGAAGGCCCTCTGCCTGGTTCCCTGTAACTTCGCTTCTCGCAGCAAGGGAACCACCAGAAGGCCCTTGGGAATGGACCTCAGTGTCCAGGCTGAATGGTGGGGGTGGAGACGCTCCTTCAGGTATACTGGACCAAGGCCATTTAGGGCTTTAAAGGTCAGCTCCAACACTTTGAATTGTGCTCGGAAACGTACTGGGAGCCAATGTAGGTCTTTCAAGACCAGTGTTATATGTTCTCAGCGACCGCTCCCAGTCACCAGTCTAGCTGCTGCATTCTGGATTAGTTGTAGTTTCCAGGTCACCTTCAAAGGTAGCCCTGCATAGAGCGCATTGCAGTAGTCCAAGCGAGAGATAACTAGAGCATGCACCACTCTGGCGAGACAGTCTGCGGGCAGATAGGGCAGATAGGCTCAAGACTGGGGGTATTCATTATCTTCAAGTGCCAAAAGTTTCTCTCCTGCATAGATAGGAACTGAAAGTTTTAGAAACTGGGCATGAGAGTGGAGTGCATATTAGAGCTCGCTGGTTCTTCTCCAAATGACCTTTGCTTGGCAAAGTCAAAGAATCAACTTTCTCTTACACTTACGGAGAAGTGTAATCATTTAGCAAACTTGTGAAGTGCTGTGAAGTTTTCGTAATGGTTGAAAGCAAAATAGCATTTTGATGAATAAAGAGCTCCATGGGACTTTTAAGCTTCAACACAGAATATCTAGGACCAAACTATGCATTATGCCCAAACGATGTAAATAGTGAAGCCCTTTTGGGGGTTTTTAATGAAAAGCAGCATTGGGAGGCTGTGTTTTTGAATGCAGGAGGAAGGGAGGAGAGGGGGTGCTTAACCCTTTCCCGGCTGGCAATTTCACCACTTTAAGGGTCAAACTAGACTGTGGCATGGGAGAAGGCAGGCTTTAAACCTTTAAGGTCCTGGTCAGAATTCCTCCAGTGCCTGTTATTTACACACACCTGTGATTAGCAATTGGAGGTTTTCTCCCCCTTGTGAAAAGCACAGAAAGGAGGTGACTCTGATGGTGGGCAAAGCCTTTTCTCCCACACCACAGTCCTCATATGACTCAGGTATTGGTGTTTTGCAACTTTGACCTGTTGCAGGACCTTAGCCAGACCTTAGCAGAGCATACGCAGAGTTCCAGAAAGCAAGCAGGAACAAAACGCTGCTACTAATAACTTGGTTATTTAGAGGTGTTTATTATTTACAGAATTAAAGAACCTTTTATTGAGGGTGAAAGAGGAGAGCACAAATATGGTCTGAAGCTCAACATCAAGAAAACGAAGAGCATGGCCACTGGTCCCATCACCTCCTGACAAATAGAAGGGGAAGAAATGGAGGCAGTGAGAGATTTTACTTTCTTGGGCTCCATGATCACTGCAAATGGTGACAGCAGCTATGAAATTAAAAGGTGCCTCCATCTTGGGAGAAAAGCAATGACAAACCTAGACAGCATCTTAAAAAGTAGAGACATCATCTTGCCAACAAAGGTCTGTATAGTAAAAGCTATGGTTTTCCCAGTCGTGATGTATGGAAGTGAAAGCTGGACCATAAATAAGGCTGATCGCCGAAGAATTGATGCTTTTGAATTATGGTGCTGAAGGAGACTCTTGACTGCAAGATCAAACCTACCCATTCTGAAGGAAATCGGGCCTGAGTGCTCACTGGAAGGACAGATCATGAAGCTGAGGCTCCAATACTTTGGCCACCTCATGAGAAAAGAAGACTCCCTGGAAAAGACCCTGATGTTGGGAAAGATCACAAGGAGAAAGGGACGACAGAGGACGAGATGGTTGGACAGTGTTCTCGAAGCTACGAACATGAGTTTGACCAAACTGCGGGAGGCAGTGGAAGACAGAAGTGCCTGGCATGCTCTGGTCCCTGGGGTCACGAAGAGTCGGACATGACTAAATGACTAAACAACAACATCATTTACAGCAGATTCTACAAGTTACTATATACAAGAACAGAAACGGATCTTAACTAGCTCTCTCTTAACAAACTCCAAACGACTCTCAGAACACCACACTGACCAACGAAACTATCCAGTCAGTAAGGTCATAAGTCGTCATGCCTGTGTGAGACCTCAACCAATGGTAGAGCTGTATCCAAGGTCCCATATCTCTAGGCAGAATAGCTCCTCTGCTCAGTCATCCTGGCTTTCGGCCAACTTCTAATTGCTTTGTGTGAAGCTGCACATAGTAGAAAAATCCCAACATCAGGAACCACCACACACACAAACACATACCCGCTATTTATTTATTTAGAGTCTTAGGCACCAGGGCTATCCACACGAGATGTTCCACATCTATATCAGCTCCAAATTATAAGATCATAATCAGAACCTGCTGGATCAGACCGAAACCCATCCAGTCCAGTATCTCACAGTGGCCAACCAGAGGCCTGTGGGAAATCTATGCACAGGATCCAGGGACAAGGGCACTCTCCCCTCCTGTGGTTTCCAGCAACTGGTATCCAGAAGCATTCCTACCTCCAACCGTGGAGGTTAGCCATTATGGCTAGTAGCCATTGGCAGATGTCTCCTCCATGTCCAATCCTCTTTTGAAGCCATTCAAGTTGATGGCCACCACTGCCTCTTGCATAGTTTAACTATGTACTTGCTTTTATCGGTCCTGAATCATTGACTGTACACCTATCCATCATAGCGATGAGGAGAAAGTCAACCCGCACAACATTCCTCTCAAGTTGCATTCTCAGGTTTTCACAATTTCCCTCTTTTCTTCTTCTTCAAGAGATGGTTTACAGAGCGGGCTTAAAAAACAAAATCCAATGCTATTGCATCACAGACTTTTCAGGTGTGAACTGACCTTGCACTATGGTCTTACCTGGTGTACAGGTGTGGCGAATGGTGTGGTTGCTGATAGCATGCAGCAAGAGTGCCAGATTGGTCCCACAACCATGGGGGCTTGCAGCCACGGGTGCCATGCAGTGTGCATGGACCTGGCACCAAAATTTGTGGGTACCAAGCCCCTTCATGGGTGCTCCCTTGTGGGTGCTCAAGCACCCAGGGCCCTAAGGAGTTGGCATCTATGTCATGAAGCCATGCCTTCTGGCATTAACTGGCCCAGTGTGATTTTGGGAAGGAGGAGAACCCAGGCTTTTCCTCCCAGCTCCATTACAGCACCTCTCAGGTGGGTACCATTGCCATTCTAAGAGAACAAGGGAGGTGTCCGTGGTGAGTTCCGGCACCTATTTTTCTAGAAAAATAGCACTAAGGAGAACTGTACATCCCACCGTGAACTCTGTGGAGGAAAGGTGGTACGTGTGTGTGTGCGTGTGCCATATATATATATATATACACACACACACACACACAGTGGAGCCTCGGATTGCAAACGTATTCCATGATGGAGGCACATCCACAATCTGCAGCGTTCGTAACCTGCAGTGCTGCGTCTGCATACGCACGTGACGCAATTTAGTGCTTCTGCGCATGCGCGAGCGGTGAAACCAGGAAGTAACCCCGAGTACTTCCGAGTTTCCTGCGGTCCGCAACCTGAAAACGCATAACCCAAAGTGTTTGTAACCCAAGGTACCACTGTGTGTGTGTGTGTGTGTGTGTGTGTGTGTGTGTGGCAGAGCAGGGAGCCTTCTGCTGGCAGAAGACTGTGCCCTAAGTCTGGATCCATCTTATAACCCTTTTTTTGAAGAGTAGGGGTGGGGTCAACTAAATTGTAGACTTCTCACCTTGGTAGGTGGAAATAGCTTCTCTCTGTTTCTTGGAATGGTAGGGGAAAGTGGCAGCAGTCTCTTCCTCTTCCTCTTCCTCTTCCTCTTCCTCTTCCTCTTCCCCTCCCCCCAACCCAACCCCTCCATTCCCAGGTCAATGCTATCCAATTATTTCACACAGCAGCTGCAGGTCAACCCAGGTCAGATGGGGAGTGGAGTCTGATGGCTGGCTATTTCATAAATACTGGAAATTACTTTGGTCCTGAAGAAATACTTGCGTCTCTCAAATGTTAGCGACGAGGCAACTGAATTGCTTTTCACCCCCAGTGATCAGCAGCCTGATAGCCGGATGGAAGTGTGTTAGTGCCTCGTTTTGTCTTGCTGGCAGCAAATATGAGGCACCGTTGGCTCGTTTCCAGTAGGGAATTTAACACTCAAACACTGCTGATATCTGCGAGTAGCCAAGATGGGATTGGCCCCAGTCTATTGCTGTGCATTTCCACTAAATGCTTCAGCCAATGAGTTCTCACCTAAGGTTATCTTTCTACAGCGCGGAGGCTCCAGGGCTTGATTGCCATCCCACACTGCCGAAATTATTATGTCCAGCTCTGCTGATTGACCGCTACTCTCAGACCAGCCCCCAATTTCTCACTATTCGGACCTATGATGCGGCAATGAATTGCAGCAAGAAAAAATATTTGGCGAAATAACAGAGTTCCGAGCAGCTAATGATAAAGCTAATCTGGAGAAACTGAGATCAGAGGAGGGACAGGGAAATATTATTATGGAGCCGCTCCAAACTCGTGTTTTATTGCAGGCAAGGACAGTGTGTCCCATTTTGCCACCTGAGGCAAAACAGGAAGGTGTCACCCCATTGTCACATAGCTGTCAACTTTCCCCTTTTCTTGTGAGGAATCCTATTTGGAATAAGGGAATTTCCATTTTAAAAAGGGGAAAGTTGACAGCTATGCTGTCACCACCACAGCCTGCCTTACCCGGTGTTATGTACTGAGTTGAATAGGATCCAAAATGCAGCAGTCTGATTGGTCCTAGAACAATAGGATTTAGAATGCAGCAGCCTGATTGCTCCTAGAACAATAGGCTCCAGAATGCAGCAGTCTGATTGGTCCACAGCAGCTCCAGGTGGAAGTGAATCCACGACCTGATTGGCCTACAGGAGAATCCCGGAATTAGCCAATCACATGGGGACCATTGTGTAAATAATGTATATAAAGCAGACATTCTGGGGGAACTTCCATTCCTCCTCACCACTATGAGCTGAATAAAGAGCATGAAATCCACTCTCGACTCCAAGTATATTTCACCCAGGTTGTGGGAAGGCATCTGCAAAGAAGCAGCAATGGTGTGTCCTGCCAAAATCTCATGACATATTGTGCGTCACTCTATGAGATCTCGTGAGATTTTGGCAAGATTTTGGCAAGCGGTGGAGCGTGTGGGCAGGGAGCCCAAGGCACAACATCTCTTGGGCTTCTGCCTCCTGAGGCAGCTGCCTCAGCCACCTCATGGTTGGGCTTGGGCCGGTCCTGATTCTGCAAGAATCAATTCCCATTGGTGGCTTCCCAACTGGAAAGCTCTCCCCAGAGAGATGCACCTCGCACCATCACAAACAGCCTTCAGACACTGGGTGAAGGCATTCCTGTTCACCCAAACATTCCCCTCTTAATTGGTGTTCATCTTCTATTTGGGTGTGATAGAATGTTCTATCTTCTCTTCCAAGTCTGTTTCTTGAAACAAGCTGCAATAAACCCAGATGCCAACTTTGCTGCCACAACACCATCATTGGACCCAACCACATCAAACATACCATCTCAGGCCTATTTAACTGCTTATCTTCTACCATTGTATATGCCATCAAATGCCAGCAGTGCCCTTCAGCTCTCTATATTGGACAAACAGGCCAAACCTTACGCCAAAGGATAAATAGACATAAATCTGACATCAGGAATCACAAGACAGAGAAGCCAGTAGGAGAACACTTCAATCTCCCAGGACATTCAATACAGGATTTCAAAGTAGCTGTCTTATTACAAAAGAATTTCAGAAACAGACTTGAAAGAGAAGTTGCTGAATTACAACTTATCACTGGACTGAAAACGATGGAGACACCTGGTCTTAATAGAGATATTGGATCCCTGTCTCATTACATATGCCAATCATCTGCATACTATCCCTTGCTTTTTCCTGCAGGGCTAATTGCAGTCGTTAACAGTCATCAACAGGTTTACCATGCCCATTGAGTCAATCACCTATCTCCTACTACCCTCCTGAGAAAAACCCCACCCGACCCTCCCACTATATATAACAGTCTGGTGACTTCTGTTTCAGTGTATCTGAAGAAGTGTGCATGCAGACGTAAGCTTATACCAAGAACAAACTTAGTTGGTTTCTAAGGTGCTACTGGACATTTTTTTTATTTTTTAAAAAATATCTTAAATTTGGTAATTATGCTTTTGAAAAAGGAAAGGAAAAAGGAAATTACAAGTCGCTTCAAGACAATGTTTTATAGTAAGTGGGATATAAATAAAATAAATAAAATAATGATTTATGCTTTTTGGAGGTTTGTGCTTATTAGGGTTATCATGCAGAATGGCGTCAGGAGCCGAATAATAACATGCATTGGATTTGTAACGGATCCAGGATTTGGATCAGCGTTGCAAAAGTTATGTCTCCAGTTTTCTGGATCAATCTCAAGCATGCCCAGGAAATGGAAAATATATGTGGATGCACAAAGGGCAAGTTTCACAAACCCATAATTTGATGACAGGCAGGATAGACTGACTAGACAGCAGGAGTGCTTGAGCAGAAGCTGTATCCAATTATGTGGGAATAATTGGATGTGGTGGAAAGCAGTGCATTTTGGGAAATGGTATCAGCCTGCCCTTTGCAAGTTGGCAAAAAAAGAGAAAGAAAATCATTACAAGTTTTACTGCTAACAACCCAAGTTTAATGGTTTAAGAAATGTCTAGTAAACAGGCCCAATATTATAAATGTTTCCAGGAATTCTGACCGTCACAAGTCAATTAATCTATGGAGGTGCCTCTCCCGTGAAGCTTCAATGGTTTTGTGGTGACCATAAACAATTCCAGCCCCACTCTTGCCTGTTTATGACATCTCCCAAGCCTTGGTTAAATGATTTCCACGGAGAGAGAACATAGTTCATCTGCTGTCCTGTTCCATAAGAAGAAAGTAATAGTGTGCTGTTGTTGTTTAAAGCTAGCAAGCACGCAAACCCCAGGGATGAGGACGTTGTAAATAAGTTGGTCTGAATCAGCCTTGCCCATAGGCTGCCTTTTGTGTGTCAAGACCCCGAAGCCACCCTCTCATTGATGAATAAGACACAAGAACATGGATATTAGGTTAATGGGTAGTGGGCAAATTTAGGCCATGACTTTATTGGTTACAGAATGTGAGCGGTATTGGCTTAGGCATTGGATTTTTTTAAAAAAATGTTTTATTAGCAATTTCAATATAACAACATATCAAAACATTTCATATTCATTATTTTACCCCCTTCCCCCACCCCACCCCCTTCTTTTCTTTACATTTCCAACATATCTTTGACCCGGTTTTGTACATTTTTGCTATCTGTACTGGTCTTGTATACCATCTGTACATCATTTTCATATAGTTTTCTTTCAAGAAAGAACAGTCTGTAAATTTTATATCTGTTTTCCACAATTTTTCCCAATCCTCAAATTGTATGTTATGTCCTATATCTTGTGCCCATTTGATCATGACCGGTTTTACCTCCTCATCTTTTGTTTCCCATTCTAACTGGATACTATATGCACCCTTCAGCAACTTCACTTCTCCTTCTATAATTTCCTTTTGAAATCTAGAAGTAGTATAACCAAATCCTGGCTTAAGCATTGGAATTGACCCGACTACATCGGACTCCTGCCCATCATGCAGGGAGTCCAGTAAGGGTCAACCACCGGTAGGGGGAGCTCAGTCAATGCAAACCAATTCAAGCTCCCCCTGGGTTCCCGATGGGGTCGTGGCATAGTAATAGCCCTGCCCCAGGCTTCAGACAAGATCCACACCCCCGGATTCCTTTAACGGAATACCCTTAAGCTTGGAGGGGCAGGTGATGGCCACACCTCCCCTCCCCCATCATAAGGTCAACCAATGCCTAACCGTAAAACCTTACAAAGTTGTGACGATTGCTATGAGGTAGGCGAAAACCCTACCAAGTGGGAAAATTCCTACCAGGCCCCTCAACGGTGACCATCCGAGGTCGGTAGCAAAGCCAATGTCGAAACCTGAAAATAAGGAGGGTGGATGGGAGATTGAGGAAGCGAGCCAAGAGGAGGTACATTCTTTCACCTTTGGTGGACATGCCCAAGGATTAAGGCTTTCTGAGAAATGATATATAATGAAATGAAAAAGGTATTTAAATATACCTTCTTGAAGAAACCAGAGGCTTTTCTCCTGGGTATGGTCGGCCAATTGGTGCCAAAGAAGGATAGAACATTCTTTATGTATGCTACAACAGCAGCAAGAATACTCATTGCAAAGTACTGGAAGACACAAGATTTACCCACCGTGGAAGAATGGCAGATGAAGGTGATAGACTATATGGGACTGGCAGAAATGACCGGCAGAATCCATGACCAGGGAAGAGAGACAGCGGAAGAAGATTGGAAGAAATTTAAAGACTATCTCAGGAAACATTGCAAAATTAATGAATGTTAGAACGATGTTGATTTTAGAAATTAAGTGGTTTTCAGCTGTAATGATTAAGTAAAAAGAAAAGAAAGGTTAAAAACTAAACAAAAATTAAGGGAGAGGATTTGCTTGCACCTCAGTTTAAATGGGGCCCGGCCACAGCCCCCCAGCCAGCGGATTGGCTGGCTGGACAATGACATGGCCGGGAACCTCTCGGTGATGCAGGACTTCGTCTCCTGCCCCCAGAGGGGAGTGGGTGGCCACGTGGTCCACCACAATTCCTCCCCACTGGGAAGTGGAGCGGATTAACTGTTTCATGCTGTTACCTCTAAAATGGTCAGTGTAGGAGATGGCTCGGGAAGGGGAGGAAACAAATGGCAAGTGGCCTCAAACAGGGTTAGGCTAGTGAGGCAGCATCACTGGGTGTGCAGCCAAGAAGGGTGCCTTCTCAAAGCCCAGTAAGTGCTATCCCTGCTTTAGGAAGGAAGTGTGAGGGCTCTGACAGGATCCTTCTACCTCCTTCCCAAAGCTGGGCACACACTTACTGGGCTTTGAAGGAAAGGTAGGAGGGCTCTAGGAACCTGTCAGAGCCTTGTGCCTCCTTCCCAAAGCCTGGTTTAAGCCGGCACTGCGAGGGCTGAGGGGAGGCAGCAACTGGCTTCACACAGGGCAGTATATTACCAAGGTCTGTGTGATGGCCTAGGACTCGGGCTCGGGCTCGGAACCAGAGGTGTCTCGGTCCGCACCGGATCCTCTGCCTCAGGCGGCATCTGAACCGAGTCTGGGGCCTGATCCTGAAGAGTCCCAGTCTGCACAGGTTCCCCTGCAACAAGCTCCAGCTGGGCCGAGTCAAGGGCCTGAGCCTGCCCTGGCTCCAGATACAGGGATTACCTTCTTGCCTTCAGCTGGGCCATCACTTACAGCTGCTCCACTACCAGTTTGGTCAGGGGAGGCTGAGGCGGCCCCTGGGTCTAGTAACCCACCGACGTCTCCCGAGCTGCAGAGACTGAGGTCTGGCAGAAGGAGAGACCTGAGTACTCGCAGAAGGAGTGCTCACCTTCGGGAGAAACAGGGAGGTGAGTCGCCAGGGGATCAGGACCGGCCACTACCCCAACAAACAAAGATAAAAGGCTGTCAGACCCTGCCCCAGGTTGCAGGAGCAATATTGCTGCTCGCTGGTACCCGCCTGTTACCCTGTGTCTGACCTAGCCTGGTTTCCTGCCTTGGCCTGTTGGACTGACTCCTTGTGGAACCCTTGGATTTGGGACTTGACCTGGACTGCGTTGCTCGCGTAAACCCCCAGGCCCAGCACAGTCTGCCCCTGTTCTAAGGCAAGGTGATGTTACACCTCAGCTCTCCCTCTGGTGTAACCAGATTGCATACCCTCCAACATTATTCTGATGAAAATAGGGATGTCCTATTCAATTATTTATTTATTTTCAATCAATCAATCAATCTTTATTATGGTCCAGAGACCCAACAAATCATTACAAATCAATACACAATTCATATTTATTATTATTATTATTATTATTATTATTATTATTATTATTATTATTATACCCCACCCATTGGTCTGGGTGTCCCCAGCCACTCAGGATGGCTTATGGTGCAGATAAAAACATAGTAAAACATCAAACATTAACAATTTCCCTATATAGGAACTGCCTTCAGATGCCTTCTAAAGCTTGTATAGTTACTTATCTCCGTTGCTCGTGGGTCGCCTAACTCCATACCCTCCAACATTTCTCCAGTCCTAATAGGGACGTCCTAAATAAAAGTGGGACATTCCAGGATGAAATCAGAAACCAGGACAGCTTCTGTAAATCCAGGACTGTCCCTGGAAAATAGGGACACTTGGAGGGTCTGAGATTGAAGGGCTGGTAATAGAGACATTTCAGGTAGAAAATACACACTATGCTTTTAGAGCATATTTGAAGCATATTTGCCCTCTCAAAGAATACTGGGGCGTGTCGTTTACCCCTCACAGAGTTACAAGGCCCAGCAATCCTTCGCCAACTACAGCATCCAGAATTCTTTGAGAGAAAGAACGTGTTTTGAATGTGTTTTAAAGGTAGGTCCGCAGCCTGAGAGAGGAAAGTCAAGCGGTAGCTGGTCCCAGCCAGGCCTGTTCGAAGGGACTGACCGCTTCACGTCTCCCTTTGAAGAAGAGGGGAGAAAGCTTACCAAGTCAAATGCAGCTCAGATGCTTCACAAACTATCTCCATCCCAGCTTTTCTAAATCTCAAGGGGGCAGGTGAAAGCGAAGAGGTGGGGCCCCATACATGACAGGTAGGCTGGATCAGGTCCACCTAACTCAGTGCTCTCAATGTGGCCAACCAGACACCCATGGGAAATCTGCAAGCACAACAGCACCCTCCACAATTATGATTTCCCACACCTGGTATTCAAAAGCATACTCCCTCCATCAGTGGAAGTAGAACATAGCCATTGTGACTTATCCTCCATGAATTGCTCTGAAACCCTTTTAAAGACATCCAAGTTGGCAGACATTGCGGTAGCAAATTACTATATTATTTACTGTATAAATTATTAGGCCAAACTTTTGTGTTGCAGCTTCTGCAGAACTGGGAATTGTGCTTCTTTCATCCTCCACAATTTTAAAAGCATCAGAGAGTTGGCAGCTCTTAAGGACACTTTTGGAGAGATCCAACCCATCACCTTCCTGCTGTTAGAAACCTTTCAACTGTGTTATTTGCTGGTGGTCGTACAAAGCACCAGCCAGGTTATGGAAGGAAGCAGGCAGGACACATTAGGGTGACTTAGGGGAACGGAACTGGAGACGGAAAGATCAGAAGGAGGAATTTGTTGAAAAGACTTACAGGAATATTTGTGTGAAGTCAGTTGATTTGGTGTTTAATTTGCTGCTGTTACTGTGTGTGGAACCCATTGCTGAAGCTGTGCTAAGTTTGTTATTGGTATAAGCTAAGTTTGTTATTGGTATGAGCTTTCGTGTGCGTATCTGAAGAAGTGTGCAACTTAGTTGGTCTCTAAGGTGCTACTGGAAGGAATTTTTAAAATTTTGTTTCTTCCTTAAAAAGGAAAAGGTAAAGGACCCCTGGATGGTTAAATCCAGTCAAAGGAGACTATGGGATGCAGCACTCATCTCACTTCAGGCCGAGGGAACCGGCATTTGTCTTTCCAGGTCATGTAGCCAGCATGACTAAATCACTTCTGGTGCAACGGAACACCGTAGCTCAAAGAAACGCTGTTTACCTTCCTGCGACAGCGGTACCTATTTATCTACTTGCACTAGTGTGCTTTCGAACTGCTATGTTGGCAGGAGCTGGGACAGAGCAATGGGAGCTCACCCTGTTGCACAGATTTGAACCACCAAACATCTGATCGGCAAGCCCAAGAGGCTCAGTGGTTTAGACCACAGCACCACCTGCACTTCCTTTATAAGAGCATGGCTACCCTACAAATCTAAACCAGCTTTAAACTTTTCACAACACCCAACCTAGAAACCCTGGAAACTGTAATTCTAGGGAGAGGGGGAAGGGGTCTGAGCAACCTCACAGAGCAATGGTTTCCACCATTATTTGATGTGTGCTGTGATAATTAAACTCATTTCAAAGAAGTTTAAGGTTCTAGTGAAGATATGGCTACACATTGGTTGAAATGCAAAAGATCTTGATTGCATTCAATGTTTGAGTTTCCTACAGAGTCAAGCACAAGTTAATATCAGTAGTGTTTGCTTTATTGAAAAACACATACTGAGGGTTACAGAAATGCTATAACTTGGATTTGTTTGTTCAATCAATTTCAATCCTCTGGGGCAGAGGTTATTGGCTAATGGGATCACGGGCTATAGAGACCAATCATTAAACTTCGCACACAAAGAAGACAGCTTTATAGAGGGGAAGGAATAAAATGGAGTTCAAGGAGAGCCCAGGTTATAATTTTTATTTTTAAAAAAAAGATGAATGAACCAGCAATTGTGAATCAGGAATCACTGATATTGTGAAGCGTTAACTTGCACCACAGCAGCCCAAAGGGATCCTAGTGGCTATTTACAGTAGATAAGAAGATCAAATGCTTATGCCAGTTAACATGGGAGCAACGGTGGAGTAAATGGACCATAAACTTTGCAGGAAGTTTAATTTGCAGGAGGTTTTCCCTCTTGAATGCATGTGTTCTATAGTTGGAGATTTCATATTCCCCCACCACGCTGAAATTTCCATCACAGGTTTATCTCTAATTTAGAGAATGAGGTGATGCACTGAGAGCACCCACAACATATGGGCACTGAGTACCTTGCGAGGTTTGGGAACCCAGGAAATATCTGAGTCGGGTTGACATGGCAGATTCCTCTGGACTAGGGCTAAAGAGAGAAGTGTTGAGTTTTTATTTTTCTATGCTGGTTAGTGGATGGGAGTATACTATTGCTTTCTGTTACTGTGCTGCCAATGTTGTTGCCACTATCATTGGAGGATGGGAGCTACGAAAGGAGGGAATATGTTAATGTTTATATGTCCCCCCCCCCATTCTAATTTATAATGTCTTTATGTATTCATCTATATCGTAGGGTTGCCAATTGTTGAGCTTTTTAAGTCAGCCTGGTTAGCAGCTATTGATAGGCTGGTCAACAATGCATTTGTCTAATCCTCTATTTAACAACAACAACAACAACAACAGCAACAACAACAACAACTCAAAAGCTAACCATTTTTTTGTAGTGCAAAAACTTAATTCCTTAGAAGCAACTTTTTCTTCTTCTGCCAAGCATGGAAAATAGACAGAAGCACAGAAACATATTATATTTGCAATACAGAAAAGGCTTTTATACTAGTCAAACTTCAAACTGCATTTTCTTTTATGAAGCCGGTAAAAGGGAAAAACATTAATGCAAAAAGTCTCAAAGTGCTGTCTGCTGTCTCTTAGGCAAATACATTTTTGTGAGCTTTGACATTCCTGTCCATCTCCCTATTTGATCAACCATTCCTTAAAGAAAGAGGAGAATCGTGCCTTTCCTTTTTTTCCCCTTCCAGCTTCCTTTATTTTATTTTATTTTGTAGTCGTAGTTTGTCACTGTTATTAAATTCTAGAATATAATTCAGGATGCTCTTGATGAGGACACAACTCTTGATGAGAACACATTGTACTCAATGGGGTTGCTTTATTGCTTATTTTAATAGGTTGTTTATATTTTAATATTGGAATGGGAGTGCCCTATGGTGTATTCCAGTTGCGTAATGTGATTATGGTTTCAATGGTTTCAATGGTTATATAACCATTTTTATACTTCTAAGTTGCTGAAATGTCAATTTTGACATTAGCAGTATTTAAATTAAAATAAATTTGTTTAGTTTCTGGTTTGTGTTTGTAAGTATTGCAATTATCAATAAAAGTTTTTAAAAAAGAAGATGATGATATCTGTCCTCTCTCATCCAGGTCAATGCTTTCATCTCCTTCGTTTTCCCAATGGTCGTCATCTCCGTCTTGAACACCATAATTGCCAACCAGCTCATCATCATGTTCAAGCAAGCCGCACAAGAAAACCAGGTGTGCACTATTGGAGGCCAGCAAACGATGCTCAGCATGTCCATGGAGCCTGGCCGTGTACAAGCCCTGAAGCATGGCGTCCGAGTCTTACGTAAGTTCCTCTTTCTCTTTAAGCCCTCTTCCTAGATTCCTGCTGTCAGAGACTGCCTCCAGGTCCCAGCTCACAGAAGACCAACGCTAGCCGGCAGAACTGTACAAAAGTCTTTATTGAAGTTTAGTTTCCATTTTCAAGCTCTAGCGTGCGTCTCTACGTCTAGACCCTAGACCAGCGAAGCCTCGTCTGAGTCTCCGCCCCCTGTACACCAGTTTAAGACTCTAGCCTTACTCCACCTTCTTCGTTTCTCCTTCCGCCTCTGGGTCCTACTACCCCCCGGGGTGCCTTCCTTCCTGGACGCCTCGGATGCGGACCCCTCGGACTCCTCCCCCTCTCTTCGGCGGGCTTTGGGACCCGGCTCCCTCTCCGGGCTGCTCATTGCGCCACCCTCTTGTACATTTGAACTTGGCGCGCGCGCGCTGCCCCTGACCTTCCTTTTGACCGTTTCCTCGCTCTCTGATGCAGGCGTGGCTAACCCTGACTCATGTCCTTCCGCTGACGGAAAGCTGCCTGCTGCCGATGCCTGGGACTCCTCCCCCCTACTGCTCTCCGGTGGAGAAGCTGGTCCCGATTTCCAGCTGCTGCTCTCTGAGTCCCCTCTGGCCCCTCCTTCCTGAGGTGTTCCCTCTGGCAACCCCCTAGCTCTGACCACGGGAGCCCCTTTCTGTGAATCCTCTGATTCGCTGGAGAGACTTAGAGACCTCGGACGGCTATCATCGCTGACCTCTCCCTCGGATTCCTCTCCCTCGGTCTCTAAATCCTCCCTTTCCTGTCCCTCTGCTCCTGAACCCCTGACACCTGCATATCTTGACAGACTTTCTTTTGCTGAGGTCTGGCACTTGAGACTTGGAAGTTACCGGCTATTAGCCTTCTCAAAACAAACTTCCAGAATGCCCACCTCACTGATGAAGCATTTTCCAACTCCTGTTTGCTTTAGGCTAGCAAAATGGCTGCCCTCATACTTCATGGACTGTGTGTGGATGGCAAAGTTTGTGGAGATACCTTCAAAGTTCCCCTTAGTATATTGAGGCCTCCCTCTTAATAATAATAATAATAATTTATTATTTATATCCCGCCCATCTGGCTGAGTTTCCCCAGCCACTCTGGGCGGCTCCCAATTAAGTGTTAAAAACAATACTGCGTTAAATATTAAAAACTTCCCTGAACAGGGCTGCCTTCAGATGTCCTTTAGAGATAGGATAGCTGCTTATTTCCTTCACATCTGAAGGGAGGGTGTTCCACAGGGTGGGCGCCACTACCGAGAAGGCCCTCTGCCTGGTTCCCTGTAACTTGGCTTATTGCAGTGAGGGAACCACCAGAAGGCCCTTGGAGCTGGATCTCAGTGTCCGGGCTGAACGATGGGGGTGGAGACGCTCCTTCAGGTATATAGGACCAAGGCCGTTTAGGGCTTTAAAGGTCAGCACCATAATGTTAATGGTGTAATGAGTAGCTCCTTCTTGGCTCAAACTATATCGGCACTCCACACCTGAGTTCACTGTTAGGGGGATTGCTCAAGTCTTTCAACTACCTCTTATTAAATGGGACATCTTGGATTGGAACATGGGCAGTTGGCAAAGGTTTCATAACATTGGTGTTGCTTAGAAGATACACTGAAAACTGTGTTACTGTGTACACTGGAGGATGTCGCCACTGTACACCTTCTCCTTGAAATCACATAGATACATGTTTGTTAAGAAAAGTGATAGCAAAAATTTCCTGTGCTGTCCTAGAATGTATGATCCTGGGATCCAGGCAAGGCCAAATGAGTCACTCTTGCCTATAGTCTCTGCGATCCATGATGACTAACCTGGAATACTGTGTTCTACCTCCACTGACTACCACTTGCTGGGATGGGAGAGCAGAATAATAATAATAATAATAATAATAATAATAATAATAATAATAATAATAATAATAATTTATTATTATTATTTATAGCCCGCCCATCTGGCTGAGTCTCCCCAGCCACTCTGGGCAGCTCCCAATCAAATATTAAAAACAGTACAGCATTAAATATTAAAAGCTTCCCTAAACAGGGCTGCCTTCAGCTGTCTTTTAAAGATAGGATAACTGCTTATTTCCTTCACATCTGGTGGGAGGGTGTTCCACAGGGTGAGCGCCACTACCGAGAAGGCCCTCTGTCTGGTTCCCTGTAACCTCACTTCTCGCAATGAGGGAACCGCCAGAAGGCCCTTGGAGCTGGACCTCAGTGTCCGGGCTGAACAATGGGGTTGGAGACGCTCCTTCAGGTATACAGGACCGAGGCCGTTTAGGGCTTTAAAGTCAGCACCAACACTTTGAATTGTGCTCGGAAACTTACTGGGAGCCAATGCAGATCTCTCAGGACCGGTGTTATGTGGTCCCGGCAGCCTCTCCCAGTCACCAGTCTAGCTGCCGCATTCTGGATTAATTGCAGTTTCCAGGTCACCTTCAAAGGTAGCCCCACGTAGAGTGCATTGCAGTAGTCCAAGCGGGAGATAACCAGAGCATGCACCACTGGTGAGACAGTCTGTGGGCAGGGAGGGTCTCAGCCTGCGTACCACTTATTGCACTCAGGGTCTGCTTGCAAGCTTCCCCTGATCATCTGGCTGGCCTCTGTGAGAACAAGAGGCTGGACTGGATGGGCAACTGGCCTAATCCAGCAGCCTCTTCTCTTGTTCTTATGATTGTCCTACTGCACATTACTATTTGAGCTTCTGCTAAGGTCTCAGTGTGAACTAGTTGTTAATTATCCTCGAATAAATACCAGTGTTAAGATATTAATCATATCTGGGATTTCTTTTAAAGCTGCTAATCTGTGAATGAACAAAAGGATATTTTAACAACGCAGCAGTCCTAGCTAAACGAGTTCCCAGTGCAAATACTGAAAGGGGGAAAACAACCACCCTGAATTGATATTTCATTAGATTTTACAATATAATTAAAACACAGGTCTATGTGTCATGTTCAACACAGTCATTATTTGATTACTTAAATAGAATCCACTTCCATTCATACAGTTCCATATACTGCAGCTGCCAATTATATTGTTATTATTGTTAAATCTCATATTTAAACCAGGTTACAACGTAGACAGCAGTAGCAGAAAATTACAGATTTCTCTCTGAAGGCAGCCCTGTTTAGGGAAGTAATGTTTAATGCTGTATTGTGTTTTTAATATTCGGTTGGGAGCTGCCCAGAGTGGTTGGGGAAACCCAGTCAGATGACTGGGGTATAAATTATTATTATTATTATTATTATTATTATTATTATTATTATTAGGTTCATACCATAACCCTAAGATCAACTCTTGAGTTTATCAGAAATACAAATACATCATTATATTTAAAAAACAACAACAACACAACAGAACAAAGGGAGTAACAACAGCAGCAGCAACAAAAACCCAAGTCTCAAAATAGCCCAGTAAGAGCTGAGTATGTTCAACAGCCATGGAAAACAGAGTGACAGCTGGAAAAGAAAAATGGAAGAGGAGGGAGGAGGAGCAGAATGATTTGCTTGGAGGAAACGGCAGGCTAGGACCTTGAACAGGAGCGGGTCCCTATAGGAAGATGGTTGCAACGCATCCTCTGCAAATGCATATTCTTAAAATGAGCTTTGGGTTTGGTGCTTTTGTTGATTCCAAATAGGCTGGGTTCAAATTTCCAGTTCACTTTAACCGAGGGAAATTTAAATGCAAATGCAATGAAATGAAATGCAAATTTGAGAAACACTGCAGTTGATTACCGTTTTTTTCGTGTATAAGATGCCCCCATGTATAAGACAACCCCTAATTTTTGAGCCCAAAATTAAGAAATAAACATTTGGCAACATTCCATGTATAAGACAACCCCCAATTTTAAACTTAAAAATATTGGGGGGAAATATAGTCCTTTGCACGGAAAAATACAGTATATGAATTTGTAAACTGGGAAATTCCCCTGCATGCAAACACCCCCACACCCATTCTAATTCAACACAGGAAGGCCATTTCCCTCCCCCACATCTACTAATAAATGGTTGGGCTGAATTAATGCTCAGCTACGTTAGTTGTGACTAAGCTCCATGTGCAAGCAATGGGACTAACTCATCTCATTGGGGCCTGGGCTGCCATTCTTTGCCTACTTTCTTATGAGTAAGGCCACCTGAATAAAACAGGAATCACTCCCAAGTAACCATGCAGAGACCCAGATCGTAAATCATTAACATCTCATTTAGCATTTTAGAGCACACCTGAAACAAAATGATCTTAAAATTTCATTCTGTTCTTTCCACACAGAATTGCATGCAGGGAAGGAAGTATATTCTTCCTCTTGTCCACAACCCCCCGCGATAGTTCTCTGTTTTACTTCAAGTAAGACTTACGGCTGGCACATTTGAAAGCCTGGAGGGAACATGGATGGCTGGAGAATAGTAAAACTGCCTTCTATTCCTCTGTCGTACACAAAGGAGGCTCAATCAATCTAAACTCTGTAACGTACAGCAAGCTATTAAAGGAGCAAATTACAGCATTCCTTCTCCCTCCAAAAATCAAAGCACACACAGAATGCTATGCAGAATGCATTGAGAAAAAGACATATTGTCTGGGTACTATTGGCATAAGACCACCAAGGTGAAATCATATACTAAATATTCTCATGCTTCTCTGTGAGTATTCACTCATGGGCTAGTTAATGGTAAAGGTAAAGGTACCCCTGACCCTTAGGTCCAGTCGTGACCGACTCTGGGGTTGCGGCGCTCATCTCGCTCTATGGGCCGAGGGAGCCGGCGTTTCTCTGCAGACAGCTTCCGGGTCATGTGGCCAGCATGACTAAGCCGCTTCTGGCGAACCAGAGCAGCGCACGGAAACACCATTTACCTTCCCGCCGGAGCGGTTCCTATTTATCTACTTGCACTTTTGACGTGCTTTCGAACTGCTAGGGCTAGTTACCCGGAGAAAATGGGGGGGAACTTATTTTTTGTAATCAGCACTGAAAATTACATATTTGCACCTTTGGATAAATGTTCTTTGGCAACAGGATTTCAACTGGTTAGTGCAGATCTACAAAATGTAGAGAATAAAAGAAAAAGGGAGGAAAAGTTTAAAATGCAGGAGAAGTGCAATAAGTAAGCTGCAAAGTATTTGTGTGAGGAACTATGCTGAGCTCCAGTTTAGCACCAGATACACCACATAGAGGTGTATATGCTAAGCAAGAACTCTTGTGCTAGAATGGGGACTACAGTGGTGCCTCGCAAGACGAAATTAATTCGTTCTGTGAGTTTTGTCGTCTTGCGATTTTTTTCGTCTTGCGAAGCACAGTGTCGGGAAAGTTTTGGAAAAGCTTCAAAAATCACCAAAGTCTTTAAAAACCTCAAAAAAGGCTACCACACCGCGTTCTATGAGTTGCTCCTCGAAGTCAAGTCGCAACTGTATTAACGGTGTTAAGAAAAAGGAAACAAACTTGCAAGACGTTTCCGTTTTCCATAGGGAAAATCGTCTTGCGAAGCAGCTCAAAAAACAAAAAACCCTTTCGTCTAGCGAATTTTTTGTCTTGCGAGGCATTCGTCTTGCGAGGTACCACTGTATGGGGAATAGTGGTTTGTCTGGATGGATTATTATTATTATTATTATTATTATTATTATTATTATTTATACCCCACCCTTCCCGGTTCAGAAAACCGGGCTCAGGGCAGCTAACAACAAATTTAAAACACTTAATTGATACAACAAAAAACAGCATAAAATACAGTATAAAACATGAATAACAATAAATTCAGAATTCAAAAATCAATTTAGGAGGAAATCCATCCAATAAACATTAGATGATCACCAGGGCTAGCTGGCTAAATTAGCCCTATTTGGGCCAGCGATGAGACCAGGGGAGAATTAGCTGTGGGATCCCAGAGCGGGTAGTCTTCACAAAAAGGGGAGGGGGAGGGAAGGAAGGGGAATAAAAGATCAGGCTAAATTCAAATTGAAAGCCAGGCGGAATAGGAAATTAAAACCTGCAGGGCCCTGGTCTCATGGGACAGAGCGTGCCACCAGGTCGGAGCCATCACTGAGAAGGCCCTGGCCCTGGTGGAGGATAATCTGACTTCCTTAGGGCCCGGGACCTCTAAACTATGATTATTCATGGATGTGAAATAACTTGTGGTCAGGGAACACAGGACTCAACTCTGTGTTGAGTACAGGGTTAAGAAGCCATCAATTTCCATTCTGATCCACGTTCTTGGCAGCCCTGCTTCTATTCTGCTGCAGTTCAGCTTCCACCAAAAACCATGTTATTCCTCTTCCTCTTTGCTGTGGTGAAATTGTGTGTGATTTATTAATTATGTCACAAAAGGGCTGGAAGCAATATACTTGGTTTTCAGACACTTGATCGTCTTGGGTGCCCTTCCTCTGCACACATTCCAGCTTGTCAATATCGTTTTTAAATTGTGGTGCCCAGAACTGGACGCAGTACTCCAAGTGTGTTCTAGCCAAGGTAGAATAGAGCAGGACTATGACCTTCCCTTGATGAGGACACTATGCTTCTGTTGATGCAGCCTAGAATAGTATTAGTTTTCTTTGCTGTTGTATCACACTGTTGACTCATATTAAGCTTGTGATCTACTAAAAAGCCCTAAATCCTTTTCATATGTGCTACTGGCAAGCCAGGTGTCCCCCATCTTATATATGTACAGCTGGTTCTTTCTGCATAATTGTAGAACCCTCCTGAAATTCATTTTGCTAGCTTTAACTGGTTCTCTAATCTGTTAAGGTCATCTTGAATCCCAATTCTGTCTTCTGAGGTATTAGCTACCCCTCCCAGTTTGGTGTCATCTGCAGCCCTCTGAGCATGCCCTCTATTCCTTCATCCAAATCATTTATAAAGATGTTGAACCACACTGGGCCCAGGACAGACCTCTGTGGCACCCCACTTGTCTTTGAAGTCTGCTTCAGGTGGCCCCAAATGTCATTACAAGTTGGATAATGAATCCAAATTACTTTGTGTTCATTTCCTACCTTCTAGGATTAGCCCCCTGTTGAGTTCAGCATGCAGTTAAGACAATCAGCAAAACATATTTGAAATAGTTTTTTTTTACATCAAAATTAATGTTAAGCCCTGAAATCAAATTGCAAATGAAATTTTAAAAGGAGTGTAGAACAAAGATAACTTGTGTATGTACACATAGAATATCTTAGGCAGCTGAGCTCTTATCAGGCTCTGCCTTGGCTTTCATTTTTTTAAAGAAACTGTTTCTGCACAACAATGAGAAATAGAAACTACTTGTCTGTCTAAATGAAAAGCTGAGGATCTAGCAGTTCTGCTGGAGGGAACCAGTGAACATAAATCATTTTGCTGGGCCTGGAACTAACTTGTAACCCAGGACCCGCATTCATTGACCTATGTTCTAGAGCCTCTAAACCCTATCAAGTGCACTGGCTCCACTTGTCCCTGGGATTATAACATCCCTGATCATTATAATGCCCACTCTCCAGCAGGTTGCTACACTCCAATGGTTATTCCTGCCTTGGCATGGGAAATGTCAGCAGAAACCAATGAATAATATTGAGAGGGTATGTGTGCTGGTCCCGAGGGTTAACCGTGCGGCGAGGTCCGAGTCCAGTCCGAGGTTGAGGGTGCGGTATGGAGGCTGTCCATCAAAGCTGAAGCTGGGTCCAAGGCAGGGAGTCAGGTGAGGTCAGGAACTCTGGCAGAAGAGCAGGACAGGGTGCAGGCAGGAACAGGTAACCAACAATGTTGCTCCCGCAACCTGGGACTGGGGCTGGGTGGCTTTTATCTGCCCCAAGGCATAGGGCAACCCAGGTCCACAGGTGACTCACCTCTCCTGGCCTGGAGGTGAGCACTTCTCCTGCGGGAACTTAGTTCCCTCCGCCTCTCTGCCCTGAGCCTCTGCAGTTCAGGAGAGGCTGGAGGGTTACCGGACCCAGAGGCAACCTCAGCTTCCCCTGACGGGGCTGAGAGTGGAGCACCTGCAGGCAATGCGTCCTCCATCACCTCAGGAGCCAGAGCAGACTCAGCTGGTGCCTGCACCTGAGGATCCATTACAGGTGAGGACCCTTCAGGCTCAAGCCCCAGCCCCGGCTCAGCTGGTTCTGGAGGCGGGAATCCTGTGCAGGCTTGGATTCCTCAGGTTCAGCCTCCGAGTCTGAATCCCAGGCCATCACAGTATGTCACATCTACACACACCCTTTCTCTAACTACAACTCCTAGCAACAGGACTCAGGAACTCACAGCTCTCCAAATGTTGGGCTACAATTCCTATCATCCTGGAACACTGATCCTCATGCCATGGCTCATATTTAAAAGCTTGGCGGGTGGGGCATGGAAACTTGTTGGGACATCTTTGTTGCTTCCATCCACTTCCAAGCTTCTTGCCCTACTCTTGAACTCCTGAACCATGACCCTTGAGCTTTGTGTCTGCTCCTGAGTCTGTGTCTGAATAAACATCTATTTCTTACTTACAAGTAAGAGCCATACAGAGCCCATTGGAGGCTTTCACATTAATGCCACAATTTCTTCCTAGGAAATGGATAATAGTCTTGCAGATGTTGGGTAAATATTGGGGTCCAATACCCTGTAGATTCAGGCTGCATGGCCAATAAGATCCAGAAGCCAATTGCCGTTCAAGCAGGACATTTATTTCGGTTTGCAAATAGTTGAAGAGAGACATACAAAATAGGGGAAAGCACAAACATTTATACACTTACAAGCAAAGGGGCAGATGTGTCTAAATAAGGCAGAACTTCCTTCTACCAGCTTCTACTGGTTTAATCACAAGGCATAGGAACGTTTTTATCGTCCCCTCCTTCCTTTATCCTCAACTGTTATAGCAATAGCTCCTGCATACGTTTTGTTCTGTCCTTATCTCTTGGTTTTCTTGCAAGCACAAGCTTCACATTCCAACATTCAGCCTTTCTCACAAACATTTCAACTTTCATTTTATATTATATCTATAATTTCTGAAGCACAGAAACATTCCTCATGATCCTGCAGCCCAGCAGGATTCTGTTCTTAAGATGGGGTGTGATGCCATGTGAGAACCTCATTGACCAGTATGTTTCCGAGCACAATTCAAAGTGTTGGTACTGACCTTTAAAGCCCTAAACAGCCTCAGTCCAGTATACCTGAAGGGGCATCTCCACCCCCATCGTTCTGCCTGGACACTGAGGTCCAGTGCCGAGGGCCTTTGGGCGGTTCCTTCCCTGCGAGAAGCCAAGTTACAAGGAACCAGGCAGAGGGCCTTCTTGATAGTTGCACCTGCCCTGTGGAACGCCCTCCCACCAGATGTCAAAGAGAAAAACAACTACCAGACTTTTTGAAGACATCTGAAGACAGCCCTGTTTAGGGAAGCTTTTAATATTTGACGGACTATTGTATTTTAATATTTTGTTGGAAGCCACCCAGAGTGGCTGGGGAAACCCAGCCAGATGGGCAGGGTATTAATAATAATAATAATAATAATAATAATAATAATAATAGCTGTGGGGACAGCTGAATCAGCCCTAACTCTTGAGCAAAAAAAGCTGTAGCTCTGGAGAGATTTAAAACTTTTATCGGTCAAGAAACAGGTCTGTACTTTTTTCCCTTTCCTTCCCCAGGCTAATTCCCCAGACTAATTAGGCAGATCCAATTCCAAACAATTTATTGGCTTGTGCCAGTTTGTGAATTAAGCTCATTTGGCAATTCATTAAACAGGTTGCTCTGCCTGGGATCGTAGCCTTTCAGCTCATTTGCCAATACCACCCAAGTGGGAAAACTTCAAAGAACTCACCTGGGGTGCCATTGGTTTTCTAAGAGCTACTCGACTTTTCCTGCCTTGGAGGTGAAAAACTTGTTCTTGTGTGAGCCCCAGAAAATTATGCCTATAGATGGCTGTAGTTCTTATGTATCCTTATGCATGCAGCGCCATCAATGTGTGTCAGGGTTTGCAGAGTTCTGCAAACAAACAGAGGTAGGTCTATGCCTGCAAGGAGCTTACAGTCCAAGTTTTAGCAGTGGGAGGAAGGGAAGAGAGCCAAAGGTAGGGATGGATGAATGGGAACAAATGCAGTCACATGCTCAGTAGCACGTGTGATTAAAGGCCTAAGTCCAGAGAAGGCCTGCTCCAGAGATAGGATCCTATCTTTGGGAAAACCACAAGAAAGCATTAGCGGAGCCCTGGAGACATTGGAGGAATATGGGAAATTTTCGGGTTTTAAATTAAACAAAGCCAAAACAAAGATGTTGACAAAAAATTTGGATAATGATGAAAAGGAGAAATTAGAGAGAGAATTTGGAATTAAAGTGGTTAAAAAAGTAAAATACCTAGGAATTTGGCTTACATCAAAGAACATAAATTTAATTGAAGACAACTATTCGGCAACATGGAACAAAATCAAAAGAGATCTGGACGTGTGGAGCAGAATTAAACTTTCATGGCTGGGCAGGATGGAAGCTATAAAAATGAATATATTACCCAAGATGCTGTTCCTATTTCAAAACATTCCGGTTATAAGAGGATCCAAAATATTTAAAGAATGGCAAAAAACTCTCGCGAGATTCATATGGCAAGGCAGAAGGCCTAGGATCAGATTTAAATTACTTACAGATAGAAAGGAGAGAGGAGGACTTGCTGTTCCCAATTTAAGACTCTATTATGAAGCAACCTGCTTATGCTGGATTAAAGATTGGATAACTCTGGAGAATACTGACCTACTGGACCTAGAAGGAGTAGACAATAGGTACGGCTGGCATGCCTACCTTTGGCTAAACAAAGGGAAGGTACACAAAGGATTTGCGAGCCACATCATTAGAGGCTCCCTTTATGAAGTCTGGGAAAAAAACAAAAAATTGTTAGAGTGGAAAACACCTTGGTGGCTATCCCCTACAGATATTTTATCAATCAAGAAGATAAATTTGGAAGAACAAAAACTGACATATGAAGACTTATTAATAAGATCTCAGGACAACTGGAAATTAAGACCTTATGAGGAGTTGAAGGAGAAGTTGAAGGACTGGCTGCAGTATCATCAGATTAATGCATTATGGACAGAAGACAAAAAATTAGGAATGAATGAAAAAAAATCCAAATTTCAAATCGAAATAATTGAGAGTAAATCCAAATTAATATCCAAAATGTATAACATCTTATTAGAATGGGACACAAAGGATGAAGAAATTAAAGAAGTCATGGTTAAATGGGCGATAGACTTGGGGCACAATATTGAATATGAAAAATGGTTTAAACTTTGGAATGAGGGAATAAAATTTACGGCAAGCGCTGCAATTAGAGAGAACCTAGAGAAAATGGTATACAGATGGTATTTAACACCGGAAAAATTAAACAGGATGTACAAGACGGGTAATAGGAAATGTTGGAGATGTAGAATAAAAGAAGGCAATTTTATACACATGTGGTGGACATGTGAGGAAGTAAAAAAGTTTTGGAACCAAATATATGAGGAATTAAAAAAAATACTAGGATACACATTTTTGAAAAAGCCCGAGGCATTCTTGTTGGGGATGGTGGGAAAAGAAATACGGGACAAAGATAGAACCTTATTTCAATATTCAACAGCAGCGGCCAGAATGTTAATCGCTCAAAATTGGAAGGGAACAAATTTACCAACAGTAAAGGATTGGCAATCAAAATTATATGGCTTCATGGAATTGGCAAAGATGACACAAAGAATTAGAAATCAAAAAAAAGCAAAGTTAAAAGAGGAATGGTCTAAATTTTCAGCTTATATGGAAGGCAATCTTAGAAACTTACCAACTATAGCAGGTTTATTATAAAACTTCTGATGTGCAAACCAAAAACCAACACCAGCAGTAAATTATAAGGTATAAAAATAAAACCCGAAACCAATACGGAAGGAAGTAGAGGTCGTTTGTTAAGTGTAGTAGGTAATTTTCGGGTGTTTTTTCTTTTTGCTTTTTTCTTTTTGTGTTTATGATTTTTGCTATTTTTTATGTTTTGTCTTATGTACTGTATTCTGTGTATTTTCTTTTCTTTATTGTAAAATTTTTTGTTGGTGTATTGACAAAGGAAACTCAATAAAAAGATTAAAAAAAAAAAAAAGAGAAGGCCTGCTCCAGAGAAGCGGACACGGAGCAATGGATCCAAACTACAAGAAAGAAGATTCCACCTAAACATTAGGAAGAACTTCCTGACAGTAAGAGCTGTTCGACAGTGGAATTTGCTGCCAAGGAGTGTGGTGGAGTCTCCTTCTTTGGAGGTCTTTAAGCAGAGGCTTGACAACCATATGTCAGGAGCGCTCTGATGGTGTTTCCTGCTTGGCAGGGGGTTGGACTCGATGGCCCTTGTGGTCTATTCCAACTCTATGATTCTAAGTCAAAGCTGCCCCACAGCCTTGTTGACATCCAGACAAGCAAGAGGCCTTATCCAAGTTCAAGTACACACACTAGCCTCGAAGAAGGCCATTGAAGGGTGTTGCCTGGGGAGAGGTTCAAAGGATCAGGGAGGGAGGCCTGAGGTTCCCCACCCTAGGAGGGGTCAATAGCATTTGGCCTTAGCAGCTAAAATTGTTGGGAAAACGCCCTGGGAAGGCTGCAAACCTCCCTAGTCTCCAGAGCATGGCCCTCTCTGGCTGTAAATCTTCTTCAGTCCAGAGTAGCCGGTAATAAGCGACCCTTCTCTCCTGAAAAGAGGACACCAGTCTTCTGGTATATCATAGCAGAAGACTCAATCGTAGTTCTAAAACTACTTTATATGCACAGACTCAATCAGTACGTCTGTGCTCTCTGAACACCAGTACAGAACAGCAACACACCCAGAAGTGAAACCAACTTCCAGTAGGTCTCAGAAGGAAGAGATAATACAGACTTCC
This sequence comes from Podarcis muralis, assembly GCF_964188315.1. Taxonomy (NCBI): domain Eukaryota; kingdom Metazoa; phylum Chordata; class Lepidosauria; order Squamata; family Lacertidae; genus Podarcis; species Podarcis muralis. The sequence goes on from NC_135659.1 coordinate 92,592,230, forward strand.
TTTCTCACGCTCTTTCAGACACTCACATGATGTATACAAATCATAGTACCACTCGCTGGAGCAGCTCGGATAGATAAAAATCCCAACAAAAATGAGCTTCCACATGTGATGATGATGATGGATGATGAAGATAATTAGATTATCTCATTAGATAATCCTGCATTGCCAGGGGTTGGACCAGATGGCCCTCAGGGTCCTGTCCGACTCTGTGATTCTATAATTCTATAATTGTGCCCCACCCATTTGACTGGGTTGATCCAGCCACTCTGGGCACCTTCCAACAAATATAAAACATCAAACTTTAAAAACTTCCCGATAGAGGGCTGCCTGCAGATGTCTTCTGAAAGCTGTATAGTTATTTATCTCCTTGACATCCAATGGGAGGGCATTCCACAGGGTGGGCACCACTACCGAGAAGGCCCTCTGACTGTAAGAAGCTGGAGGCAGATGATGAAAGGGGACAGTTGTTGCTATGACCTGTGTGGATGCTTCTGTGTGCTGGGCCCGGGGGTAACCTGTGAAATGTGGTCCAGGACCGGTCCAGAATCTGGAGGTTCTGCTAGGAGTCAGTCCGACAGGGCCAAGGCAGGACACAAGGCCGGAAACCAGGCAAGGACAGGGGCAGGATCTAGCACACAGCAATGTTGCTCCCGCAACCTGGGGTGGGGTCCGATAGCCTTTTATCTTTGTTGGGGTAGCAGCCGGTCCTGATCTGCCGGCGACTCACCTCCCTGTTTTGCCTGAAGTCAAGCACTCCTCCTGCGAGTACTCAGGTCTCTCCTTCTCTCAGACCTTAGTCTCTGCAGCTCGGGAGATGTTGGTGGGTTACTAGACCCAGGAGCCGCCTCAGCCTCCCCTGACCCAACTGGTAGTGGAGCAGCTGTAAGTGATGGCCCATTGATGGCGAAGAGGTAATCCCTGCATCTGGAGCCAGGGCAGGCTCAGGCCCCTGACTCGGCCCAGCTGGTGTTTGTTGCAGAGGAACCTGTGCAGACTAGGGTGCTTCAGGATCAGGCCCCAGACTTGGTTCAGGTGATGCCTGAGGCAAAGGATCCAGTGCAGACTGAGTCTCCTCTGGTTCCGAGTCCAAGCCCAAGTCCCAGGCCATCACATTCTGAAAGCAAGGCACTCCTGCAGCAGGATGTTTTCTCTTCATTTTTGCCTCCAGAAAGCGGCATTTGGTGGTAAACCGCTTCTAAACGTGGATGATCCATTTACCTTTCGTATCTAAGAACCATTGATATGGATCTGTGTCAGGGCCGCCTCAGGTCCCAGCTCACAAGAGACCAACGCCAAGTCCTCTTTATTTACAAAAGTCTTTATTGAAGTACATTGTTTGTTCCACAGCCGAGGCGCGCAGCCCCACGTCTGTTACGCTTAGACCGCTGAAGTCCCCTCTGAATCAGTCCCGCCTCTACACCAGTTTAAGAGGCTTGTGCTGGTCCACCTCTTCCTGTCCTTCCTTTTCCGCAGGGTCTTTCTGCCCCCCTGGGTTCCTCCCCTCCTGGATTCCCCTGACGCTGAGTCCCCAGACGCCTGCTCCCCCCTCCTCCGTGCTTTGGGACCAGGCTCCTCCTCCGGGCTCTCCGCATTTCCGCGCGCCTCCACATTTGAACTTGGCGCGCGTTCGCTACCTCTGACCTTCCTCTTGACAGCTACACTACTCTCTGTGCTACTCTCCGCCCCTTCTGGCAGGACGTCTTGCCCCGATCTCCTTCCCCTCTCTGCTTCCTGCTCTGCTTCGTCTGTCACACTGGGAACTCCACCCTCTTCACTCCGTTCCGGCGGGGAAGCCGGCCCCGATCTCCAACTCCCACTCGGGGTTCCCCTGCTGCTCCCCTGCTCCTGACGAGTCCCCCCTGTGACTCCCCTTGGCCTGACCAGGGGCGCCCCCTTTTGGGAATCCTCCGATTCACTTGAAAGACTCATGGAAACCCTCAAGTCATTGTCATCCTCCTCCTCCTCGTTCCGGGATTCTTCCCCCTCGCTCTCAGTCTCCTCCCTCATCTGTGCCTCTCTCCCTGAACCCCTGACAATCTGGTTCTCCAAAAATCTGCTCAAGTTCCTCAGGAAGAAACAAACAAACTCATGGCACTGACACAGCAAAGTGTTCATTCTCTGAAGTGCCTGTACCTGGATGTGAGGTACCAACAGGTGGCAATTGATGGTTCGCTGAATGTATGCCCATCCTTTCACACTCCCACTGCATCATGGATTGTGTAGTCTTTAGGGCTATGTGCATTTTTTCTGCATGCAAAAATGAAGATGGTATTAGCAGCTAAGGGCAGAAATATCAAGGATCCGTGGAAAAAAAATAAAAAGCCTTGAAAATGTAGAGGTGCCAATCATATGCCATGCTTGTTAATGTAAGAACAGATAGTAAGTTGATTCCTTGAAATGTCAAGCAGAATTTCTAATGTCTGCCAGAACTTTTGGATCAGGATTTAGAAATTATGGAAATTTAATATTTGTCCTGATCCAGACTTGTCATGGAACTCTACAGGAAGGAACTGGGATGAATTGGCAGAAATCTGAAAGCTTGTTTGTGGCCTCTGATATTCTCTGCAATTAGACTCTATATCTACCTATTGGTATATAAAATTAGTTGCCATGACTCAGAAAATAAATAACCAATTAGTAACCTATTTATGGTAATGTTGTAATATTCAATGCAATCACACTGCTATTAAAAATTGAGATATGCAATTAGATGTATCTGAGATAAACTTGGAGGTGCAAAGAGGGAGACAGATTTGGTCTCCTTGGATACAGTTCTGTGGACAGTTCCATGCAAGTCTAATTTATATCCTCAATATAAAGGCTCCAAGTAGGTCTTTGTCTACTTGGCCCCTAGCCTTGATCTGCGGCAGCAGGGATGCAAAGCCCAGAGAGCCTCATTATTCTATAATAAGCAATGATTAGAATAATAATTATTATTATTTATTATTTATACCCCGCCCATCTGGCTGGGCTTCCCCAGCCACTCTGGGCAGCTTCCAACAAAATATTAAAATACCTTAATACCATCAAACATTAATAGCTTCCCTAAACAGGGCTATCTTCTAAAAGTTTGGTAGTTGTTGTTCTCTTTGACATCTGGTGGGAGGGCATTCCACAGGGCGGGTGCCACTACCGAGAAGTCCATAGAACGATGGGGGTGGAGACGCTCCTTCAGATATACTGGACCGAGGCCGTTTAGGGCTTTAAAGGTCAGCACCAACGCTTTGAATTGTGCTTGGAAACGTACTGGGAGCCAATGTAGGTCTTTCAAGACCGATGTTATGTGGTCTTGGCAGCCGCTCCCAGTCACTAGTCTAGCTGCCGCATTCTGGATTAGTTGTAGTTTCCAGGTCATCTTCAAAGGTAGCCCCACATAGAGCGCATTGCAGTAGTCCAAGTGGGAGATAACCAGAGCATGCACCACTCTGGCAAGACAGTCCGCGAGCAGGTAGGGTCTCAGCCTGTGTACCAGATGGAGCTGGTATACAGCTGCCCTGGACACAGAATTAACCTGCGCCTCCATGGATAGCTGTGAGTCCAAAATGACTCCCAGGCTGTGCACCTGGTCCTTCAGGGGTACAGTTACCCCATTCAGGACCAGGGAGTCCTCCACACCTTCCCGCCTCCTGTCCCCCCAAAACAGTACTTCTGTCTTGTCAAGATTCAACCTCAATCTGTTAGCCGCCATCCATCCTCCAACCACCTCCAGACACTCACACAGGACCTTCACCTTCACTGGTTCTGATTTGAAAGAGAGGTAGAGCTGGGTATCATCCGCATACTGATGGACACCCAGCCCAAACCGCCTGGTGATCTCTCCCAGCGGCTGCATGTAGATGTTGAAAAGCATGTACCTGTAATGTTGGTCAGACCTGAAACATAGAAGGCAGGATGCCTCCTTACCTTGACACTAACCAGTTCTCTATCTAGCTCAGTATTGTCTACACTAACCAGCAGCAGCTCTCCAGGATTTCAGACAAGGGACATTCCCAGATGTTGGGAACTGAGCCTGGGACCTTCTGCATGCAAAGCTGATGATTCACATATGGAGAAACTAGTGTTAGCAACCTTGGGTTAGTCACTACCTCTCAGCCTAACCTATTGTCAGGTACACTGGCAGGCATGGGAGTTTTCCCCTCCCTCCAGTAGCTTCTGATAAGAAGTAGTGAGCCTAAACACTCCCTCCCTCCTGGTTGCCTAGCTACTATCTCAAAGCTGTCCAGCTCTTCCCCCGACTGTGCAGCCTCTGAATCTGCTGGTCTCACTGCTTCTGGGAACATGGAAAGCAAGGGGGGATCCTCCCCCTCTGTTAGAGGCTGCTCTGTCTGTGATCTCATTCCTCCATCTTCAGAGTCAGACCAGCCTCTGGCATCCGATTCAGACCAGCCCCTGACACCTATCATACAGGGTCATTATCTAATAGGTTGCTTTGGGGCTGAGTAGGGATTTTTAATTTGCCTGCTATTGGCTCTTTGTACAGTTTGTTTCACCTGCTCTGCATTGTGGTTTCTGCGGAGTGGTGCACTTGACTCTAGGGAAGAATGATGCAGGAATCTCCCCTACTTACTTTTATGGTGCGACTTGGAGAAGGGTTAGGCAGAATGCCATCTCAAATGCTGCAGGTATTGTCTGATAGGTTATAGCTAGCTCCTGCACTAATATTTAGCATCTATCTCTGTGTTATATTAAGTCAATTTAGTGACCCATAGTTTCACCCAGTCCTATCTGTCTTGCTGTTTCAGCTCTAAGCTGCAAAATACTATCTGCCGTTTTCAGCACCATGGAGAGCGCTCGTATACCAACATATCTATGATACCATTCCATCATTACAGAAGTCTTTCAAAGAGCTTATTGCCTCCAGATGAGAAGGTTGTTTTCAAGGCCCTAACAAATTAAAAGATCAGATTCCGAAATGGATTTTTCTGCTTATTGGAAATAGGCTCAGTCTTCAGCCATGTCATGCAGCAGGTTTCCAAAGGATGGTCCAATTTTCTTTCTCGACAAGACAGATGGGCTTGTGGTTTGTTTGTTTGTTTGTTTGTTTGTTTGTTTGTTTGTTTGTTTTCTGGCTTGGGTTGAACTCCTGCTGAACAGGTGGTTCTCAGGCATGAAGTGCTGTCAGAGGGAGAGGTAACAGTGATGCCCCCCCCCCAAAAAAAGGAAGTGATGCATTCTAAGCTGAATGATGAATCATAGTATCAGAGAATCAGAGTTGGAAGGGACCCACAAGGGTCATCTAATCCAACCCCCTGAAGTGCAGGAATCCTACTCACAGCTGCCCTTGGGTGGGCTCAAACCACCAAATTTCTGGTCAGCAGACAGAAGCACTGATCCATTGTGCTACAGCACACAGACAAAATTAAGTTCTTCACATAGTACATTATTAAGCTATGGAATTTGCTCCCACCAGAGGCACTGATGGCCACCAACTTGGATGGCTTTAAAAGGGGTACATGCATGGCTACAAAGGAACCATCAGGATCCACTCTGATCCACATCATTTTTTACTGTGGTCCCAAGTCCACCACTGGATCGAGTTTGACCCATTGCAGGTGAGTGGGCCCCAACAAATTACCCTCAAGGAAATGCAAATTCCCCACCCTTCCTCTACTGAATCATTATTTCCCCTTCCATCTGCATTCCTTTCTTTGCAGCAAAGTCCTCCTTCATGCATAAGAGCCCTCCAATGTGGAAAGCTGAAAATCATCCCTATCTTTTTCATGCAGAACTTGTGTTGTTGCAATGATTGCAAACGGTTAGGTGAGCCAGTTTTTGCCCCTGGTTGTGGGATACTGATTTAACGTAGCACGGGGTGCAAATCATCAACTTGCCTTGCAATGCAACGAAAGTGCAGACCGCAGCGACTACAGAGACTAATCGGTATTTTTGTCCATTGCAGGAGCTGTTGTGATTGCCTTTGTTGTCTGCTGGCTTCCATATCATGTACGGCGACTTATGTATTGCTATGTGCCAGAAAATCAGTGGTCAGAGTGAGTAACCAAATTCTGTGCATTAACTGCAGTATGTTTCAGTGCAAATCACAGTGGCAAACAGCCTTGCTTCCTTTACCCCTACCCAATCAGGTGACTCCTGGCCTCTTAGAAGAGGACAACCACTCTCAGGGGAAAGCTGCCATCCTGCTGGAAGTATTGACTGGATAATGGCTCAGCCCTCCTTTACCCTTTTCCCTCATCTTTCAAGGGAAGAAGTTCTGGTGATCCAGGTCCCTCTGATTGCATCTCCAGCCAATGACCCTGAGCCAAGTTCATAGAACTAGGAGGTTTCATAGCCCCTAAATCCATAAGGTCAATAACTTCCTAAAGGAAGTCCAAGTTGCGAGACCCTGAACATGACACTGGAAGCTTGACCAAGAGGTGTGAATGTGCTTATCCACCATCTCAGCTTTTTGCTCTCCTAGGGTTCCTTCTCCATTGAAGGAGACAGAAGGGACAACCTCAGGCCCAGTGCATGACTCCAAGCCAAATCTTTGTCCCTTGAAATTCCAGCCAAGTAATGTGTACACATATGCATGTACTAGAGCAAAAAAAATTCATATATTAGCAAAAATAACAGGCAAGAAAGCATTATATTTGGGAGAAATGCTTTGAAAAAAATTGTACATTTAGCAAAATTGAATAGAGTATGTATGGAGGAATGTGCACTAAAATGATGATGAATTGTCATGATGACTTGTTGTTACACAACTCAACCATCTGGGTTTTTTCCTTGCTCATTTGCCCCTCCTTTTCTTCTATCCCCTTAGCTTCCTTTTCGACTTCTACCACTACTTCTACATGCTGACAAACATCCTCTTCTATGTCAGTTCAGCCATCAACCCAGTCTTGTACAACCTGGTCTCTGCCAACTTCCGCCAAATCTTCCTCTCCACGCTCATGTTTGTGTGCCTGCCCTGGAGGAAGAAGAAGAAGAGGACCAAGTTCAACAGGAAGTCCAACAGCATCTCCAGCAACCATACCTTCTCCAGCCAAGTCACCAGAGAAACCACGTATTGAGACTTGGGCATTGTCAAGGAAGGAATGAACAAGCGTCTTGATTCAAGGCAGAATCGGAGCTTGAGAAGAGGGCTGTACTGCTTTCATACATGACCTCCAAATTCACCATAGCATGAATGTGTTTAGCTGGTTGTCATACATGGGAATGAGTAGACCTCTGTTCTACAGATTAACTTTGGGGTTATGTTAATGCATCGGCCTCTGCCTTTTGTGAGTAACGTCTCCATGTTGTGTAATTTTGATCCAGCATAGAAGTTGCCTGTGACATCATCCAGGAAGCATAAACATTTATGGAGTCAGTGTTGGCCAAGCTTGAATGCTTCTTGTACTGCAGTTCATCCATTTCTCAGTTAGAAGTGCCACAGGGGGGTTGGAAAAGACCCACCTCTCCTGGTGATTTTAAGCTGGTATAGAAGCTGGGTAGGTATTGTTGCTTTTAGGGTGGGAGAAGGGAAACTTATCCAACGGGTCTTTAAAGAAAGAGGAATGTAAATTGTTAAATAAAGAAGGGCATGCAATACTCAGGGAATGAGGTTATTCTTGTACTTTTGGTTTTGGGGATGAATTCAGGTTCTGCAGGGAGTGTTTGGGAGAACCAGTGTGGCTCCCTTTCATTTGATAAGGGGAGGGTGGGGTGCCTTGGAAAGTCCATGGTGCCATCTTGGGTTACGTTTTCAATAATATTTCAATATTTTGGCCTAGGAAACCACTGTTGTTATTATTTGTGTATGTGCCTGTCATAGCAGGGCCATGTTCCTTGATCAAAGCCTCCAGGCATTGATACCATTGTACAGTAATGATGATGGCAAAGGTGCCTGGAAAAATATGCTATACCTGCTAGGAGAGAAAGGGGAAAGTTGTTGCATCCTTTATATAGCACTTGAATTCACTTGAGGCAGAGGAGACACATCCAGCTTTGATTACTGGTCGAGTTCAATTACTTTGTCTACAACTGTGTAACACTTGTGTCATGCCAATCATATGCAAGGTGCCATACAGATCAAGGGGTTGCTCAGAGCACTTGCAATCTACAGTAGATAATGAAGAAGAGATTAGGGAAGAAGTTAGGAAATTGTAAGTAGCAGGTATGGCAGTAGTAGCTAAATGGCAGTGGAAAACTGAGTCTGGATTAGGTATTAAAAAGAGGGTACTCTCCATTTTTTCTTCACCAACCACTCTGTATAGTAAGTTGGGTTGAGACATGGTGGCCAGCCAACAATATGGAATAAAAAATTCCTCTTGTGTGCTAACGATTTAAGGGACTGGAGGGGAAAAGACAGGGAGTTGCAGAACAGCTACTGATGGTTTGAGAAAATAAGGATGGTTAAAATCAGAGTTATGAATTGAACAATAGCAAAGAACGCAGAGACTTTAATCTAGGCAAAATCTCAAGACGTCTGGAACATGGGGAGTCCGCTTTTGAATTATTATTATTTTTGTAATTGTAATATATAATTGGTGGTATTATTATTGTAATTTGGAATGATTTGATTGGATTTGTTGTTAATTGGAGGATTTCATTGAAAATGAATAAAAATTGTTTACAAAAAAGAGAGAGACATGGTGACCAGCCTAAGCTCAGCCTTCTCCAAACCTGATGTCCTCCTGATGGTTTGGATTCCAGCTACCATCGGCCCCAACCATTGTGACATCTTTGCAGCTTCATGGTTGCAATGTTACCCTCCCTCAACTGTATACCTAAAGAGATGGAGGGAAAACTCTTCTCTTTCTACAGGTATGGGAAGCATAGGGTCCTCCGTATGTTGCTGGAGCCATCAGTCCCAGCCAATACAATGTATGGTCAGAGATGATGAAAGCTCTCATCCAACAACATCTGAAGAGGACCAGGTTGGGGGAAGCTAGCCTAAGGTCACCCGCTGAGCATCATGGCTGAGATGAACCTAATCTCCCTAGTTCTAAGTCCAGCCCCTATCCACTACACCATACTGAGACTGATATTAATATGGTGATTTCCTAAAGGCAGATTCAACTCTTCAACATGCAGGACATAGGCATGCCTTGCACTGCTTCTCTGTTTCCCAGGATTTCCTCCCCTCCCGAATAGTTCCTTGGCATGGCAGCTAGCGATCAGTGGTGTAACAACAAGTGTAGCTGGAGAATGAGAAAGACATCTGTTCTCCTCAGCCTCCATTCTAAACATCACAGCATTTGGCGATGTGCTGCCTGAGCAACTAAGCATGAAGGCAAAATTCAATGGCTGAATCTCTGCTAGGGAAAACTGTAGCATATTTGGGGGGGATCCGTATCTGATAATCCAGTTCTTTCCAAATCTAAAGTCTGCTCGGCTGGGCCTGATTTATCTGTTGCTAGACTGTACCATGCTGGGGAACTTGAAAACTCCCTCATTATTTGGGGATATGTTAGTGCTAGGCTTTGGTGTATATGTTTTGCAGCCAAGTGCAGATTTATATCGTCTGGTATGACTGCTGGTGAAATAATAAAGAAACTTAAGGTTTATTAATCCTGGCAAACAAATCCATCCTGGGTAGAGACTTAGATGTGGCCATCATGAGGCATGGTTGCCATACATCCAGAATTTCCTGGGCATGTCCAGGATTCAAATGGTGAAATTAGCATCTGGCAAAATGTCCGTTTTCCCCCCCACAGAACCAGGAAGCTCGACAACTTTTCTTTAAATATGGCAACCCTCTCATGAGGTTAATGAATCCTGACTGGAGGAGCCTTAGAAAAACTGTCTAGAGTTTACAAAAGAATCAGGGAAGAATAGATTGCCTGTAAGCCATCCCCAGTTCTGACATCTTATTGCAAACACTGTTGCTTTACTCCCAATTGATAATAGGATTTAAGGACAACTAACTTTGACTTTTGAACTCACCACAACAGGGACACAGTAGCTGATATGACTGTGCCTTTCAATCAAAAGAAAATGCAAGTAAATAAGCCAGAAGAAAGAAAAGCGAAAGCACACATATGCACGCGTGTGTATACCTAAGTCTGTGCTTGTGTACTTTTGGCATGTAACAAATTCCTGGAGGCAGACATTTTGGTTAAAATTCATTATTTTGGGGTGAATGATAAAGAGCAGGGGGCTGGACCAGATGACCTTCAATCTTCCTTGCAACTCTAAAATTCTGTGATTTTGTAACTTTGCAAAATATGGAACAATGTATGAACCAAGTTGCACCACGTGTAAGCATTGTACCAAATTCAATAAATCTATATAAAGTTACATAAACCATAAACCATAAAATCTCTAGGAAAGAAATGAAAGCAGTAACTGCATTTTCCCTATGACATGCTAGATTTTGATTTATTTATTTTTAGATCCTTTGGAGGGGAACTTTTAAAGGGCCCAAGGACAACATGTATATAATGTTATATACATGAATAAATGTTCACTTTGCTGTATGTCAATGTGATGATCCATTTCCGTTATTATTTAAATCTGATTTTTTAATAATAATTTAACAAAAAAGCTTGCATAATCTGCATGCATCTGTTTTGAAAGTCCTGGAAATGTAGCACATTACAGCTCCAAACCAGCTAGCGACATTTTACAGATTTTTCTTCTTACGCAGGGAGGAAGATATAAAAGGAATGAGACATACTGGATTTGGCACTGGATTGGCCTCATCTGGTATGCATAATCTCTTGAGGGATGATCAAAGGACTGCCACATTTGATGCGTGAGGAGAGGTCAGAGAGAAGCAAGGAGACTTTGCTTCAGCCAGTGGCCTGCAAAACCATTACCTGGAGCACCTCAAAAGCTTATTGGGGGGTATCTTGGTGAGGACTTTGGCTAAAAGACAGCTTCTTCACTACCAGTCTTCTCCTGTAATTCTTAACTGCAAGGACAGACCTGAGAGGACCTTGCATGAACTTGTGTTCCATGGAACATATCCCAGAATCCCTTGCAACAAGCTGCTGTCCCATAGCAAAGATGAGACAATTCTGACAAGAGATAACCCAGGAATTGGAAAGTTTGAAAACTACTTATGTAGAGCAGGGCTGGCTTGCGTCAATGGTGGTGGAGGAGAAAATGGTGCCTCTCCCTTTTGACTAAACCAGCAGTTGCATCTTACTTCAACACTGGTGATAGGCTAAATGCTCCACCACACACAGGGCCCACAAGGCTGTGGGGTGACTCCCCCAGCAATGTCCACTCTCCACCCCTCAGCAGCTGCCACCTGAGATGGCTCCCTCACTCTGCATAAAGAAAGATGGCTCAATGGTAGAAGAAGAGAAGAAGAGTTTGGATTTGATATCCCACTTTATCACTACCCTAAGGAGTCTCAAAGCGGCTAACATTCTCCTTTCCCTTCCTCCCCCACAACAAACACTCTGTGAGGTGTGTGGGGCTGAGAGACTTCAAAGAAGTGTGACTAGCCCAAGGTCACCCAGCAGCTGCATGTGGAGGAGTGGGGACGCGAACCCAGTTCACCAGATTACGAGTCTACCACGAGTAAACCACACAGACTTAGGTTGCTTATCAGAAAGTGCGTGCACAGCGAAATGGATTGCTGAATGGAAAATGTGAGAAAATCCTATTTTATGGGAAGACTGCAGGTGGTGGTTTAATATCGAGGAATCTTACATTTGCACAGAGTTGCGCTAGATCAGTTACCAACCCATGGAATGAGCTGCATTCAAGTGGTCTGTGGTCTGTTGGATTTGTGGCTGAAGATGGGAGACATCCCATCCACACTGGTGGAGGAAGAGGAGTGCGGGGGGAGCGCACTGCCTCCGGCAGCGCGATCCTGGTGGGGTCCCATCACAGCTGCTCCTCCGCCAGTGCTGAGCATCACGCCCCTAAAGGCGGCACACCCTGACCCCAGGACGAGCGCCACACCCCTGCCCCCGCCTGCTGTCTGCCCCCCAGTGCTGGAGCATGAAGCGCCGCCACTGCCCATCCATTGGACGAAATAGTCATCCTGATTTTCAACCGTCTTTTTATTCCTTATTTTGTTTCTCATATTGCATTTTATTGCATTGCAATTTGAATCAAAATTGTAATACAATAAAATGCAACATATAAGAAACACAGAAACCCGCATCTACCACCGCATGTCACAATTGCAGGAAAATCATTGAACAGTCTGCTGAGACCTTCAGCAATTTTCAAGCCGGGCATGCTGTTTTGAGACCATTGGGTTAAATGAACCCTGCGATCATTTCTGTTGAGACGCTTCTAAGACATTTGCCTTTTAGAAGGTTTTTTAAAAGATAGCAGATTCAGGGAAATAAAGCTACAGCAGATGGATGGCAGCTATTAAAAGGGTCCGCCGTATGACTTTTTGAAAATGTACTTTTCAAACTGCTTTTTATGGAGAGCACCATCCATTTGACAAAGTGTGCAATCAGACTCCAAAATGAATTGTGCTTCTGATCAATTTATCCATAATGGGTGGCTTCTTCTTCTTCTTCTTCTTCTTCTTCTTCTTCTTCTTCTTCTTCTTCTTCTTCTTCTTCTTCTTCTTCCTGAGCTCCATCCTGCCTCCGTGCATGTGATGCTCTGCCGATTTTTGCCTTTTGTACAGCAAGCACGGTTTCGCTTCAGTGACTGCAGTCTTAAAGAATCCAACGTAATGGAAGGGCAGATGGGAGGCCTAAGGGAGACACATGGTGTAAACAGGAAAAGTAAACAGATGCCTTCATTGGTTATGTCAAACTGTCTTTTTCCGAACATAGGGCAATCACATTGCTAGCTCTGAATACCGCCACTCACTTTGATCAAATTGTCCTCTTTATACAGGGCAACAGATCTCGATCTCAATCTCTCTCTTTCTTTTGACAATCATGAAAATTGCATGACATGGCAAAAGCTGTTCATGCACAATAATTCCAAGTTACATTTTCTTGATCGTGGTATGGAGCGCAATGACACTGCTGCGAGCTGAAAAGCAAAAGGAGAAGCCGATATTTGTAAATGGATGTTTCACACTGCTGCAACCAAACCATTTCTGCCATGGTACGTCCATAGTCTGTTTCAGGCTAGGGTTGACAGGAATCAGAGGCGCCATCCTTCAAGGGAGAATGGGGGCCAACATTGCACACTTGATGTCAGGACATCGGGAGACATCAGGACATCAAACACAGCGGCAGCATGGCTTCAATGGCCGGCATCGGCGCCTCCTCCTGCTGCCACCACTGGTCAGGGTTTCCCCACTCCTTCCTCTCTGCAGGAGGAGGAGGAGGAGGAGGAGGAGGAGGAGGAGGAGGAGGAGGAGGAGGAGGAGCTGGCCACTGAAGCCATATCATTCCTGGCTCCATGGTTGGCCTCATCCACCCAGACAATACAGGCAAAACAACAAAACCAAGAAGCTAAAAACAGAATAGAACACAACTCCGCATATTATGTACTCCTGGGCAAATAGGAAGAACTTCACCTGTGGTTGAAAACCTAGTAATGTCAGTGCTAAGCAAGCCTTCCTTAGGGTGAGCATTCAGGTGTTGGGGTGCCACCACAGAAAAGGCCCTCTCCTTTATAAATCATGCCTCGACTTACAAAGGAACTTAGAGCAGGACCTCTCCAGAAGTAAGAAGATCCAAAGCTATGTGGCCGCCTCTAATATGTCTTTCTTTTTGTTTTTGCATTCAGTTTCAGAGCATGGGGTGCCACAAGCTTCTCACCATAGGGACAATAGGTGTAGGGGCATCTTGAAGGTATCCGGAAACCATGGGGCTGTGAGTTTCTGGAATGAGGGGCTTCTGACAGGCACTTTGTAGGGAAATTTGAAAGCAAAGACCTGCCAGTTTATACCATGGGTTGGTTCTACACGTAGGTTGTTTAACCCTGCCAAGCAATTGCTTTTAAACAATCAGCCTGAAGTGTAATTTAAATGGTTTCACATTCCACCTCCCCAAAATCCTTCTCTAATCCAGAGGCCAGTGGCGTAGCGTGGGGGGTGCAGGAGGGGCCGGCCGCACCGGGCGCAACATCGGGGTTAGGGCAAATCCACAGGTTAGGGGGCGCAAATCCACGGGTTAGGGGGCGCAAATTACTTGCCTTGCCCCGGGTGCTGACAACCCACGCTACGCCACTGCCAGAGGCACATCCCATGAAGCAAAAGTCCCCTGTGGTGTTAATTAGCAGCTTCTTCCTTGCAGCTTTTGCTCTTACTGACAAAGAGTCTCTTAACTGTCCTTTCAGTAGTCTCTGAATTGCCCTCTAATATAATTTCCTGTACCCACAATTTAATAATCGGCTGAAGTTACTGGCTTTTGTTATTGGTTGTTTTACTTTTTTTATTGCAAAATAACGATCTCCCACTACAAAGGAAAGAAGAGAAATAATAATGAGGGGAAACAAATAATTAAAGCCTTCTCTTCCCAGAAAGAAGAACTGAATTTCAAGCGCAAGTGAGGCTATTTGAGAACAACCAAGAGGCTATTCATGAGTAATGCTGCTATTGCACCTGACAAAAACCAACCCAAGTGAAAGAAGCTGCAAGGAGGAAGCTTTTAATTAAAGATGCAGTAACCCGGAATAAATTTAATAACTTTTTGTTAGTCCACAATGGACAATTGGCAGTTATATATTAAACGTTATTTTAAAACGAGAGCCAGTGTGGTGTAGTGGTTAAGAGCGGTAGTCTGCTAATCTGGGGAACCGGGTTCGCGTCTCCGCTCCTCCACTTGCAGTTGCTGGGTGACCTTGGGCCAGTCACGCTTCCTTGAAGTCTCTCAGCCCCACTCACCTCACAGAGTGTTTGTTGTGGGGGAGGAAGGGAAAGGAGAATGTTAGCCGCTTTGAGACTCCTTAAAGGGAGTGAAAGGCGGGATATCAAATCCAAACTCTTCTTCTTCTTCTTCTAAAACAAAAAAACCCACAGATCTGGTTTGAACATTGGTTAATGCAGAAAGAACCATAAAGCAACAAGTTTACTGAACAAACGATGGCAATTCCAACCAAGATGGTGAGTATGAAAACAACCCCCCACTTTTTACAACATTTTGCCCTTGTACTGGCAAATTCATATATTTGTTCAATGTAACTATTCTACACATGTCATTGTTGTGGCAGAAATACAAAAGTGCACAATTTAAAGAAAACCCCACAGAAGTCCTTATGTTACTATTTTTTAAAAAAAATAAACAATTGACATGACAAGTGCTCCAATCTACCTGTTAATAGTTCATGTGTCAAAGGGAACAATACTCTCAAAATGTATCAACATCATATTTGTATATTGGATATTTTTAGATCCAAGTGTAAAGAGTAAGCTATTTCTTGATATTAGCCTTTGTACTGTATGGTACTACTTTGTCATGCATTGATCTTCAGAAATAAAACAGCCTTGGGTTTTATTTTGTTGGCTGATTGTATTCCTGCAGCTTAATTATATTCTGGGCTGATTTGTCTCCACACAAACACGCGCGCCACTAATAGCGTTAGTAAAGAATACAGAACAAACAAGAGCAAGGAGATACATTACTCCATCATCCCTTCTCCAAAACACTGTGATTGGAGTCTCCTGGGGAAACTATTCCCTCTGATTAGAAACTAGACCTTTCCATCACGAAAACAGAGCTTTCCGTCCATCCTACTGTGGTGTTTTTCTTATATGGCAAACAAGAATTCACTTTTGGAAGACGTGCCTTATGGGGTGTTTCTTCCATAGCTGTCAACTTACAGATTTGAAAATAAGGGACCAGCAGCCTCGAAAATAAGGGATCAGCAGCCAAAATAAGGGATTTTGCTTAGTTTATACATAAATCCGGCACTGATGGAGCCATGCTGCTTTTGCTGCGACTGACTGGGTTTTGCAGGGGTTTGGACTAGATGATCCTAAGGGTCTACAACTCCAACCAAAGAAGAGTGGCAGACAAAACTGATGAACGACGTCGAGATGGCAAAGCTTACAGGCAGAAGTAGAAACCAGGAAGAGGACCTCTTTAATAAAGAATGGGGAAAGTTGATAATTTAGTTGAAAAGCTATTGTAAAGAGTTACATACATTGGTAGGATTGACAGAAAACTTGTAGTAAAAATTTGAACTATGGATGGACAAATGATTTATAAACATAGAGTTATGAAAGGGATGCAGAGGGGGAAATCACTACATTAAGATAGTGCACTGGTTGGAGGGTATGCTAAGCAGCACGTCGGGGCTGCCGTCGTCCTGGCGCGAGGAGTTCCATCGGCCCTTCCCTGCCCAAGAGAGAGGGAGGGGGAGAGAGAGAGAGAGAGACTCTCGCCCACACCGCCCACGAGCCCGGCATGAGGCAGTTGCAGTGCCGCCGCGTCCGCTGAAGCGCCGCCATTCTGCATCCCTCCCCATCCCCTCCTCTTCCTCCTCCCTCAGGCCGCCTCCTCAGCCACCGCCACCACTGCCGCCTCCGGCTTCCCCTGGCAGCGGGGTGGAAGTCTCGCAAGAGAGGGCTGACTGCCCACCCGCCACCACCCGTCTCGTCACGACGCGCCCCTGAGGGGGGAAAGGGAGAGACGGAGACGCGGCAGCTCGTGCGTGCGCGCTCTCTCGCTCTCTCTAGGCGGAGGACCCCAAGCCGCTGCTTCCCTCCCGAGCCGGGCGAGCATGAAACCTGGGAAATTTAAAGGACATCATCAATCCGGGACAGCAGCGGGAAACGGCGCTGGGATAAGGGAGTTTCCCGCCAAATAAGGGACGGTTGACAGCTATGGTTTCTTCAATGTCCAAATCTCCAAACATCCAGAATCCTGTTAGAGGTCCATGCTTTGGTTCAGAAGGCTTCAGAAAAACCCTGTCCCTGTTTAGACAGGCCCCAAATCTGTCTGAAATGACCAGCTTCAGCTTGGAATTTGTCCAAACCTGATGCACATTTTTAATTTCATGATCACACTGCCTCTATACCAAGTACAAAAGATAATTTCTAAATCAGGCCCAAGTGATTTTAGCCCTGACAATTTGTCAAACATAAACATATTTATTAACTATTAACCAGGGTTATTTTCTTTCTGATGTAGATGGATGGACAGGCAGATATGCTACTTGGATAAAAATAAATCCTTTGCCACTATGAAGCTTTCAGTGCTAGACGAATTAACTTTCCAAATCCCAGTTAAAGATTTACAGTCGCTGAGCAGTGAAGAGAGAGGGCAGGAGAAATCTGTAGATGATTTATCATCTGGGGGGGGGGGAGGTGGGGGGGAGGTGAACTTGTTTTTTGCAATGGCAAGAATTATTAACAAATGTAATAATTTATTAGGCGAATCCATTCTTCCTACTTTTCCACCAGATCTATTGAGCTGTAAATGTTCAGAATAGGTAGGAAGATATGCACCATGAGCTCTGCAAATGGTTTTCTTTAAAATAGCAACCCAAGAACAAAACATTTCTGTTCCATGAGCAAAAATAACATAAATTGAATTTTTGCTCTTATATGTCTAGGCTAGCACATTGTCCGATCAGAGAAAAACGGGTTGTTCTGTGATTATTTTAAAATGACAATTCAGAGAAAATTGAAATATGTCCAGTACTTGACTATCAATACTAAGCTTAATTATATCTTTTTTGATTCAAATAACATACTGGATAGGTCTGCCCCAACATTATCATGCAATCATGTCGCAATTATAGATATTCCCAGTTCTATTATAAGCTGATGTAATAGATACTCATTCCTCGGAGCACTATCTGAACTTACAGTAGCTGGAAGAGATTATACAAAACTGGTTAAAGAGAATAAAACACTCTCATCTGAAAGCTGTATGGAAAGAATTTTCCACTAAATTGCAAGAAATGGTTATAGGGCTTTTAAAATTTTTGTCTTATTATTTATTTATTAAGCACTTTTATTACCAGCCCCAGGACAGGCTACATCACAATAAAGCAGTAAAATACAAAATACAGATGTTAAAGGGTTAAAACAACAATCAACAAACAATATCATTTGCAGGAAATGAACAACAATTACACATTCCCAAAAGCCTAGCTGAAACTTTTCCATATTTTCTGAAAATCCCCAAAGCTGGGACTAGGTGCACATGAATTCCAAAATTTGGGTGCCACCACCGAAAAGGACCTGCATGCCATCACTCCCCAGTCCTCGGAGGACAGCAACGTCACCAGCAAGGCCTCCCCTGCTGATCTTAAATCCCAGACTAGTCTATAAAAGATCAGGTGCTCTTTCAGGTATTTGTGACTCAGCTGAATCCAGTGTACAGGTCCAGCTTGTTGCTTTCTGCTTTCCTATATCTCTAGTTTTCTCTAGTTTCGTGTGTTTTGCAAGAAGTGGGGCTGTCCATGATGTTGTCTGTGAAACAATGAAGAGCCCTGGGTAGTTATTTGTTAGAGCACAGCAGCAGAGGGTTGGTGTTTTTTTAAGCTTTGTTGAAGTTTTTTTTTAAAAAAATAATAATAATCCTGCCTTGCTTTACTTTAAGAACCACAATAATAGCAGACGGGGAGGACCAGAACTCTCCAGAAACCCACACAGTATTCTAGACAGCTTCACATGATATCGCCTCACCTGTGAGGCCTATTAGAGCAGGCATAGGCAAACTCAGCCCTCCAGATGTTTTGGGACGACAACTCCCATCATCCCTGACCACTGGTCCTATTAGCTAGGGATGATGGGAGTTGTAGTCCCAAAACATCTGGAGGGCCGAATTTGCCTATGCCTGTATTAGAGGATGCAAAAAGCACCAGAAAGGAGAGGCCTATGTGGAACTGCAGCATTTTAAAAAATGTGCGAGAAAGAATACAAACCACTTTGCCACCTCTGGCTCATTTTAAGGTAAGAAAGAGCAAGAGGCAAACTCCTGCTCCCTCCTACACAGACACAGGATCCATTTGTCTGCAGTTTGGAAAGCATAGTCAACTCTGGAGTGAAGTGGCATTTCGTGCCTGCAAATTTCATCCATTTTGGCCATAAAGGACAAAATTTTAGCCATTTCTGGATTCCCCATTACACTGAATGAGGACCACTAAGCAGATCAAAGCAAACAGAGCACAGAATGACTCAAACATTCTTTTTAATAATATTTTTTTTAAAAAAATGCACAGATATGAATCCTGGGGCCTGTGCACACTCCTGATAAATGCATATTAGATACTTAAATTTTATCTTGCCGTTGTATGACATGTGAAATTTGTGTGCATAAATGTGTAATAGCGATTGATGTCTTTTACATTTGAATCAATCATTTTGGAATTTTATTGCACTTATGTTGTGCATTTCCTTGCTTATGATTTCTTCCTGTCTCTCATAGTATCTTAGCAACTGGCGACAGAAAATGTGGGGAGCGCTTGCATTTGGCATTCTGCATCTGTTTGTTTTTTGTTATTTACTGGTGGTCTTCCCCCACTCTCACTGTTATGCAAAAAAGGCAAACAGCTAAATTACCAATTTATTGCAATTTTGAAATTGCGTCCAATGCTCCATAAAAGCAAGAATAACTGTGTGACTTGTACAAATCTTATGACTTCACAAAATGAGAGATAAATGATGGGTTAAACCACAGAGCCTAGGACTTGCTGATCAGAAGGTTGGCAGTTTGAATCCCCGAGACGGGGTGAGCTCCTGTTACTCTGTCCCTGCTCCTGCCAACCTAGCAGTTTGAAAGCACGTCTAGGTGTAAGTAGATAAATAGGTACCGCTCCAGCGGGAAGGTAAACGGCATTTCCGTGCACTGCTCTGGCTCAACAGAACCGGCTTAGTCATGCTAGCCACATGACCTGGAAGCTGTACGCCGGCTCCCTTGGCCAATAAAGCGAGATGAGTGCCGCAACCCCAGAGTCAGTCACAACTGGACCTAATGGTCAGGGGTCCCTTTACATTTACCTTTATCCCCTTCACAGAGCTACCATTTCCAGAGTTGTCTGTGAAGAGGGATTGAACTACAGTGGGCCCTCCGGATATGAATTTAATTTGTTCTGGGGGTCTGTGTGCACCCCGAAAAAACATAACTAAGGGCACCACTTCTGAGCACGTGCGCGGCACACAGAGCGCTTCTGTGCATATGTGCATGCGGCGAAACCTGGAAGTATACACTTCTGGGTTTGCTGTGCTCGTAACCTGAATGTTACGTAACCAGAGTGGTATGTAACTGGAGGGTCCACTGTACTCTGGGAATTATAGCTCTGGGGAGGGAATAGGGGCTTCCTAACAACTCAGTATAGAGCAGATTCCTATATTCCTATGTACCGTATTTTTCCGTGTATAACACACCTCCGTGTATAAGACGCCCCCCTCTTTTGGAGGACTCCAAATTGAGAAAATGGGGGTAGATTGCCCAGAGTTGTGGAGCTTTGGGGGGGTTGCCAAAAATAAATCACCAGCAGGTCCACAACAGCCAATCGCGTGCACATCGAGGAAGCCACCAATAGTCTGCATGCTCGCCGAAAGCAAGTGCCGATTGCCCGCCCAATTGCTGCAGCAGCCAATAGCCAGCAGACCTTGCAGCACCCACCAATCACATGCAAAAATGCCACTGACAATCTCCTGCTCACGGCAGCCACCAATCACCCGTCCCACCTCTCCACTATCCGTGTATAAGACAACCCCCAATTTTTAGCATAATTTTTTCATAAAATGTTGTTGTTGTTTAGTCCTTTAGTCGTGTCCGACTCTTCATGACCCCATGAACCAGAGCATGCCAGGCACTCCTGTCTTCCACTACATCCTGCAGTTTAGTCAAACTCATGCTGGTAGCTTCAAGAACACTGTCCAACCATCTCGTCCTCTGTCGTCCCCTTCACCTTGTGCCCTCCATCTTTCCCAGCATCAGGGTCTTTTCCAGGGAGTCTTCTCTTCTCATGAGATGGCCAAAGTACTGGAGCCTCAGCTTCAGGATCTGTCCTTCCAGTGAGCACTCAGGGCTGATTTCCTTCAGAATGGAGAGGTTTGATCTTCTTGCAGTCTATGGGACTCTCAAGAGTCTCCTCCAGCACCATAATTCAAAAGCATCAATTCTTCGGCGATCAGCCTTCTTTATGGTCCAGCTTTCACTTCCATACATCACTACTGGGAAAACCATAGCTTTAACAATATGGACCTTTGTTGGCAAGTTGATGCCTCTGCTTTTTAAGATGCTTTTATTTCATAAAATAACCTTGTCTTATACACGGGAAAATACGGTAACTATGCTTAACAAGCCTTTCCTTGTGAACAAAAGACAAAGCAATTCTGCCCATCAGACAGCAAGGAACTCGGTAGTAGAGCACATGGATTCAGATGAGTCCTGGGTTCATATCCTTGGCATCTCCAGATGGCACTGAGAAAGATTCTCTGTCTGTAACCCTGGAGAGCTATCCCCAGTCTGTCTGGACATTACTGAGCAGCATGGACCAATGGTCTGACTCAGCAGAGGGCAGCTTCCTGTATTCCTAACAAGCTGGATTAGGCCCACATTCTCATTTCAGTTAAGAAAAGTATATTCACAGTTTCCCTAAGAATTTGTCGTGCTTCTGGAGAAGAGTGGCTCCATGAAACAAAGATAATTTGAGGTTTCATTTATGCACAAGGTTTTCACCTGATACCCTCTCCCCATCAGTCCCATTGAATTTGTGCTTGACTTGCAAATCAGGCTGCAATAGATTTATGGAGAGGGTTGCGGCAGTAAAGGCCATCGCTCAGCAAGAGACTAGGGGAATTTATTAGTACGGCAGTTCTTGGTTGCAAAGCACGCACGCACACACACACACACACACACGAAGCGTGAAGTAGGCAAAGCTCCTGGAGGGATATGCTGCTCAAAACTAAATTAAATTAAACCAAATGTTCCCTGGGTGCTCGCCAGAATTATCAGCATGAACTGGTGTGCAGTTACAGGCTGTCACTTAAAAGACACTGAGTCCAGTTGCAGAGGCAGGCTGAGCGGGAGCTGGAAAAATGGTTGGGTCCCACATACAGTGGTGCCTCGCAAGACGAAAAGAATCCGTTCCGCGAGTCTCTTCGTCTTGCGGTTTTTTCGTCTTGCGAAGCAAGCCCATTAGCGCCTTAGCGGATTAGCACTATTAGCGGCTTAGCGGGCTTAGCGGATCAGCTGATAAGCGGCTTAGCGGCTTAAAAGGATCAGCTGATAAGCGGCTTAGCGGCTTAGCGGATCAGCTGTTAAGCGGCTTAGCGGATCAGCTGATAAGCGGCTTAGCAGATCAGCTGATAAGCGGCTTAGCGGCTTGGGGAAAGGGGGGGGAGGAAAAAACCCCTGCAGGAACTCGCAAGACATTTTTGTCTTGCGAAGCAAGCCCATAGGAAATTTGTTTTGCGAAGCACCTCCAAAACGGAAAACCCTTTCGTCTAGCGGGTTTTCCGTCTTGCGAGGCATTCGTCTTGCGGGGCACCACTGTACACCCAATGAAGTGGTAAGTACAGCTTTGTGAACCAATGGTTAGAGAAGTCCACCCACTCTCTGCTGTTGCTCGCTTGTTATTGTTGTTGTTGTTTAGTCGTTTAGTCATGTCCAACTCTTCGTGAACCCATGGACCAGAGCACGCCAGGCACTCCTGTCTTCCACTGCCTGCTGGTAGCTTCGAGAACACTGTCCAACCATCTCGTCCTCTGTCGTCCCCTTCTCCTTGTGCCCTCCATCTTTCCCAACATCAGGGTCTTTTCCAGGGAGTCTTCTCTTCTCATGAGGTGGCCAAGGTATTGGAGCCTCAACTTCAGGATCTGTCCTTCCAGTGAGCACTCAGGGCTGATTTCCTTCAGAATGGATAGGTTTGACCTTCTTGCAGTCCATGGGACTCTCAAGAGTCTCCTCCAGCACCATAAATCAAAAGCATCAATTCTTCGGTGATCAGCCCTCTTTATGGTCCAGCTCTCGCATGTTATAGCAAATTGGAAAACAGTGTATACTTATAACAATCCAATGCAGGTAAAAAAAATAAGCAAACACGCTCAGTCACAGTACAAAGCAGTGTACATGACACATATTTAAAGCACACTCCAAAAGAAAGATCCTGAGATCTGTAGTTTGGCATTGGTGCTGGAAATTGTAGCTCTTTAAGGAGTAAACTGCAGGTCCCAAGATTTTCTTCACTTTTTATTTTTCGGTTTTCACTTTTAACAACTTTGTGTAAAAAAGCAACATAGATGTAATCATTGGTTTACACAGAGCGAATGTGAAGAACCGGGTATTGCTCCATCTTGAACTTTTAAGTCTCCAGGAAAGTTCTTGTGAAGCTGGTGCCAAGGTCCCAGTTTCACTAGTTCCAGTTAGCCATGAAAACTGTTAGGCTGAAAATCTGCAGTTTCCCCAATCCACCTAGTGAAAGGTAAAAACAGTGCTTTTTTTCTTTAAAAAATGTTTAGGGATACTCTCATTTTGACTCAAGAAAATCACCATTTTATAGTTCAAATTGGGAAAAATAAATACAGTAAATGGACATAAGAACAATGATTCACAAAATGTTTAGGGGTATGCGTACCCCTGCATACCCCCAGAAAAAAGCACTGGATAAAAATCTCTCCCCCCCCCATGCTTCCACTAGCTGTTTACAATTTCAAGGGTTTGCTTCCCGAATGCCCCTCTGAAGTTGAATGAAACTTCAAAAAGAAACAAAAGGGAACTTGTTCCAAATATGACCAGTTTTAAATGATCCAGTATAACAACCAGTTTCCAGATCACCTTCAAAGGTTGCCCCACATAGAGTGCATTACCGTAATGAGCACTCATGTTTACATTGTGGGTGCCCTTTGCGGGATCGCGCGTGGTGCTACAGTTCCCAGGGAGCTTAACGGCAAACAGGGGCTGGCTTGCCTCTCAGTGTTAATTTTTGGAGGTTCACGCCCAGCCTCCGTAATCAAGTTTCTTGCTGGGAGCTGGGGCCAGCCCCATTTATAAATAGGGAGTGGAGCCGACAATAGCCAGGCAGTCGGCTCTGGAGATTCACCCTCCCTACCTTCCCTTTGTTGAATGTTTTCTTGTTTGCAGGTTAACTTTTTCTTCCTGTTTAGTGGGCGCTGCTATGGTCTTTGACTGGTCGCTGTTGAAGGACTGGGAAGAATTTTTCCTGCATTGGCAGGTTTTGTCTTCCCTGTAGCAATTCATCACAACTTTGGTGGTTTGTGGTCTTGGGTGGAATCCTTTCATCTTTTCTTCCCTATATTGGGGGGGGGGTGAAGTGGTGATTCACTCCGCTGTGGCGGCAATTCCCTCTTAAAGGGGTTTTATATATGGTTGTCACTGGCCATACACTGAAAGGTTGTCAGTGAACTACCCTGCATGCAGGGATATGGGCTGGGCTACCTGCTACACTTACGTCTCGCAGAGCAACCCCATATCCCATTTACCCTGAGGTGCCCCAGTTCCCACGGCTGGGGGGCTGGGAGGGATACACGCCCAAGGCCTAAGCCAAGGTCTTCCTACATTCGGAAGTTTAATAAAGCTGTGGCCTAATTTTAATTCCATATAATGTTGTCAGAGTCTTTATTTCTTCCTTATGATCCCTGGGGGGCTGGGGCTGTCACCACCTGGTCACGCAACCTAACGTGGATGTTAATGAAGTATAGATATATTTGGCTAGATTGTGTTGTTGTTTTCCCCCCAAGTAGGGTCACAGCTGGCAACCCAGCCAAAGTTGATTAAATGCACTTTGGGCTACGGCTGACACCTGTGAAATCATCCATTGGATCACAGCCCAACGGGACTATAGTGCATGCCTTCAAATTTGCTCCAATGTGGAGTACATTTTGCTCACTCTTGTTGAGGAAATTTCATTATCCTCATGCCATTCTTAATTCTAAAAGGGTAAATGGATGTATTTATCTCATCTGCTTTCCAAATCCTCCACCACAGACACAATTTGTGGAGGGCAGATGCCGACACACACAAACCCCATCTCAATTTATGCCACATTAAGCTTCACTCTAGGGAGGAAGTCTCGTGTTCTTTAAAATTTCCTTGAAGAAGAATTGAATAAGTTCCACCCATGACAGGTGTCAACCATTTATTGCTCTATGGAACATCAAATGCCTGTGTTTATTATTAGTAATATTACTATTACTATCATTAACAACCCTCTTCCAGTTTACAAAACCTTTCCTTTCTTAGGGAGCGGCTACTTAATGCCATAGAAAAACATTTCTATTCTAGCAACAATACAGGTTAAACTTCAAGTGACTGCAAAGCCATCGAAAAGGTGCATGCCCAGACTGAAGGCATCGCATAATTACAAAGCTGTCTTAGAGAGAAAGTCAGACTATTGATCCATCTAGCTCAGTGTTTAGAGATCCTCTGTAAAGAGCGCGGGGGGGGGTGTCTTTTATCTCTGCTCTTAGTGCTGAGCACCACAGCACTAAGTTTGAAGATAAAGCCCTCTGCCTGCTCCTTAAGAGTAAAAGGCAACACTTCTCCCTGCCATTTATTTATCAAGAGGTGCCATTGATTCTTATGGAGGGGCTTTATCTCCAATCTGAGCACTGTGGTGCTTAGCACTAAGATAAATGATAAGAGTCAAAGGCAGCATTAGATTCTAGGAAGTGGCCTGGGGTGAGATGGCAGGCAGTCATTCAACAGGGGAGGGAGAGGCTTGGGGTTTATTGAAACTGAAATACTTTATTGTCACTTGTACAACTAGTATACAGTGAGATTACACGAGCTCCCCCTACTCAGCTCTCTTAGTCTTAATTCCCCTCGTTTACTGACACCCACCCACCAAACCCAAAAGTCAATTGCCCTGTTGTTATCTTTTCATTCAGCAGCCTAACAGCCCATGGATAGAAGCTGTTTTTTACCCTGTTGGTGCAACTAATCATGCTTCTATATCTTCTGCCCGAGGGCAGGAGATCAAGAAAGTGCCGGCCAGGGTGTGAATCATCCCTGAGAATTTTCCTCACTCTCCTGAGGCAACGTTCTTCTGCTGTTTCATCCAGCAGATTCACGGGACAGCCCATAATATCTTGTGCTGTATTCACCACCCTCGGTAGGCACTTCCTATCAGATGATGTCAAACCAGCGTACCACACCGTGACGCAGTATGAAAGGACACTTTCTATTGTTGACCGGTAGAAGGAGATCATCAAATGTTGGTTGACATTGTTCTTCTGCAATACTCTGAGGAGATGGAGTCTCTGTTGGGCTTTCTTAACCACCTGGGTTATATTTATTTTCCAAGTAACTTATTTATTGTGGGTGGGTGGGTTGCAGGGCATCTTGCTGTTGGGCTTTCTTAACCACCTGGGTTATATTTATTTTCCAAGTAACTTATTTATTGTGGGTGGGTGGGTTGCAGGGCATCTTGGAAGAAAGCAGATGGTCAGAGGCAGTAATACTTCTGAATATCAGTTGTTGGTGGCCACAGCAGGGAAGTGTGCATCTGGTTGGCCAATGTGAGATCAGGATTGCTGGACTAGATGGGCCATTGGCCTGATCCAGCACAGAGTGTATGCATTTCTGTTTACAAAGTGTTCGGTCTTTGCAACACACACACACATGTACCCAACACAGATGTGAAGCCGCTGTCCTTCGTGTCACAGCACATGCATGCTCAAGGGACGGATTTTCCTGCAAGATCAATGACAGATCTCACGGGGCAGGATATTGCCACCATGCTATGTTGCAGCTGTAAGAATTGCCCAGGCTGCCAATTAGATACCAGGCAACATTCAAGGTGTGCAAAGCCTAATGTTTGGAGCACAATACCAAAAAGTTCATCTCTCCCCTTATATACAGAACCATTCATTGCACGCCGCAGGAGATGGTCTCCTGCAGATACCTTCTCATCAGGAGGCCAGTTCCATACAATGTGAGACTCTGGTCTTTAGCGTGGTGGCACCTGACCTTTGAACCTGCCTCCCATTGCACATCAGGCAGGGGCCGTCTCTATTGTTTTCTCTATGCCATTGAGTATCTTCCTTTTTTGAAAAGCCTTTTATGTGGAGATTCTCATCCCAGGCTGCATCTGTGCTGAGATTGAAATTGTTTTTGTATGTGTTTTTACTGTTGGTTTTGTTTCAGGGAAAGCAATTCACAAATAAAATGAAATGCATGAAGAAATATTTTGTCTTTGTTTAATTGCTTAATATATTTCTAGCCAACCTGAGTTAACTGGTGAAACTAGGGAGGTACCAAATCAACAGATCTGAGCAAGGATAGAGGCTTTTTAAAGAATACCGGGACATATTGTGATTATTCAAGTCCCTTTGCTTAGAGTTACTTTGGTTTTAAAAGTGATCGATAAATTTAATATGTAATAAAAAAATGTCTGAAGTTTAAAATTCATAAAAATAGACTTCTGGTTTGTCTTTCATCTAAATGTATTTCAGGGTGGTCCACAATGCACATCAATAAAATTATTCATCGCAGATAGAAACACGGCAAAAACAAGAAAACATTCATAATAAATTAGCAAAATAAGAGGTAGCATTAAAACTTTAAAATTACAGCTCAGTCTAAACATAAGCATCTTAAATGCAAATAAAAATGTTTTAACCTGGTGCCAGTGGGGATGTAATTTTGGGGCCAGTCTGATCGAGTCAGTGATCTTCTGGGCATGAGATTCCAGAATACAGTGGTACCTCGGGTTAAGTACTTAATTCGTTCCAGAGGTCCGTTCTTAACCTGAAACTGTTCTTAACCTGAAGCACCACTTTAGCTAATGGGGCCTCTTGCTGCTGCCGTGCCACCAGAGCACGACTTCTGTTCTCATCCTGAAGCAAAGTTCTTAACCCGAGGTACTATTTCTGGGTTAGCGGAGTCTGTAACCTGAAGCGTATGTACCCCGAGGTACCACTGTATGGCTCTGCTGCATTTCCCCACCCTGTGGCTTTGTGTATGGGAAACTTATTCCAGAAGATTATTGTGATTTCAAGGAGATTAGTGATCTGACATGGTCAACTCTTCCTCGCTCTGGTTATCTATGTTTTATTACTTTCTAAATAAAATTCTTTCCAGTAGCACCTTAGAGACCAACTAAGTTTGTTATTGGTATGAGCTTTCGTGTGCAGAAGTGTGCATGCACACGAAAGTTCATACCAAGAACAAACTTAGTTGGTCTCTAAGGTGCTACTGGAAGGAATTTTTTTTATTTTGTTTCGACTACGGCAGACCAACCCGGCTACCTACCTGTAATTATTACTTTCTCTATCCCTTGTAAAAAAAAAGTCTTTGATTGACACAGGGTTCTGTCTTGGGCTCGGTCTTATTCAACATCTTTATCAACGACTTGGATGATGGACTCAAGGGCATCCTGATCAAATTTGCAGATGACACCAAACTGGGAGGAGTGGCTAACACCCCAGAGGACAGGGTCACACTTCAAAACGACCTTGACAGATTAGAGAACTGGGCCAAAACAAACAAGATGAACTTTAACAGGGAGAAATGTAAAGTATTGCACTTGGGCAAAAAAAATGAGAGGCACAAATACAAGATGGGGGACACCTGGCTTGAGAGCAGTACATGTGAAAAGGATCTAGGAGTCTTGGTTGACCACAAACTTGACATGAGCCAACAGTGTGACGCGGCAGCTAAAAAAGCCAATGCAATTCTGGGCTGCATCAATAGGAGTATAGCATCTAGATCAAGGGAAGTAATAGTGCCACTGTATTCTGCTCTGGTCAGACCTCACCTGGAGTACTGGTGTCCAGTTCTGGGCACCACAGTTCAAGAAGGACACTGACAAACTGGAACGTGTCCAGAGGAGGGCAACCAAAATGGTCAAAGGCCTGGAAACGATGCCTTATGAGGAACGTCTAAGGGAGCTGGGCATGTTTAGCCTGGAGAAGAGGAGATTAAGGGGTGATATGATAGCCATGTTCAAATATATAAAAGGATGTCATATAGAGGAGGGAGAAAGGTTGTTTTCTGCTGCTCCAGAGAAGCGGACATGGAGCAATGGATCCAAACTACAAGAAAGAAGATTCCACCTAAACATTAGGAAGAACTTCCTGACAGTAAGAGCTGTTTGACAGTGGAATTTGCTGCCAAGGAGTGTGGTGGAGTCTCCGTCTTTGGAGGTCTTTAAGCAGAGGCTTGACAACCATATGTCAGGAGTGCTCTGATGGTGTTTCCTGCTTAGCAGGGGGTTGGACTCGATGGCCCTTGTGGTCTCTTCCAACTCTATGATTCTATGATTCTATGATGTGTGGTCTGTTGGCAAATTGCACTGGTCAGTAAAAGCCTTTGATGTATGGCCTGGTTTTTTGTCTTTGATGTAGAGTGGCTCATAGCTGAGCCTGTAGTGGCCATAAGAGGGCACAGTTTTTGAGCATGGCAGTGAGAAGCTGTGCACAGACTCATGGCCAGAGGGTTGTGCAAAGGAAGACTATCTGAGGGGGTCCCTTCACCACTTCTTCGAGCTTCCCAGTGGCAGATTGAAGTGCTGCTTGGTAATGCATATTTTACTTGCTGTTCAGAATAAAATCTGTAATCTTCTTACCAACTTGTGTTTGTATTGCTTCTGAATCTAATTTTAAAAGAAAACATCTTGCATTTCGCAAGGCAATATGCAATCTGTAATTCTAGCAACAAGCTAAGGGGATAAAATTCTGCTCAGCTCAGTAACGTACTGGTTGGGTGGCAACTCTCGACACCCCTTGCCTGGATCCACTTACCACTTGGAAGCATCTTCTCGCATATCCCTCCCTGTGACTGGTGCCATGTGTAAATCATCCCTTAGACCCTATTCAAATTCACTTCTTGCAAATAACTAACTATATATCCTGCCCCAAGCTCACTGCTTTGGCCTTGGCAAGCATCAGCCATAAACTGCCCTTGGTTTCACACAAATCTGTTACGGTCATTTTGGAAGCCATTTGCTTGCTTGCAGAAACAAATTACCTTGGGGTTTTTTAAAAAAAGAAGAAGATTGGTTGGTTGGTTAATATCAGAGTTGATAGTTTGAAAGCTGCATCTACCCAGTCCCTCCACCATCTGCTCTGTCTCATTCACACATTACCCTTCCCCCCCCCACACACACACAGATACATACAAGTACAGAGTGTCTCCCTTGCTTAAAATAAGTCCAGCAATTCAAGATTTAGCACCAGACAAGTAACGCCAACCGGCTAACCAATTTACAGTGGTACCTCGCAACACGAATGCCTCTCAAGACGAAAAACTCGCAAGGCGAAAGGGTTTTTGGTTTTTTGAGTTGCTTCGCAAGACGAATTTCCCTATGGGCTTGCTTCACAAGACGAAAACGTCTTGCAAGTTTGTTTCCTTTTTCTTAAAACCGTTAATACAGTTGCGACTTGACTTCGAGGAGCAACTCATAGCACGCGGTGTGGTAGCCTTTTTTGAGGTTTTTGAAGACTTTGGTGATTTTTGAAGCTTTTCCAAAACTTTTCCGAAACCGTGCTTTGCAAGACGAAAAAATCGCAAGACGAAAAAACTCGCGGAACGAATTAATTTCGTCTTGCGAGGCACCACTGTACCAGCAAACACTACTGAGCTGACATGCATCAGTCACAGATATAGTCATGGCACTGGGCTGTTACCGAAGCAGCTGGCCTGGCTGACCTTGCTTATGAAGGAAATTCTCAGGTCCAACAAAATATTCCTCCCATCCATACCCTGATATCCTCCTATTACCCTCATAGGTGGCAGATTCCTGTCAGAAGCTAAAGAGACCATCCCAGCTCCACCCCGGATCCCTGTCTGAAAAGATTTATTTATTCCCCAAAACAGGCTTCTAATTAGTTTACAACAATAAAATCCAGTTACACAAACATGAAGTTTCCCTTCCTCACTTTGCTTATTTCTTTTCTAAACAGGGTGGGGGAGAACAACAGAAGGAAAAGAAAACATGTCACTTTATTGCATTAACTTCTCTTAACACAATCTCTGATACCGGAGGCATTCAATAAATCAGAAAAGAAAATACACTTCAGAGCGCATTCATGGAAGGAGTGAAGAATCAAGTTACAGATTTTGATGGAGTGGAGGGCAATAGCTTCTGTCTATTGTGCATATTACCATGATAAGAGAGAGAGAAACCATTTATCAAATTGTGCTGCAATGCTTTGCAATAATGCAAAGAACTAGTAAACACAATACCATTTTGCTGGAGAAGCCTATTGGCTCCATTCTCTGTTCATTGGCTCTCTGGAGAGATATTGTTGGTCCCTCTAGGAAGCAGGATACTGAGTCTGTGTTCTGATCCAATAAGACTCTTCTTATGTTCTTATTCTTGAACATGCAAGCTGTCCCAGCCATCCTTGAGTATGCACTCCCATCAGCAAGCATACAAGCATACTGTAGAAACGGAATAATTATTATTATTATTATTATTATTATTATTATTATTATTATTATTCCCCACCCATATAAGTTGCATAAATTAAAGAGCAATTGCAGGAGCTGGATAAAGGTGACACTGTGATCATAGGATGTGCCACAGTCTAAATCCACCATGGAATAGTTCACATACTACATCTGTCCATGTGAATTATATGGGGCCACATGTCCCATTTCACCATCTAAAGCAAACCAGGAAGGTACAGCACTGCTGCCATCACTGTGCCGCCCCACCACCTTCCTTACCTGGGCTATGCAGCAGCCCCTGTGCCACAACAGCAATGGCAGCAGATTCAAGCAAGGTCTCACAAGATTTTGATGAGATCTCATGAGATATCAGCGTGATCTCACTGAAAGCCACTGCCACCACCAGCAACCTTCCAGAGCAAGAGAAAACAACAACAACAACAACAACAACAACAACAACAACAACAACAAGAAGAAGAAGAAGAAGAAGAAGAAGAAGAAGAAGAAGAAGAAGAAGAAGAAGAGTTTGGATTTGATATCCCGCCTTTCACTCCCTTTAAGGAGTCTCAAAGCAGCTAACATTCTCCTTTCCCTTCCTCCCCCACAGCAAACACACTGTGAGGTGAGTGGGGCTGAGAGACTTCAAAGAAGTGTGACTGGCCCAAGGTCACCCAGCAGCTGCATGTGGAGGAGCGGAGACGCGAACCCGGTTCCCCAGATTATGAGACTACCGCTCTTAACCACTACACCACACTGGCTCTCCCCTCTTCCAAGCTTCTTCCCTCTTCCATGTGACAGCCCTTGAGATATTTGAAGATGGCTGTCGTATCTCCTCTCAGGCTCTTTTTTTCCAGGCTAAAGATACCCAGCTCCCTCAACCGTTCCGCATAAGGCTAAGTTTCCAGACCCTTGATCATCTTGGTCACCCTCCTCTGTGTTGGGATGCTGCCGGGGAGGCGGGGGCATTAGGCGGGCCCCCAGCTGGCTCCAGCCACCGGCCGGCAGCCGGGCGAACTCCGGCTTCCCTTGGAACAGCATCAATCAGTGACTCATAGCTTCAGAAGCCTTCAGAAACTTGAGCACGCTCTATCAGCAGAGTGAATAAATCTTCACAATGGAAATGGCAGACAGAGACGTGTGTAAGCATACTTACAGCATTTTATTCAGCAGCAGGACAAAAGAAAAACTTGTCTGCTTCCCTTCGTGTCCAAGCAAAAAACAGCAGCATAGCAAAAGCAATATACAACGGAAGTTCCCAGCAAACTGTGCTGGAAGTAAACAGACATGTGACATACAACAACTCCACATGCCTGTTCTAAAGGTGAAACGGAACTGTATCCTAACACTCTGCTCATGTTCCAGCTTGTCAACATCCTTCTTGAATTGTGGTGCCCAGAATTGAACACAGTATTCCAGATGTGGTCTACCCAAGGCAGAACAAAGTGTTACTATTACTTCCCTTGAGCATTCTGGTGTGTGTGTGTGTGTGTGTGTGTGTGTGTGTGTGTGTGTGTGTACACACACCTGCTGATAACAGTTGTTCTTTTAGCTTTTCATTTGTTCTGTAGTACTTCTTGTGGGCTTATCCAGAATAGGTTTTGGATGAGCCTGGATTAGATGGCCGTTGTAGTCCTAAACACCTGGAGGTCACCAGGTTGGCAGAGGCGGATTCAGAGAAGCATCACAAAATTAGGCAAACAGCATCCTACAGAAGTTGCAGGAGGTCTTCACAAGCACAGAGAGCCCCCTGCACAAAGGAGCTTGCCGAAGCACAATTTATGTACAGAGATTGGAGGTGGTCAGTTTCCCAATCCTTAGATCTCTGCCACCTTCTCCATGAGCACTGCTTGGCCACCGTGAGAATAGGGTGCTGTACTAGATGACCCACTGGCCTGAAACAGCAGGCTCTTGTGATGTTCTCATGTCTCCATGCCCTCCTGTCTTGCGTACATGCACATACACCATGATTATTGCCTCCACTCCTCCAGTCACAATGCAGGTGCTTCTCACATTACTTGCTGAGTTAATGAGACATCAGCCTTCTTCATGCTGTCAACATGAACCTCCAGTAGCAGCAACATCTGAAGCTTTATTTATTCTGTTCAGAATTTTTAACCCGTCCTTTTCCCCCGAAGGCCCAGCAATGCTAGCATTTTACCAAGAAGAAAGAATGTTTAAATTATAAAATACTGCAAGTGGTGCTGTGTCAACTGAAGAGGCTTTATTTTTATTTTTGGCGGGGGTTAGATTTGATAGTTTCCTAAGGGTGACATTATTAGAGCTGGCTAAAGAACACTTTTGACAGTGAGAAATTGTTTCTTGACTAGAACACAGAAGCTGGTGTGAAATGGGTCAAGAAATGTACTGAGCATGGGGTATAGGTAGGTTCTGGTGAATGGGCGTCTGTTTGAAAAGGTTTCAATTATATCACGCGTGATCCATCCACTTGAGCAATCCATACAATAACATGCATGTAAAGCCTCCTGTTGGTTTTGTTAGGAATGGCAAAAGGATGGGCTGTATAGACCGTGGAGGCTGATTTGTTAGGGAGAACGGGGCACAGTCTATCTCCTTACTTGCAACCAATCCAGGAACTTCCTCCTCCTGAGTCTCAATGTTGCCCTCAAAGAACTCAGCAGGGAGAAAGTGAGAGCTGGACCATAAAGAAGGCTGATTGCCAAAGAATTGATGCTTTTGAATTGTGGTGCTGGAGGAGACTCTTGAGAGTCCCATGGACTGCAAGAAGATAAAACCGGTACATTCTGAAGGAAATCAGCCCTGAGTGCTCACTGGAAGGACAGATCCTGTGCTGGTACCGGGGGGAAGGTTACTGTTACCGTAGTCAAAGTTCAGTCCTGAGTCACTAGCCTGGTAATAGTCCACAAGGTGCGAGGTGAGGTCCGAAGCAGGGAGCCGGGCGGGGACAGGGACACTCGAAGATCAGAAGCAGGAAGCCGGGCGGGGAACAGGAACGCTGGAAGGTCAGGACTGGATGCTGGCCGAAACAGCTCTTCAATAACGACGTTGCTCCCGCAACCTGGGACCGGGCTGACTGGCCTTTATCTTCTCTGAGGCCAGGGGCGGTCCCGGCCCCCAGGAGCCCCGCCTCTCCTGGCCTTAAGGCGAGCACTCCTCCTGGGAGAAACCAGTTCCCTTCGCCTCTCTGCCCTAAGCCTCTGCAGTTCAGGAGAGGCTGAAGGTTTACTGGGCCCCGGGGGAGACTCACCTGTAGGCACTGAGTCCTCAACCACCTCTGGAGCCAGAATGGATTCACCTGGTGCCTGCTCCTGAGGATCTGGCACAGGTGCAGGCTCCTCAGAATCAAGGCCCTGCCCCAGTTCAGCCGGCCCTGGAGGCGGGGACTCCTGTGCTGGCTGGGATTCCTCCAGTTCACTCTCAGAATCGGAATCCCAGGCCATCACACACTGTTAGAAAAACACAATGCAGGGACTCCATTGAAGACCTCAGCTGGGGATGGGGCAGAGGAGAAGTTCATCCTTTAAATATTGTGGCCTCAATTAGGGATCAGCAGACCTGTTGATTTCAGTTTCTCCAGTCTTAAATTCAGTTCTCTGCAATTCAGCAGCAATTTTTGGTTTATTTGTTTTTAAATCCTCATGAAAATTAATCAGCATTATGGTGCAGATTTCTCCTGAAACACACACCAAGTGTCAGGCTTCGGGGCTTGGCTTCCTACCCCCTTAGCCATAGATAAGCAGTACAAAGAGCAAGCAGTCTTTTACCAGTAACAGAAACATTTAATGAACGCTGCAAAAGAACAAACGACCATTCTTGTAGTGCAGATGCTCCTAATTAAGTTCTGCCCACTTCCCTCTTGTCACTTCCGTCCTCTCATCTCCTAGCCACCTGATCTCTCAACTGTTGTGCTTTTTGTGAAGCTACCTTATCTAATCTCCTAGCCTTGGGACTGAGAGGCTGTATACTTTCCAGTGAGAGAGAGAATCAGTTAGCTCTCTCTCTTCCTCTTCTTCTTCTTGTTGTTGTTCACCTCCCAGTTCTGCCCAACTATCATCTTCTGAACTGTGCCCCTCAGCAAACCACTGTTCCAGGTCAATACTACTCCACTGCTCCTGTGGAGTTTCAGGATCCTGGCCAGCAGCAGGGAGAGGGGTAGGCTCCCACCATTCCTCATCAGAGTAGTACTCCTCAGCCTGATCTCTGACACCAAGGGGGGGGGGACTCAGGATAAACATTTCTTTGAAGAAGTATGTGTTCCCTGCTGTGTTCTGGCTTTGGTTTTCCCGCATGCATGTTTCCCTCTACAGAACTTACTTTACAGATGCTGATAGCCAAACAGAACCTAAGGAACACACTCTGCAAAAATGAAGGTGTCTGATTTTTCCCACACTCCAGTATCAAAACAAGCAACCAAAAATTCACCCAAGCCACAAAGGGAACCCATTTGCTAAAAGTTGTTGTTGTTTAGTCGTTCAGTCGTGTCCGACTCTTCGTGACCCCATGGACCAGAGCACGCCAGGCACTTCTGTCCTCCACTGCCTCCCGCAGTTTGCTCAAATTCATGCTGGTAGCTTCAAGAACACCATCCAACCATCTCATCCTCTGCTGTCCCCTTCTCCTTGTGCCCTCCATCTTTCCCAACATCAGGGTCTTTTCCAGGGAGTCTTCTCTTCTCATGAGATGGCCAAAGTATTGGAGCCTCAGCTTCACAATCTGTCCTTCCAGTGAGCACTCAGGGCTGATTTCCTTCAGAATAGAGAGGTTTGATCTTCTTGCAGTCCATGGGACTCTCAAGAGTCTCCTCCAGCACCATAATTCAAAAGCATCAATTCTTCGGCGATCAGCCTTCTTTATGGTCCAGCTCTCACTTCCATACATCATTGCTAAAACTACTAAGGGCTTATATTCAGACAGGAGCTGTTTGGTCCCTGCTCAGAATCTGTTCATTATTCAGAAGATCCTGCAGCCTTCAGGAGTGGTGCATATACCTGTTCAAGTGAAACCTGTCACATAATGATGATAAGCACTTGAGAGTGGCTCACAAAGACTTTAATTGGGGATCGGAGTAGCTATGTGTCACTTGCTTAACAATGCAAGACTTCCTGGAATATGGTAACGTGGAGTCTGGCATGAGTATTCCCTCCTCCTCCTCCTCTTCCTTCTGTTACTGCATAGCAGATTTGGATCTCCAAAGCCTTAAATGTAGCAAAATAAACTGAGCTTTAGATTCAAACACTTTGATCTCCGGTATATGGTTCCTTTTTGTTCCCACAGAGAATTGGATCCAGACATGCTTAGAGTAGAATCACAGAGTCGCAGAGTTGGAAGGAACCCAAAGGCTCATCTCCTCCAACCCCCTGTGATACACAGCAGACCCATCGAAAGCAAAGGGACTTATCTTGAGCTGCATCGATTTCAGTGAATCTACTTTAAGCAGGACTAACAGAACAACCCACTGCCAAGGGTATGTGGAATGGCAGAATTACTGCATCCCGGCTTGGTCACTCGCAGCAGCAGTTGAAGGGGCAGGTTGTTTTTTTTTTAAAAAAAAATATTTTTTATTAGTTTTACATATAATCACATTATGTAACATCATATCGTCTTATTTCATCTTTTTGGCTCAACTGAGCCCAACGACTTCCATCCCTCCCGCCTAGTGGTTTACAAAATTAAACTTTGCATCTTTACATTTCGCTTCCTTTCCTATTCTTGTTATGTCATTACCTAAAATGTTACACTACTCAACCTGAATAGGTAGCAATTTCATCTTACAAATCTTCAGATAACCCTGCTAGTGATGTTAGTTGTTTACACTTGTCTTTCAAATATAATATGGATTTATTCCAATTTTTTGGGATGCTTGGTCTTGCTGGTTCCGGGTTCTTCCCATCAGTTTCGCCAGTTCTGCAAAGTCCATCAATTTCATCTGCCACTCTTCTTTTGTTGGTACAGTGGTGCCTCGCAAGACGAAATTAATTCGTTCCGCGAGTTTTTTCGTCTTGCGATTTTTTCGTCTTGCGAAGCACGGTGTCGGAAAAGTTTTGGAAAAGCTTCAAAAATCACCAAAGTCTTCAAAAACCTCAAAAAAGGCTACCACACCGCGTGCTATGAGTTGCTCCTCGAAGTCAAGTCGCAACTGTATTAACGGTGTTAAGAAAAAGGAAACAAACTTGCAAGACGTTTCCGTCTTGCGAAGCAAGCCCATAGGGAAAATCGTCTTGCGAAGCAGCTCAAAAAACCAAAAACCCTTTCGTCTTGCGAGTTTTCCGTCTTGCGAGGCATTCGTCTTGCGAGGTACCACTGTATTTCATGTTGTTTCCATTTTGGGACTAGCAAAATTCTTGCCACAGTTGTTGCATACAAGAACAATTTTTTATCTTGACTCGCTATCACTTTACCCACTATACCCAATAAAAACGCTTCTGGGTTGTTGTTTTTAACAAAAGTGTTTTTAAACATTTTCTTTAACTCATTATATATCATTTCCTAGAGAGCTTTTACCACTTTACATGTTCACCACATATGGTACAAAGTACCCTCCTTTCCCTTACATTTCCAACATTCATTTTTTTGTTCCACAGTGGTACCTCGGGTTAAGTACTTAATTCGTTCCAGAGGTCTGTTCTTAACTTGAAACTGTTCTTAACCTGAAGCACCACTTTAGCTAATGGGGTCTCCTGCTGCTGCCGTGCCACTGCTGCGCAATTTCTGTTCTCATCCTGAAGCAAAGTTCTTAACCCGAGGTACTATTTCTGGGTTAGCGTTATTTCTGAAGCGTATGTAACATGAAGCGTATGTAACCCGAGGTACCACTGTATACATTTTAGCCAATTTCACTGGTGTTAAATACTACCTGTACATCATGAGTTGAAGGGGCAGATTGAGCCCAATCCCTACACCAGCTTCAGACTGATGCAGCTGTCAGGCCCAGAACAGGCCCTCTGTTGTCTGCTGCCAGCTGTGAGAGCAGCTTGGGATCTTGTGGATCCTGAGCTGGTTCAGCCCTTGGAACACGCCATCTGAGCACCTTCCACCAGGTTATGCAGATGGGGATCATAGAATCATAGAGTTGGAATAGACCACAAGGGCCATCGAGTCCAACCCCCTGCCAAGCAGGAAACACCATCAGAGCACTCCTGACATATGGTTGTCAAGCCTCTGCTTACAGACCTCCAAAGAAGGAGACTCCACCACACTCCTTGGCAGCAAATTCCACTGTCGAACAGCTCTTACTGTCAGGAAGTTCTTCCTAATGTTTAGGTGGAATCTTCTTTCTTGTAGTTTGGATCCATTGCTCCGTGTCCGCTTCTCTGGAGCAGCAGAAAACAACCTTTCTCCCTCCTCTATATGACATCCTTTTATATATTTGAACATGGCTATCATATCACCCCTTAACCTCCTCTTCTCCAGGCTAAACATGCCCAGCTCCCTTAGCCGTTCCTCATAAGGCATCGTTTCCAGGCCTTAATGGATACTGCTGGAAAGCATTTCGCCCTTGGCTGTGATGCATCCTGAACTTATTTCTATCCTCCTTCCCCACACAATGCATAATTTCAAACACCTCCGGCATCTCTCCTCTGCAAAGCTGGACAAAATGCCACCTAAAGAGGCTCACTGTGCTGTGCCCTGTGTCAATTTGCTTCTCATTCATGATTGCAAGTTATTGGACCTGCCTGTCTACGTATTTCTCCCCCCTCCAATGTACTGTTTTCCCACTTCGCCGCACCATCTTGATCAACACAGGAGGAATAAAGTGACATTATGAAAGGCTGGTGTGTCTGAATCACCACTGCTTTTGTTCTGATTTCAATCCCACTTTCCCTCTTTGCTGTTTGGCACTAGAATACTAACCAGCAAGGAGACATAGATGCGAGATCCGATCTATTATATGGTGAGCAAGAAAGAAGATGCTTTGCCAGGCATAAATCAATAGCCCTGCTTACCTTAAGCACTGTTTATTTCCTTACTTTTATTTCATAGAGCGTAGTCGGTGCCTTTATTAAATTGTGCAGCAGTCAAATCTCTCGGGGAGGCAAATTGAGTTGGCAGTCAAGGGAAGAGGCACTCAGTTCTGATCCCAAAGGCATATGCAGGAGAGAATTTACATTTGGTGTTCTATGGGGCTGGGAAAGTAAAAGAAAAGAAAACAAAATGTTGTAAAACATGCTTGGGATTATCCTGCTTTCTTTTTTAACAGGTTTCAACAGTCGCAAGAGATTCAATCTGAATTGGGGCAATGTTAAAGGGGGAGGAAGGAGGTACCCTCAGGACACAGACACACACACCTGTTGCTGCTTGTAGCTCCAGGGGCAAATTGCAACTTTATTGGAGAGTAATATTCAGCAGGTAAACGGGGAGAAGGTTAACACTGCTCACCCAACACCGTGGTTTCAGTGTAAACTGTGCCCGACTCCAGAACAGCCCCACCCCTTCTAAGATTATGCAATTTTATAAGTTTATACAGTACAGTGGTACCTTGGTTCCGAAACGCCTTGGTTCCCAAATGCCGAAAACCCAGAACTAAGTGTTCCAGTTTTCTAATGTTTTTCGGAAGCCGAACATTCAATGCGGTTGTCAGCTATTGTTTCTGGGGTGCCTGCACCAATCAGAAGCCACGCCTTGGTTTTCAAACATTTCAGAACGGATTACGTTAAGTTTGAGAACCAAGGTATCACTGTATTTGGCGCTTTGGTTTTTACTATTTATTTTGTGTTTTTGAGGCTTTTTTGGTTAATTCATTTTTGTGACTAGAAATACTGCCTTATTTATTTTATAGTCTAGTACATTGATTATTGCTTTTATTTTATGGATCAATGGTCTCATTAGATAGTAAAATTCATGTTAAATTGCTGGTTTAGGGGTTCTTTTTAAAAGTCTGAAACTGATTCATCTGTTTTGCGTTACCTTCTATGGGAAAGCCGCCTTGGTTTTGGAATGCTTTGGTTTTGGAACGGACTTCTGGAACAGATTATGTTTGAGAACCAAGGTACCACTGTAATAATGATTGGGGATGCATTGCAACACTCAATGCTCATCTCCATGTGTTGCCTTTAAGCTAGATCTGATGTTTTCTGTGTGTGTGCATGCATGCGTAAATGATTTGGAGCGCTCCAGTATCTTCTTTTGGAGTGACTGAAGTCATGGTTTCAGTGTAGTTCCATCGGACGTAACAGAATTTGCACTCTAGTCTCTTGAAACTGAAGCACCTTGTGTTGTCAGTGTTCCTAAATGCTTAGCTTTCAATCATAAAGTGGCAAAAAGGCTCCCTTTTATGGTAATTTGATGGCCCTTGGATACTGCAGACAGGGATCCTGCTGCAGAAATAGTAACAGGACACACACATCTTGCAACCCCAGACCACTACCACACTGGTGAAGCAGCAAGGAGCTTGGCACAGTGCTACTGGAGCCACCCAGCCATCAAACATGGTGTCTTCATGCTGCAAATGCATGTGTGAACCAGTCCACAGTTGCAACGATCCCTCTGCCCCAGTCCTTTGCATTTGCAGGACGAAAAGCTTTGCAAACCCTGCAGAGATTGACAACACAAAATTAATTCAGATTCTCTGCACAACCAGGTCACCGAATAAAACAACATGGTTAAACAGATAAATGTGCTTCCTTTGGTCCTTTTGCAAGTTCAAAGCAATTATGGGCTAAGGTGATATCTCAGCTCTAATTTGCAGAAGGCAAGAGACTTGTTGTGCATTATGAATGGTTTATTGGAGCCGACAGCGTTGACCTCAGAATGTTAATAACATTGTCATTCCTGATGTTCATTGGCACCAAGCTAGGCTGATACTTTCTGTCTCTCACTAATTTGGGCAATTTTTCAAGAGGCGTGGACTCTAATGAACGCTGCATATGTGATCATAGGTTTTTTTTAAACTGAACCAGAGGGGGCTCTGCCGTTAGTTAACCTGCTTCCATTATCCCAAACTGAAATCGTTATCTATCGTTTGTTTCTAAGAGCGCCTCTTTTCCTGCATGTTATATTTTGTATTCCCAAACTGCAAAATGTTTGTAGTCGGATCAGTACAAAAAAAAAAAATGAAAGCTCAGCAAAATAGAGGAAATCTTATTTCGTGGACCAAATTTAAACATGAATGATAATAAAAGAGCAAAACTGGAGTAAGCAAAACCAAAGTGAAGTATTGGCTAGGGCTTGATACAGGAGAAACTTTGCTCGAAAGACCTAAGGGTAGATATTGTTGTTTAGTCGTTTAATCGTGTCCAACTCTTCGTGACCCCATGGACCAGAGCATGCCAGGCACTCCTGTCTTCCACTGCCTCCTGCACTTTGGTTGAACTCATGTTCATAGCTTCAAGAACACTGTCCAACCATCTCATCCTCTGTCGTCCCCTTCTCCTTGTGCCCTCCATCTTTCCCAACATCAGGGTCTTTTCCAGGGAGTCTTCTCTTCTCATGAGGTGGCCAAAGTATTGGAGCCTCAGCTTCAGGATCTGTCCTTCCAGTGAGCACTCAGGGCTGATTTCCTTAAGAATGGATAGGTTTGATCTTCTTGCAGTCCATGGGACTCTCAAGAGTCTCCTCCAGCACCATAATCCAAAAGCATCAATTCTTCGGCGATCAGCCTTCTTTATGGTCCAGCTCTCACTTCCATACATCATTACTGGGAAAATCATAGCTTTAACTAGATATAGAGGCAACCATTTTAACCACCCTTAGCAGCGTGATACAGGCAACAAAGCTAAGATGGAGGAAGAGAGGTCACATTGTGGTTGTTTGGGCACTTGAAGGCCTCTTGGAGGATATGATAATTTTACCTGTTCTGTGACATCAGACACATTCAAACAGGTATGAGATGTCCACAATGCAGATCCTTCTTGAACCATTGTTGCATCTCTTAGAAACTATAGCAATGCTGATACGGGAGGGAGCTGCTTTGCGGATGCCTCCCACGTTGTCCTTGGATTTTCTGGCAGAAAGAAGTTTATATAATATAGCAGGGGGGAAATAGGCAGTGACCA
Organism: Podarcis muralis; assembly: GCF_964188315.1. Lineage (NCBI taxonomy): Eukaryota > Metazoa > Chordata > Lepidosauria > Squamata > Lacertidae > Podarcis > Podarcis muralis. Next base: position 92,634,324 of record NC_135659.1, read on the forward strand.
ATCACATAGGGCAGGGTAAGTGGCTAGGAACTAGTCTGCTGTGGTCTGCTTTTGCTAAAATCTCAACGTGTTCTACATTTACCATGCAAGAGTCGTGATCTCTCAACAGTCAAGATGTAAGGAATCTGTGTTAAGTGATCCTGAATACCCACTCCTGCCTAAGGCCATAAGAATATTCGAAGTGACTTGCTAGATCATATCAAGCTCTGCTTAGTACAGCCTTTTCTGCAAAGATGCAGTTTACAAGTGATCTTCTAGAAATTACAAAAGCAAAAAAAAAAAGGAGGGTAGAGGTACTGCATGCAGGAATAAAACACACAGTGAAAGGGGGGGGGGGACACAATAGACTGCTGTTGCTTCCTCCTTTGCCAAATACATTCCAAACAGCAACAGGAAACGAAATGAAACAAAATACCTTCAGGCACTTGCAGTATCATTTTTTATTCTCTCTGCCTTGTTCCGCCAAAAAATAATCAATGGTCCACCAGTAAAACATGATGCACATTCCCAAAATGTAGTGGATGGGAAGAGCAAGTGAAGCTGCTTTGGACACAGGAGATTTATAGCAGGGACACTGAGCGAGAAGAGGTGGCTTTGTGCAGTTGTGCAGGTCATAGACCAGGAAATGCAAAAGCAGGAGTAGTTGATGTGATGGGGTGGCACCGCTCGCCTGACCTCCAGTCGGTCACATCGCTGCTGACTGGGGGGTAGAGGGAGCGGTGAGGTTGCTGCAGTGCAAACACATCAGCAGAGCCAACCCAGTGCTCTCACTGGGGTGCTCTCACCACGCTGACCTTGCTGCCATTTCATTCCTCCTTCTATTAAGCAACAGCAATGCATCCTAGTAGAGGTCAGGCGAGGGACAACATCCCACCCCACTGTCCGCAATGGGGCCAAAAAACAAGTACCGTAGTTCACGAAATGTAGTCATGGCTTTAAAGGAAGATCAGACAAATTCACAGAGGATCAATGGCCACTAGACACGACAGCCACGTTCTACCAGGGATGGGTGGATCTGTCAATTTCAATTTCTCAGTCTTCAGTTCTCCACATTACCACACCAGTTTGCAACTTTGACTTTTATTTTTCGAAAGGTCCTCAAGGAAATCCACCAGCAAAATTTACTGCACAATTCCTCATGGTGCACACATTCTGTATGCAATTTTCCCCAATACATACCTTTATACAGTGCAATTTTCCTAATGCAATGCATTATGTGAATGGTTATGCACACTTTCTCCTAGAAGTCCAGTTCTGTACACACTAGAGAACCGCATTACAAAATTCAGAGAAGCATGAGTTTTGAAGGATGGGTATGTGTTCTGGTTCCTGCCTTGGTTTGGAAGGCACAGATTAGGTAGATTCACCTTTAAATGCAAACTGAATCAAAGTTCTCCCCCACCTCTATGTCGTACTTCCACTGTCAGAAGCAACATGCCTCTGAATACCAGTTGCAGGGAATTGCAAGTGGGCAGAGAGCTGTTGCACTCAAGTCTTGCTTGTGGGTTCCCTGCAGGCATCTGCTTGGCCATCGTGGGAACAGGATGCTGGTGGAGATGGGCCTTTTGGCTTGATCCAGCAGGGGTCATCTCAGGTTCACAGTGATAGGTACAAAGATGACATTTGATGATCATCTTCCATGGCAACCAGATCATGGGAGATGCCTTGGCGTTGCGATACAATATTTTTAAATCAGTGGGACAAGTAATGCATGCCAAGAAAATGAAAACAGGGAAATAGGCAATCACACCCTCCTCCATTCCTGCTGTCAGAGGATACGGATATACATTTTCTGTTACAGTGCCTCATTTTACCACGATAAAAAGAGGAGAGAGGGAGAAGTAAGGCAAGCACACTCAGGAAACAGAGATAGGTTTCCTCTCCTTTACATTGCTGATGGTGTCATTTTGGGTGGACCGAGGACAGTTCAGAAAACTTTCTTAATGAGTATATGACTGGCTGATTGCAGAAGCACTTTGTCCATTTTTGTCAACAGTGAAATAGTGTCACAAGCCTGCACATTTCAGTCATTTGATTCAATCATTTCTTCCGGAAGCAGCTAATGGATTGTTCTTGAAGTGATGCAGACAGAGAGATCAGCTGGCGTTGAAAGTTGACCTCAGTTGATCAATCCGTTTGGACTAACTCTAACTTTTGGGGGCTGAGACTTAAATGCACACTTGATTATTTTTGGAAGCTGTTTTCAAATATATTATTTTACTGGGGAATAAAGTATTTAAAAAAGCAAGTGGAACATGCAAAAAAAAAAAAAAGTGCTGTGTTGAGTGCTCCTGTGTAGTATTCTCGCCATCCACACCCTCATGCAGGCTACTCCATTCCGTTTCACCTCCCCGGCCCCACACTGACATTTTTCATCCCCACTCCCAAAAAACAACTCCGCATTCTGTGTTTTTTTTTTGAAGGGATTCATTTCTCTAAAGTTTCTCCCTCTACTTCTTCAGTATTCATGTTTTTTCTGAGCAGACTGAAGGCTCCTTTTACTTTCTGAGTAGCCCCATTTTGGCTATATAGCTGTCTTAACTCAGCATCTGAGTTTGCTATCAATAATTTCAAAACTGGCATATGCACAATTCACTGCAGATCTGTTTTGCTTCTTCCCCACCACAACCCCACTCCCTTTTTAGAAGCTAGTAATGTCCATGTGGTTTGTGTCGATGTTGTTGTTGGCAACCATCTGTCTTGAGAGACAATGGAGTGCTGCTCTGGAGGTGAAGTCCAATTGCTGCATGAGCAGCACTGAAGTTGTCAGTGTTTGTAAAAAGCAAAAAAGAGGAAAGGGTTCTGACCTCCCTTTGTCTCCTCAGCCTGGTCCTCAGACCCTTGTCGGCATAAAAGAGTCCATGGGGAAAGTATCCTTGCAGAGTTTTATTCTTAAAAGTCTTTCTGCAAAAGCGACTGACACACAACATCACTACCAGCTTTCACTAACCAACCAAACACCAAACTAACATTTCTCACTCTACATATACAACCCGGTGCAAACCGCTGACTCATGCTGACCCAGCTTTTTAAAGCATTATAGATGCAGCAGCCATTTTAGCCATGACAGAAGTGACCTCTCTGGGGCGCAAGCCTGGCAGCGTGTATGAAGGTCCTGGGCTGCCCAGACAACAAGTCCCCATCTCAGCCTTGCTGATGTGGTCCAAAGGAAAGAAGTATTGTGATGCGTCCAAGGGAATTGGGGCAATTGGCAGGCCCCTAGCTGTCTCCAGCCCACTGACCAGTTGCCGGTCAAACTCCAGTCCTTGGTTCTGCATATAAACAGCAACCCGAGCTTCAGAAACTGTCAGAAGCTGGTCACACAAGCCAGCAGAGATAAGAACTCTTTGCAATGGAAGGGCAGAGAGAGGCTGTGTAAAGGGTATTTACAAGCATTTATTCAGCATCAGGACAAAAGAAAAGCATGTCTTCTCCCCTTCGTGTCCAAGCAAGAAGCATAAGGCAAAAGCTATACACAAACGGAAGTTCCCAGCAAGCTGTGCTGGAATGTAAACAGACATGTGACACACAACAGCTCCACACATCTATTTAGGTGAAATGGAACATCAATATCCTAACAAGAAGAGCAATACATTTGTCACCATCTTAGCTACAGGAATTTCCAGGAGGGGCTTACAAGGCACCATCCAACTGTCTTTGGGACTCTACTCCAGATTTGTGCAGGGTTTACTCCTCAGCATTTTCTTCTCCCAAAAACATCCCACAAGGCAATGGAGGTTTAGGATTAGTGTTTATTTTCTCTGAGTTGGGTGTCAGGCTTGGGGAATTCTCTCCCTCCCCCAGTGGAAGCAAGAAGCAGGGAGGAAACAAAGAGAGTCCTTACTAATAAGTTTATTCAGTCATCATGGTGAGAGACAAAGAAATCCAGTCATCCTCCATTAATGGCATTGCTCACACTGATCTCCTCCCTCCCTCCCCCTTTCCTTTAACGCTGGTCAAGTGTCTCTGAGTCCTTTGTTCTTGCACGCTTAACAAACGCAGCGCTCTAGGGGAAGGTGGGTCATCTATGCTCTCCAGTGATAGCATTTCAGCTGGCTGCTCTGACTCTGCTTCCCCACCCCCTTCTCCTAACACCTCCCAACACTTCTGTTCATCAGCCTCTGAGCTGTGATCTTCCTCAAAGCCCTGCTGTAATTCAATACTGCCTTCCTCTTCTCTAGAAGCTACAGTAGGGTTACCAGACGTCCCTGTTTCCCGGGGACAGTCCCCGGATTTGCGAATAAGTCCCTGGACAAATTCCATCCCCGGAATGTCCCCAGATTTCATCTAATGTCCCTGGGAAACGCAGCAGCGGTAGTCTCAGCAGCCCAGAGCAGTTGGCTCTGGCTGGCCTCAGGAGCTGCTTGGAAGTCCCCACATGATGGTGGTGCAGGGGGTCTCAGATGCAGCTTCCCGTTTGCCTCCACCTTCCCTGACCCCAGCAACTAAGCTGTGAAGGGAGGCTTCATGCTGCCTATCGGAGCAGCCTCCCAACTCCTACTTGCGTGCAAGCAGGAGGGGCCAGGGATCTCTCAGTTTGGCAACGGGAAGCCTCCCTTCCCAGCTGAGGGATCCCTGCCCCCCTCCTGCTTGCATGCAAGTAGGAATGGGATTGGGGCTGCTCCGATGGGAAGGGAGGCATCGCGCTGCCCGAGCCTCACCGCCACCGTTCTCGGCCCTCCTTCTTCGCCTTCCATGCCTGACCCAACGCGCACTGCTTCTCCACCACCACTACCACCACTGAAGAACGAACAACTCAGAGGCTGCCCAGGCTCATGGAGAAAGGAGATAGAAGCCTCAGAGGAAGGGGAAATGTGGCAGTTGAGGTCAAGGCGGCTCAGCCACCACCATCACTGCAGCATCAACATCCCGAACGTGCAGTATTTATTTATTTATTTATTTATTTATTTATTTATTTATTTATTTAAAGTGTCCCCGGGTTCAATGAAAAAATCTGGTAACCTTAAGCTACAGGAGAAGGGGAAGGTGATTACCATTCCTCCTCCTCTTCAGTCCAGTCCCTGACATCAGGCTACCATCCCAGATGGACAAGCCCTGTCTGCCCCTCATTTCCCTCTACAGCAGTGTTTCCCAACCGGTGTTCCGCGGCACACTACTGTGCCGCGAGACGTTGCCTGGTGTGCTGTGGGAGGGAGGCGGGCGAGTCGCACGGCGTCTCGGCGTCGGGCGGCAGCGAGCCCAGGAAGCGGCCCAGCCGGCCGGGGTCGCCCGCCTGCAGCAGTGCCTCGCACCCGCACGAGACCTGCTCCGCCGAGAAGCGGGCGAGCGCGGAGGATCGGGCGCGGCGGAGGCCAGCCCCGCGCTTGGAGAGGACGCAGCAGCCGTCGCCAAACCCAATCCTCCTCCTCCTGCTCCGCCGCCGTACTCTGGCTCTCGGCCGGGAGGAGCCTGCGGCGACGGGGCGGGCGCCGAAGTTGGCAGAAGTTGGCGCGCCTCCTCGGCAGCGCCTTCGTCCTCCTCCTGCCTCTGCTCTCCTCCGGCGGCGGGGGCGCGCCGCCCTCCCCGGCCGGGGGGCTCGGCGGGGCCCGCGGGGAAGAAGGCCATGTTCGCGGCGCGCGGGATCGCGGCCCCCCTCGCCCGCCTCCGGCCCGCTCCCCTCCCCCTGCGCGCTGCCCTAGCCGTGCGGGTCTCCTCCCCCTGCGCCGCCATCCCCTTTCCACATCCTAGCCGCGGTCCGCCTACCGCCCCCGGGCCGCGGCGCGGCTCCCAGCCCGGGCTGGCCTCCGCCTCCTGGGGCGCGCGCCCACCCCCGCGGCCCCCCAAACTTCGGAGCAACTCTCCAGACGCTTCTCCCCCGTCTCGGTCTCCCTCCTTTCCACTTCTCTTCCCCCCTTCCTTCCCTCTTTCTTTCTCTTTCTCTCCCACCCGCCTTTCCTTCTATTAACTTTCCTTTCCCCTCCCTTCGTCCTTCCTACTTTTACTCCTGGGCTCCTCCCCCCTTTGCGCAGCCACAAATCAATCTCTCTCTCTTTTTTCCCCTCTCTCTCTTCTTTGCTCAGACGCAAAAAAGCGCCGCTTTTTGGAAATCCGGACTGCTGTCCCCGCTGAAACGATACTTTAAAAAAGGAAGAACCCACTGGCTCTTATTTCTGTTTAAAGCAGTAGATCCCGAACTCTTTTGGCCCACTGCCCCCTTGGTTCCACATCCCCCAGTGTCCCCTATGCTTACTCTATAGAAAGCATTACAGAGGTTAACGCGGCTCACTAAGGAAGATATTAATAGAATTCTGCATTTGGGGGGAGACCCTAACAGTCATCTACCATTACCTTCTATGCTGTTACTATTTTTTTATTTTTTTTTTACATAAGTAAAAAGTGACCTTTCCCCATCTGGCATGGTGGTGTGCCTCGAGATTTTTTTCATGACACAAGTGTGCCTTTGCCCAAAAAAGGTTGGGAAACACTGCTCTACAGCACATGGAGAAACCGCCTTCTTGACCATTGGACCTACTACTGGTCTCATCTGCTCAATCCATCTTCACATGCAAGGGAGGTCCCTAACTCACTGAGGGTTTGAGACCCGCTGGCTACCCTCACCTGGTTTAGCTGGCCACTCGGTTTCCTGGGATGTGGGTGTTGTTGCATGCTGACAGCTTCTAGGAGCCACAGGTGAGAGCAGAGGACAACTGATATGCATCAGAGGGAATCCTTGTCTGTCAGGGATTGGTCTCAAGAGGGCCAGACGGATGGAGAGTGGTGGAGATCACACACACCCCTTCTCTGGACGTGGCAGGAGAAGAAGAATGCAGCACTGAAATACAGCAGTGGCTTGAGAGGGATGAGGAAAGACACAGCTCAGAAAGAGATGGGCAAAATAGTTGGGAAGTGTTAGTGGGGAGGGGGGGATTGCAACAGAGCAGCCATTAATAATAATTTATTATTTATACCCCGCCCATCTGGCTGGGTTTCCCCAGCCACTCTGGGCAGTTTCCAACAAAATATTAAAATACAATAGTCTATTAAACATTAAAAGCTTCCCTAAACAGGTCTGCCTTCAGATGTCTTCTTAAAGTCTGGTAGTTGTTGTTCTCTTTGACATCTGGTGGGAGGATTTCCACAGGGCGGGTGCCACCACCAAGAAGGCCCTCTGCCTGTTTCCCTGTAACTTGGCTTCTCACAGCGAGGGAACCGCCAGAAGGCCCTGGGCACTGGACCTCAGTGGCCGGGCAGAATGATGGGGTATATCCTTCAGGTATACTGGATTGAGACAGATGACACATTGTCACTGGAGAGTATTTCTGATCCCCCTTCTCCCAGAACTCGGCGTTCCTTAAGCATGCAGGAACAAAGGAATCAGAGACATTTGGCCACAAGCAGCCACCATAAGGGGAGATGCTGTTGCTGGGAAAGAGGGAGTAGGAGACCAGTTTGGAGCAACGCCATGTTAAGGCTTGTTGCGTTCTTTTTGTCTCTCGCTATTAGGATTGAATGAAACTCATTAAAAAATGACTCTCCTTGTTTTCTCTGCTCTTGCTGCAACTGGGGGAGGAATAGCTTTCCCGAAAACCTTGGCAGAGCCTTGGCATTGCCCAAGCATGTGCACCTTCCAGCTGTCCAGCCCCACCAAAGAAAACCGCAAAGTCCCCCTGGTCTCATCCACCAATATCTTTGAACCTGAATCTATTTGTTTCCTCTCCTCCTATTCTTCTTTCAGATGACAGCCAGTCAGCTTAATTATGCCGAGTACATCGTCAAGTAACAACCTCCTAATAATTGGTTCTTTTTCTCCCCATCTGGTTAATTATACGCTAACATAGCTATGCTGGCACTCCTTCCTAAGAAACAGAACGGCATATGTTATGTGGTGCATTTATAAAACTAGCTGTTAATTGTTCTTCTGCAACGGGGTGGGGACTCTTTTTCAGTCCAGGGACCACGTGTTCTCCTGGGCAACCTCCCAGGGGCCACATGCCAGGAGTGAGCAGGGCCAGAGGCAAAAGTATCCCTGCCAGGGCTCGAACTCCAGACCGTCTGCATTCAATGTGAATACTCTACTGCTGGGGTGCAGGTTTTCCTCTCTTGTTTCCCCTGTGACCTATGGTCCCCAGAGCAAGGGCCTGCCCTTTGGTACTCTGCAAATTGGCAGCTAAAAATAATAATGATAAATTTATTTGCATCATTGGATTCTGGCTTCTCTTGCCCATCTCTCATGTCTCAAAACAGACTTGAACTCTGTAAGTACAACAACATTTACTTGCTTTATTGAATCATACTAAAATCATGCTAAATCATACTAAAATCAGTCAAAGTCCTGCACATAAAATTATTTTAAAAAATCAGCACAAGATTTAGCTGACTGCTAGGAAGGACAAATCTGTTGATTTCTACTTTTCTCTGTTTCTCATTTTTTTTTCATTCTTAAATTCAGTTCTCTACAGTTCTGAAGCAATTTGCAATTTACACATACACACACCTCTGTCTATCTATCGATCAATCAATCGATCCTCATGAAGATTAGTCAGCATTTTAGTGCAAATTTCTCCTAACGAAAACACAATTTTGTGGGCAGTTTTGGCTAATAGACCTCTTTTTGCAAGCAATTTTACCTTATTGCATTTTCAATTCTATTTCCAACAATGTATGCATTATAATCAAACTGTCCCCCTGCATTTTGGTAATGATTGTTTGGTCAAAGAACTGGGTCGCAAAACTTGGAGAATTTCACATGCCCACCCACACATTCAACATAATGTCTGAAGGGCATATGCTTTGGAGCAAATGAATAAAACTTCAGTTTAGGAACATAAAATCAAATTAAGCGGGGAATAGAAACCAAACATAGCTCAGTAGAAGAAGTCAAAAGAAAGTGATAGTGGGACTCAGAGGAATACAAATAAACCTGGAGGTGTGCCGTAAAAATAATTGGAACAATATTTCTCCAACTGCAATTTATTTCAAAACATTTTTTTTAAAGCATGTAGACAGTGTAGCAGGATATTACAGGTAATGAGTGATTTCTAGAGCTCATATAACCCAGCTGAATGGAGATGGAGGCCTAGGTGGGGTCTTGGAAAGTGTACACAAACTTTGCCTTTGTTGGGCTGCCCTGGGGTGTTGCATACTTGAATTGCAATACACAGGAATCAGGGCATTAATCTTTTTATTCTTATTCCCATCACAGCTTCTATCTGGGTATGCTTTTTCACTTCTCTAATTAAGGAACAAGGGAAGTGGGTGGTGCTGTGTTCTAAACCACAGAGCTTAGGGCTTGCTGACTGGAAGGTCGGTGGTTCGAATCCCCGCAACGGGGCAAGCTCCCATTGTTCAGTCCCTGCTTCTGCCAACCTAGCAGTTTGAAAGCACGTCAAAGTGCTCCGGCGGGAAGGTAAACGGCATTTCCGTGCGCTGTTCTGGTTCGCCATAAGCAGCTTAGTCATGATGGCCACATGACACGGAAGCTGTACGCCAGCTCCCTCGGCCAGTAAAGTGAGATGAGCGCCGCAACCCCAGAGTCGTCCACGACTGGTCAGGGGTCCCTTTACCTTTAATTAAGGAACAATCCACAACATATTTTGGTTCTGGTGGTCTGTCAGATACCTGTGAAATATTTGTGAAATTCAACCTTTAGTAGGGCAAAGACCAGAATACAAACCACACAAACCCAACACTTTATTACTGCAAGACACAGAGGTTGAAGGGGGGGGGACCAATTAAGAGAGAATTAGAGCGAAAAATAAAAATGCAACTGGGTAAATCATTTGGCAGCATGTCTGCCAAGAAAGTGGCAGTTTTGTTTGCGAGGTGGGCGTGGGCGTGATTTTATCCATTTAGCTTTACATAAAAGTTAAACAGGTGAAAAAGCAAACTAGGGGATGGCAGCATGTGGAAAGCCACAAAGGGGTTTGAAAACAAATGACTCCTTTGCAAACATTGTGGCTGGCAGGACATGGACTGAAATTATTAGAACTGAAAAGTCATGTTCTTTGTTGAGCAGAATAATTGGTGGAGAAACAGAATAAATTAGGTTGTTGCTGGTTCTGTTTTTATTTCCTGTATCATACCACCCTACCCAAGCTGCTTTGCATATCCTCCAGCATTTCCCCAGTGAAAATAGGGACATCCCATTCCATAATGATACTTTTACTATTTATACCCCACACATCTTACTGGGTTGCCCCAGCCACTCTGGGCAGCTTCCAACATATATAAAAACACAATAAAACGTTAAACATTTTAAAAACTTCCCTATAGTGGACTGCCTTCAGACAGCTGGTGGGTTGGATAGCTCCATACCCTCCAACATTTCTCCAATGAAAACCGGGACATCCTAAGGGAAAGTGGGACATTCTGGGATCAAATCAGAAACTGGGACGGCTTCTCTAAATCAGGGGTGTCCCTGGAAACTAGGGACACTTGGAGGGTCTGGCTTTGTGAGGCTGGGATCTGATCAGATCCCAGCTTGACAAAGTGGTACAGGGCCCTGGGCCGCCTTGTGAGGCCAGGAACATTGCAGCCTTGCAAAACAGCTCGGGGCTAGTGTTGCACTGGCTGCAAGAGCTGGGCTGGAGTGTGGTGGGCTCCTTTCTCCCTCCATGCCCTGCACACAGCCCCCTAGCATGTGTGTGTTTAAACATGCACAGTTTGAACATGTTCTGCCACTGCCCTATGCTGAACCACTGCAACTGAGGGCCCCCTGCTCTCCCCAGTTCCTCTGCTCCCAGTAAAGTAGTAGATATTTATATGATATATATATATATATATACGTCGGGTTAAGAACTTAATTCATTCTGGAGGTCCATTCTTGTGGAGGTGATGCTTCGCTTGTGCTGAGGCAAACCTCGCACCAGGCATGCAACAGTGTGCCAAGGAGTGTTGTGCCCACGCTCCCTGACCTTTTGCCTTCTTGGCTAGCAAACAGGGTTTTCCCCCTGACCGTTTGTCCTCTCACAGATTTGGCTACTAGACATTATGCTTGGCTGGAGCATGATGGGGGATGCAGACGCAATCAAGTATCGGGGAAAACATATTAGGCAAACACCTGCTGACACATGTATTTGCTAATGCTAGCAATGTGCTTAGATGGAAATATGTCATGTTCAGAGTGGTTTCAATTGTTGACTTCTGCTAATAAAAGGAGCCTCTGCAGAGCTAGTCGGCAGCTTGCTTGGATCATGCTAGCCAGCGTGCCTCTGCACAGCTCACCTGCGTTCAACCTCCCATGGTCCTCGTTATTCCTACATGTTCTTAACCTGAAACTGTTCTTAACTTGAGGTACTCTAGCTAATGGGGCCTCCTGCTGCTGCCGCGCCGCCACCGCCCAATTTCTGTTCTCATCCTGAAGCAAAGTTCTTAACCCGAGGTACTATTTCTGGGTTAGCGGAGTCTGTAACCTGTAGCATCTGTAACCCAAGGTACCACTGTGTGTGTGTGTGTGTGTGTGTGTGTGTGTGTGTGTGTGTGTGTATGAGAGATATCACCAGGGCCAGATTTAGGTTTGATGAGGCCCTAAGCCAGTGTTTCCCAACCTTTTTTGGGCAAAGGCACACTTGTTTGATGAAAAAATCTTGAGGCACACCACCATTACAGCCCCGTGACGTCAGCGCGCAGCGTCACGCCGGGAGGGAAGGGCGCCGGGGCGCTGCTGCTGCTGCTGCCGCCGCCGCTCCCGGCAGCCATGGGCCCAGCTGAGGCGGCGGCAGCTTTTGTGGTGGTGGCGGCGATAGCGGGTGGAGGAGGGGGCGGCGGCAGGGCCGAGGTGGCCAGCGGCGGCGGGGGAGGCGGCGGCGGGTGGAGCAGGAGGGCGGCCGAGGCCGGTGAGGGAGTAGGGTTGCCCGGGGCTTGAGGAGCCGTCGCCGGGAGTTGCTGCTGCTGTTGTTGCTGCTGCTGCCCGGACATGCCGGCCTCCTCCTCGTCCGCTGTCTCGCGCTCCTCCCTTTTGCGCGCGCTGCCCCGCCGCCGCCCCATTGGCCGGGTCCTGTCAGCTGATCCTGTGTTATTTCCTGTGTGTGTGTGTGAGGGGAGAATGGAGAGAGAAACCTCGGCACCACCACCGCGGAGCCGCCCCCGGCTCGACGCGGATCCTCGCCGCCGCCGCCCCGCCTCTCGCCGCCCGACTCGCCCGCCTCCCTCCCACGGCACACCAGGCAACGTCTCGCGGCACACTAGTGTGCCGCGGAACACCGGTTGGGAAACACTGCCCTAAGCTACTGAAGGTAATGGGGCCCTTTATATGTCCAGCTGTCCTTTGTCAACAACAAATTGTCATTGTTTTTGTGTTGAATGTATGCTCTGTGGTAATTTATGGACCTAATAGGTATCTAAAGCCATTTGCACATAACAAAATATGTATTTTATCACAGTAATTGTTGAACTGAAATACAATTAAGAAGAAGTATATTAAAAGTGGATTGGGGGGGGCCAAGAGAGTGGGGCCCTAAGCTATAGCTTGTTTAGCTTATACGTAAATCATATGACCTTCATGGAGGAGAATCAGCTGGTCCTTGTGAAACTAGGTGGAAAGTGAGGGTTGGGGAAGAAAATGCTGCAATGCATTGAATTTCCCTAACTTTCCCTTGCAATAAATATGAAGGCATGGCAGGTTGTCTGTTGGAATTGATTGCACATCCTACTCAGCCTTTATCTTTCCTTGCTATTTCATAGTCTTCCTGTATATTGAAATATCCTGTATACTGAAATATCTATTTCAATATAGCCTTCACCCGCCACAAGCTATCCATTAGAGGTTTCTCATTCATTTTTCTAGGGCAACTTTGAAACACCAGAGATACGCTGGAGTGATGATGGGCAAAAGAAACCCAAATCAGCTTCATCAGGCAATTGGAAACTGTGGGTGTAAGTTGGAGAAATGCTTTTCATCAGGACTGGAAATATCAGCCTCATTCCTTTCCTCGGCCACTTTAATTTCATTTTCAGCTCAAGCTCTCGGGGGCGCTATCCTAACTGCATTGGATAGATTGACAGAGCTCTCTTAGGTTTTTAAGATATAAGATTCTGGCATTTTAAGAGCGGCTATACAGGAGTGGTGAACCTCTGACCCAGAGGCCAAAATGTGGTCCTCTGAGCCTCTCCATTCAGCCCTCAGGACTCATCCCGGGCCAAACGCATGCCCTGTGTGCCTTTGACAGACCGGAATGTATCCTTGGACCATGACAATGTCTCTTGCTTTTCTGGATGGGGATGGAGAGGTCTGTAAATAGAAAACGTCCTCCTTTCACAAGGTTGGAATCCAGCCTACTGTACTAAGGTGAGAGTCGCATTCATAATTCTCAGGGCAGTTTAATCGTCAAGCCCTCTTCCAAGGGAACTCTGGGAATTGTGGCTCTGTGAGGGAAACACGGGTCAACTCCTAAGAACTCTCAGAGCCCTTAACAAACTACATAGAATCACAGAATTGTAGAGTTGGAAAGAATCCCGAGGGTCGTCTAGTCCAGGCATAGGCAACCTTCGACCCTCCAGATGTTTTAGCCTACAACTCCCATGATCCCTAGCTAACAGGACCAGTGGTCAGGGATGATGGGAATTGTAGTCCAAAACATCTGGAGGGCCTAAGGCTGCCTATCCCTGATCTAGTCCAACCCCTTACAATCCAGGTATCTTTCACCCAATGTGGGGCTCAAATCCATGACCCTGAGATTAAGAGTCTGTTGCTTTACTGCCTGAGCTATACTGAGCTCAAGAAACTGTTCCTATGCCAGGAATCGAACCCAGACCCCCTGGGTGAAAACTGGGAATCCTAACTGCTAGATGTATAAGTGACTCTACAGTCTGTGGCTACTGAGCATGCTCAGTTGTCATTGGGCTGCTTTTCTGGGACTCCCCCCCCACACACACACACTTTAAGGTCTTTTCCCCCCTAAAGGTTTTTTGCAAACCTTTGAGATTTTACCTAAGCCTGGCCAAACCTCCCTGTGATGCCAATAATCCGCACTCGCCCCTGAACACTACAGTACAAATGGATGGATGGACGGATGGACAGAAAGACAGATTCTGCTTTTAAGTATAATGAATTCAGCCTGCTGGGAAAGGTCTCCGTATTAGATTAACATTAGCCAGGCTGGTCCAAAATGGCCAGATTGTGTTAGCAAGATCGCAGTGCCCTTTAAAATTCTTGTCGTTTTATCAAGGGCCTGTCATTCTCTGTTCCTGCCTTGCACCAATTTCCAGTGACACTCACAGCTAGATATGTTGAACCCTAGGGCTCTCTGTCATCCACTTTGCTTCGTTCGGTACGAACTGGATGCATTAAGCAAGCCCCGCAGGGCTAGGAAATGATAAACTTATTGGTGAAAAAATAAAACAAGACCACACACACACACACACACAGAGCCTTGAAATCCTAACAGGAGTATCTGGGACTAACATTTATGTGGAAGAGAGTGAGGAATTTGTGCATTGTGTTATTCATAAGAACAGATCCTCAAAATTTCCCTATTTTCCAGTCCCGGATTTACAGAAGCCATCCCGGTTCCTGATTTGATCCCAGAATGTCCTGCTTTTCCTTGTTGTTGTTGTTTAGTCATTTAGTCGTGTCCAACTCTTTGTGACCCCATGGACCAGACCATGCCAGGCACTCCTGTCTTCCACTGCCTCCCGCAGTTTGGTCAGACTCATGTTTGTAGCCTCGAGAACACTGTCCCACCATCTCGTCCTCTGTCGTCCCCTTCTCCTTGTGCCCTCCATCTTTCCCAACATCAGGGTCTTTCCAGGGAGTCTTCTCTTCTCATGAGGTGGCCAAAGTATTGGAGCCTCAGCTTCAGAATCTGTCCTTCCAGTGAGCACTCAGGGCTGATTTCCTTCAGAATGGAGAGGTTTGATCTTCTTGCAGTCCATGGGACTCTCAAGAGTCTCCTCCAGCACCATAATTCAAAAGCATCAATTCTTCGGCGATCAGCCTTTTTCATGATCCAGCTCTCACTTCCATCCCCTTTTCCTTAGGATGTCCCTATTTTCATCAGAGAAATGTTGGAGGGCATGGAGTTCTGCGACCCCCGAGCCAAGGAGATAAGTAACTATACAGTCTTCAGAAGACATCTGAAGGCAGCCCTGTGTAAGGAAGATTTTTAATGTCCATTTTATTTCATTTACTTTCTTAATTTTTTTATTTATACTTTTCAGGTTTATACCTTTCACTGATTTTATGGTCATTTTGACATTGCAAAGCTTGACTTCCTCCCCCCTCTTTATGCGGTTCCTTAAATTTATTTTTAATATCTTCTGCATATCCAAATTAACTTATTTGCTCATTTATTCACCTTCTTTAAACGTATACAGTGGTGCCTCGCAAGACGAAAAGAATCCATTCCGCGATTCTCTTCGTCTTGCGGTTTTTTCGTCTTGCGAAGCAAGCACATTAGCCGCTTAGGGGATTAGTGCTATTAGCGGCTTAGCGGGCTTAGCGGATCAGCTGATAAGCGGCTTAGCAGCTTAGCAGATCAGCTGATAAGCGGCTTAGCGGCTTAGCGGATCAGCTGATAAGCGGCTTAGCGGATCAGCTGATAAGTGGCTTAGCGATCAGCTGTTAAGCGGCTTAGCGGATCAGCTGATAAGCGGCTTAGCGATCAGCTGTTAAGCGGCTTAGCGGCTTAGCGGATCAGCTGATAAGCGGCTTAGCGGCTTGGGAAAAGGGGGGGGGAAACCCTGCAGGAACTCGCAAGACATTTTTGTCTTGCGAAGCAAGCCAATAGGAAATTCGTTTTGCGAAGCACCTCCAAAACGGAAAACCCTTTCGTCTAGCGGGTTTTCTGTCTTGCGAGGCATCCGTCTTGCGGGGCACCACTGTACTCTTATGAAACTGCTAGTTATTACAATGATCCTGCCAATGTTCTTATCTGTTTACAGTTTATGTGTAAGTATTCAATAAACACTTTCCATTCTTTCGTAAGTTTTTAAATGTTTAATGTATTGTTATGATTTTATATGTGTCGGGAGCCAGCCAGAGTGGCTGGGGCAACCCAGTCAGATGGGTGGGTTACAAACAAAATAATAATAATAATAATAATAATAATAATAATAATAATAATAATAATAGAATAGGACAGCCATCCTATTAATTAATAGGATGTCAAAGCATACCCCATAAGCAAGCATTAAGGGGGTTTCAGGTGCACCCATGGTGGGCCCTATACCTGCCCCAGTTTCTTCTTTCCTTATTTCCCGCTGCATTGAATCCAGTAGTTGAAATTGGGCTAATCCCTTTTCCAAGCCACTGTCAGCGCCCCGCCCTGTCACCTGATTTTTTTGTTCTGTTTTGCTGTTATGTTAGGAGGTTCGCAATGCACCGTCGGCATGAGCCTAGCAGAACGGATGCTTGCAAAGAGGCAATACACATTTTCCTCCATTCCCCCCGCAACACCCAATATATGCACATGTCCTGGAAAATCTGCCAGCACAGCAGATCTACGTGCCCGGCAGATACACTCTCCTGTTTGAGACACTCACAATCAGCTCATTTATAGGGGACTTATGACCGAGGAGATTCACCGTATGACACGGGATGGGGGGAGAATGCTTGCTGCTGATAGGCTCTCCCCCAAGTGAACAGCTGTTTCCTCGCTGGCCATCTGTCCCAAGCCGTGCTGTTATCAGATGGAAGTTCACGTGCTGTGAAACTAGGCTGACTTCTTTTAAGGGGTTAGGACAGCTCCTTCGTCTTCTTCTTATTATTATTCTTCTTATTATTATTTTTCTCCTCCTGAATTGTTAAGTAGGAGGAAGGAGGTACAGACTAGGCACTGAGATGGGCAAGCTTGCATCTGTGACACAAATCATTTTGCCGTATTAAATTCACACAGGCACCCCTCGATAAATATCCCTTGCCCGGTTTGCAAACAAGGCGTATAGAAGCTTCTCATGCAAAACGTACTGTTCTAAATCGTGCAGGGAGCTTCTGCGAGCAGCCGATTGTTTGCAAAATGGGGAGCAGCGAATTTAAGATCAGAAGAACAAGAAACTGGGAGAAACGAAACAGACAGGTCCTTCCATCCCCAGCTCCAGCCCATAATAATTGGAGAATATTTAACTCTGTAATCACCAAATTACTACAGTATGGGAGTCTAGATGCTTGTCCTTTAAAGGAAGCTTAAATGGGGCCTCACAAAGCCCAGCCTGAAATATCAGGTCATGGAGCCAGCTTCATCACTTTGAATTAGATTAACTAGGCAGCAGGGACAATATTAACTTGCAATTTGTACTTAATGTACATGCATCATAGAATAATGGGCTGCCATTAGGGCTAAACCTGTGCCTGAATTACATTTTCTTTTATCTAGCTCTGCCAATGGAGCCTGTTCAAAAACAGTGACTCAAATCGCTTGCCCGTTTTTAATACTCTTGGGACCAACTCTTTCTGAATTGTGTGCCGCTGCCTCTCATCCTAAACCAGATGCCAGGGCCCCCATGCCCCCAGCCAGGTCTAGCAGAGCTGAGACCTCCCCAGTCCCTTCACATCGTGCAACTGAGTTGGTGACTCCCCATTTTCAATTTCCACCATGGCCTTCCGTAACACTTCATTGATGTTCCAGGGAGACGTGCCTTAGTTACATCCCGTTTGGATTGCTGCAATTTCACTCTACACGGGGCTGCCTGTCAGAAGTGTGTGCAGGAGCCAGGCCCTGTGACTGGTAGGGCCTCGCAGGACTGGGGCCTTCCTGAATTTGGCCTGGAAGGGCAAGGCGCGGCCGCACAGGTTATGATAATAATAATAATTCATTATTTATACCCCGCCCATCCGGCTGAGTTTCCCCAGCCAATCTGGGTGGCTTCCAATCGAGTGTTAAAAACAATACAGGCACTCACACAGGACCTTCACCGCCTTCACTGGTTTTGATTTAAAAGAGAGGTAGAGCTGGGTGTCATCTGCATACTGATGAACACCCAGCCCAAAACCCCTGATGATCTCTCCCAGTGGCTTCATATAGATATTAAAAAGCATGGGGGAGAGGAAGGAACCCTGAGGCACCCCACAAGTGAGAGCCCAGGGGTCTGAACACTCATCCCCCAACACCACTTTCTGGACACAGCCCAGGAGAAAGGAGCGGAACCACTGTATGACAGTGCCTCCAGCTCCCAGCCCCTCTAGACGGTCCAGAAGGATGTTATGGTCGATGGTGTCAAAGGCCGCTGAGAGATCCAGCAGAACTAGGAAACAGCTCTCACCTTTGTCCCTAGCCCACTGGAGATCATCAACCAGCGCAATCAAGGCAGTTTCAGTCTCATGGTGGGGCCTGAATCCCAACTGGAAGGGATCCAAATGGTCCGCATCCTCCAGGTAAGGCTTGACAGAAGACTTGTAGCACCTGGTGGCAAGGGCTGGGAGGGGTACATAAGACCGGCATTTCCCTCTGGCTCTTTGCCACAGCAACACACTACCCACCTAGCCGTGCTTCGGCTTCCTGACTCCTGGACCTTTGGCTTCCTGACTCCTGGTTTCCTGACCCTCGGACCCTTGGCTTCCTGATTCGTGGACTCTTGGCTTCCTGACCCCTGGACTGCTGATTCCTGCTTCCCGACCTCTACCCAGCAGTACCAAGCCGGGGCTCTGACTGCCTGTAACCCGGACCGTGACACTGCCTTTGAAAAGTGCTCGGAAACTTCTGCTGGCTCGAAAACCGGCAGCCAGATTGCTGAATGGAGGTGGTTATAGGGAGCGTATTAGAACAGCTCCTCTGGCTACCAGTCGGTTTCCGGGTGCAATTCAAAGTCCTGGTTATGACCTATGAAGCCCAGTTTGGGTTAGGTCCAAGCTCTCTGAAAGTCCATATTCCCTCATATAAACCTGCCCAGGTTCTGAGATCTTCAGGCAAGGCCCTTCTCTCGGTCCCACCACCCTCACAGGAACGCATGACAGGGACACAGGAGAGGGCCTTCTTGGTGGCTGCTCCCAGAATTTGGAACTCCTTCCCTAGAGAAGTTAGACAGGCTCCTTTCTTGCTGTCCCTCTGCCAGCTGATGAAGACTTTCTTGTTCCAACAGGAGAACTGACTGCTTTTAATGAGGGGGTTGTGCTGTGCTGCTTTTGTTATAATTGCCCGTATGTTTTTAACGGATCAATTAGGGTTGCCGTGTGCCTTCTTTTTCCAGGACACATCCTCTTTTTCAGGGGTAAAATTTCTGTCCAGCTGGATTTTTTAAATTTGCCAAAATGTCTCTGGCTGTACTTTCTGGATGAGACATAGACATAACTAGTGGCTGAAGACTTGCTTTCCTCTTCTCTTCTCCCGCCCCGCTCAGCAATATATCACAGCTTCTATAGCCTGCATATAATACGGGTATTGAAATTGAGAGTCGTTATAGCGTCCTATTTTTTGCTCTTCAAAATATAGCAACCCTAAAATGTATGTGTTTGTGTTTAATTGTTTTTAATGATTTTTAAAAAATCTGTTCTTAGCAGTTCTTATTATATTTGTTAGCTGCCTTGAGTCCCTGTCAGGGAAAAAGGTGAGGTTAGAAAAGAACAACAACAACTTAAAATAGCTTCTCCCAGCCTCCCTTGCTGTGACGGGCCAACCCTATCATTAGGCAGAGGTAGGCAGCTGCCTCAGGTAGCTAATTTTGAGTGTCATGAAATGTTAGCTACTTACTTTATTGTTGTTGCATTTTAATAGCAATAGGGGTTGGGGAGGGGATAGAGGCACTTGAGGGATTTACTGCCTGAGCTACAATACCAAAGGAACTTGGCTAGCCTTTGACGCTGTGTACCTTCACTCAGATGGGACGCGGGTGGTGCTGTGGGTTAAACCACAGAGCCTAGGGCTTGCTGATCAGAAGGCGGCGGTTCGAATCCCAGCGACAGGGTGTGCTCCCGTTGCTCAGTCCCAGCTCCTGCCAACCTAGCAGTTCAAAAGCACATCAAAGTGCAAGTAGATAAATAGGTACTGCTCTGGCAAGAAGGTAAACGGCGTTTCTGTGCACTGCTCTGGTTCGCCAGAAGCGGCTTAGTCATGCTGGCCACATGACCCGGAAGCTGTACGCCAGCTCCCTCGGCCAATAAAGCGAGATGAGTGCCACAACCCCAGAGTCGGTCACGACTGGACCTAATGGTCAGGGGTCCCTTTACCTTTACCTTTACCTTTACTCAGAAGGGGCATTTGTTGCTCTGCCTCAATAAATGTTTTGGGGCAGCCCTATTGGAGTGTTGATGTGTCTGTCAGGGAAGCTTGAGCAAGAATGAGCAGGACTTCCCCCCACCAAAAAGCGTTGCTGCCACCTGTCTGGATGATGCAGTGAGTTCAGGGCTGTGCAGGTACAATGGCAGAGCCAATCCAGCAGTTGGCGCTGTGGTCTAAACCACTGAGCCTCTTGGGCTTGCCGATCAGAAGGTCGGTGGTTCGAATCCCCACGACGGAGTGAGCTTCCATTGCTCTGTCCCAGCTCCTGCCAACCTAGCAGTTCAAAAGCATGCCAGTGCAAGTAGATAAATAGGTACCATTGTGGCAGGAAGGTAAACGGCATTTCTGTGTGCTCTGGTTTCCGTCACAGTGTTCCATTGCACCAGAAGCGGTTTAGTCATTCTCAACACTTGCTGCTTATTTTGGCTTTAATCATTCCCTGCAATTTCTGCTGAAAGTTCATGAAAGTTCATAGTCTCTCAAATAACTCTGAAATTAGTTTCAAGAACTATAACCAGTGCCGGATTTACGTATAAGCTAAACAAGCTATAGCTTGGGGCCCCACTCTCTTGGGGTGCCCCCAAAAAATTTAAAGGGGAAAAAACTGGATGTGCATTTCCAAAATATAAGATAAAAAACAAATAAAATAAAACCTACATACAGCAACAGTGTTTTGTGTTGTGTAGGCTCCTATGATGTAAGTAATGGGCCCCACCTGCTAGCCTGCTCCCTAAAATATCACTGGTTTGCTCATTTCTATATATAGGGTTGTATTTCACTATTAATATGCTTCTTCTTAATTGTATTTCAGTTCAACAATTACTTTGATAAAATACATATTTTGTTATGTGCAAATGGCTTTAGATACCTGTTAGTTCCATAAATTACCATATAGCGAGGAAAATTCTTAGGGACGACTCACACCCCGGCCAGCACCTCTTTAATCTCCTACCTTCGGGCAGAAGATACAAAAGTATAGTCAGCAGCACCAACAGGTTAAAGAACAGTTTTTATCCGTGAGCTGTTGGGCTGCTGAATGGGGGGGGGGGGGGATAGTGGTGCAATTGACTTCCGACAAGCACACAGAGTGAGAACAAGACTGAGTGTATGGGAGGGGGCTCGTTTAATTTCACTGCACACAGGTGGTGTAGTGACAATAAAGGTTTGTTTGTTTGTTTGTTTGTTTGTTTGTTTGTTTGTTTGTTTGTTTGAATTTATATAGCAATTTTTCAACACAAAAAACAGCAACAATTTGTTGTTGACGAAGGACAGCTGGACATATAAAGGGCCCCATTACCTTCAGTAGCTTAGGGCCTCATCAAACCTAAATCCGGCCCTGACTATAACCCAAGAAAATGTACCTTGGATTTTTCTATTTCTTTTGAGTTTCATTCCTTTCCACGTTCTCAGCTCGCCACACGGTTCTTCGGTGAAGTTGTTAAGCAGATGGTTGCAGCGTTTGGAAGAAGAGCGTCCAAGTTGTACGGTCCAGAAACCAGTATACCTCGATAGCTAATGCTTCACTGAAGTGCATCCCACATAAAAGGGGGAAGGTAGTGTTTTTACATAAAGCTCTCAATCGGGCTTCCAGTTAGGTGGGAATTTGAAAATACTACTGTACAACATAGGCCTGTAAGATACAGGTGTATACAATATAAAGCTTCAATCCAGTGCAATTCTAAGATGCTGTTAAAGAGTGGGAGCTATAAACTGCACCAAAATTGCCTTGTTCCTCTTGCCAGTTTTTATGACTATGCACTATATCTACTGCCTTATGTTTTGCAGTGTTTTTAATATTGGAACCAAGTTTTAAGTTATTAGCCTTTTAGATGCATATTTAAGTTATTTTTGCTATTCAAGACAAGCTTTAAATTAGCAGATATAGTTCTGAGAACAAATTTCTCAGAATGTGTAATTATACTTAGCATGGGATATTTCGTGTGTAAATGGAATGAATTCTATATAAAGGGCTCTTTTACCGTATTTTTCGCCCTATAGGACACACCGGCCCATAGGACGCACCTAGCTTTTGGGGGGGGAAATCAAGGGGAAAAAAATTATTTCCCCCCCAGGTTTGCGCAGCCATCCCCAAGCTAGAAGAGGGAGACGGAGCGCTTCAGGGCTTCAGGGACAGCCTCTCTAGCCTCCGTGGGGCAGCGGCTTGCCCCGCTGTCCCCCGAGCTTATGGGGCTGGCGATGGGGAGAAGCAAGCTTGCTTTCCCCCCCCCCCCCCGCCAGCCTCCAGATCAGGTCGGGGAATAGCGGGGTGGTGGCACTCCGCCTCCCCACTATCCCCCGAGCTTGTGGGGCTGGCGGGGGGGGGAGAGAAGTAAGCTTGCTTCTCCCCCCCCCAGCCTTCAGATCAGGTCGGGGAATAGCGGGGTGGCGGCGGTCCGCCTCCCCACTATCCCCTGAGCTTGTGGGCTGCAGGCTGCTGCCTGCAAGCCTTGTGATCCCGCGGGACCTCCCGCCGGGCTCGCAAGGCTTGCGGATAGCTTCCTGAAGCCTGGAGAGCGAGAGGGGTCGGTGAGCACCGACCCCTCTCGCTCTCCAGGCTTCAGCGAAAGCCTGCATTCGCCCCATAGGACGCACACACATTTCCCCTTCATTTTTGGAAGGGAAAAAGTGCGTCCTATAGGGCGAAAAATATGGTAATCAATAAACCTGTATGACCTTAAAGGAAGGAAGGAAAGAAAGAAAGAAAGAAAGAACTACAACCCAGAAAAAAAGAGGGATGTTTCAACTATTCACAGCCAATTCTGTCTGTGGCAAATTCGGGTGATCATGCTCCTTTACCTACAGATCTGTGAGCAGATCAGCATATATAGAAATATATATAGAAATATATATATAGAAATAAACGTCACATGCCAGTTGCATTTATTTTCCTGCATTTTCACAAGCACACACACACACACACACACACCAAGACAGATCAACTTCTTCCCTCTGGCCCTTTTCCTATTCAAAAGCCCACTCCTTTGGGGGGGGGTTCCCATCTGCAAGGGGGAAAGATCAAGGTCTTTCCTCAGGCAAGTGGAAAAGCAACTGAGGATGGAGGCAATTTAGAGCAGAAAGACAGCCAGCTGAGAAAGTCTTGCTCCTAATTCTAAGGGTGTGTTCACATTACTGGCTTTGTGCTCAGTGAAGGGTTTTGTTTTGTTTTCCCCTGTGTGCATCTCACTGGCTGTTCTCTCCCTAGCTGTTCACACCAGCATGGCTTCATTCGTGACAGGTTTACAGGGGAAGAGTCATGAATAAATTGCAGATATTAGTACCGAGCAGCTTGAAGCAACTGGATGCATAAAAACGGATTCCTTTCAGAGCAAAACATTGTCCAGACCCATTAGATTTGATTCAAAGCTCTACTTGCTAAACTTTCTTCAAGCAGAACAAAAACAATCAAAGATATATCCAAAGAATTCCATGCATGTCCAGCATAGGTTAAGCATCTTATAAATAGCTGTACTTCTTCCAGAAATCAAAACTGCGTCTCTCTCTCTCTCTCCTGTTCCAGCCTGCATTAGCCCACATCCTGCCTAAGGCAAAGTAGCTCCTAGACAGCTTCATTATCACATCTTACTCCCACTCCGGCTGGGAACAAAAGACCAAAGGCAACTCCCTTGAAAATGGGTGATTTGCAATTGAATACCTTTCATGTGATCTAAGGTTAAACACTCCCATGTTAGCTAGCAGAGAATAATAACAGTTAATTATCAAACCATCTAGGAGCTCAGAGAGCTTAATATAGCACCACAGAAAAGCTTTCGGTAATGCACATTCAGACATTCTCCATTTCAGTGTGAATTAAACAATTAGACTTAACGGAGCATGTGTTGGGCAAGGTACAGCACCTGATTTGCATGCAGAAGGCCCCATATTTGATCTCTGGGACTGAGAGAGACCCCTGAGTCTGAAACCCTGGAAAGCTGCTACTAGTCAGTGTAGACAATACTGAACTAGATGGACCAGTGTTCTGAACTGGTATAAGACAGCTTCCTATGTGCATATATGTGTTGTATTCAAGCACAGTGCATTAATTGTGCTCAGTGTCAGTAAATGAAGTCCCCACATACCCCTCTTCCTTTGAACTCAGAGAAATCTTGCCTGTGGCCTATATTAAGAGCCCTGCAAAGGAATTCTGTATAACCCAGACAACGTACCTGTTTAGTTACCGACATTGCTGGCCAAGGTTCAGCAGCATGAACTGTGTCTGAGTTAAAGTGAACAATGGTCCTCTATGAGGCATATTCAGGAGAACTCAGCTCATAATCTGAGCATACAGAGACATGTCACACTCCATAGTTCTATTGACTAGGAGAGATTTCTAGGGGGGCTTTTTGTAACGGATTTTGCAAGGGAAAGTTTCAGACACTAGAAATGTCCATTAGCAGCTGCAAACAAATGCCGGGTTTTTTATTCCACTGGAGGAGTTTGATGCTCTTCACAGCTACAGAACAAATGACCCCCTTCGACAAATGCATGTCATTGTAAATCCTTTCGTACAACAACGCCCTCTTGACAGGTACTGCTGTGGCACACTCTCTTCCTCTGAAAAGTCCAATGCTCAAAAGAGGCACTGCTGAAGAGAAGCACCGACAACGTCTGCAGCAGCAACAAGCTCCTCAAAAAAAGGAAAAAAAAGTTGTGACTTTCTGTTCTTTTTAAAACTCACAATCAAAGTGTCATTAGCAGGATTCCTTTTGTATCTCTATCAATTAAGTCGGGGCGCTCCAACTTTTTTTGCATAATCTCAGAGACAAGTCAGATCCCAGCTACAAAATGGAACAAAGAGGCAGAATATTTGAAAAAAAAGGTGCATCTCTTTTGTCACTGAAAACTTAAAATTGTGGGGTAGGGAAATGAAGTGACATCTAAGTATTACAGGCTGCTTGATGGAAATCATCCGTTGAAGGAAAATAATTCAACCCAAAATTGAAGTGTCTTTTATATTTTAAAAGGGGGGGTGGAGGGGGGATGGTAACTATGTTAATTACATTGCATGCCGCATTGTTTTAGGGTGGCAGCAAATATTGCAAATGGCCTGTTTAGTAGTGTAGGACTGTAGAGCTGGAAGGGACCCCAAGGGTCATCCAAACTAACCCCCTGCATGACAGAAATCACAGATAAAGAATCCCTGGCACATAGAACTCCAATCTCCATTTAAAAACTTCCAGTGAAGGAGAGTCCATCACTTTCTGAGGTAGCCCATTCCACTGTCAAACTGCTCTTGCTGTCAAAAGGTTATTCCTAACATTTAGTCAAAATCCACTGTGTTTCCAGAGTACAAAAGAGCAGAATGAAGCCATGCATAGCAACAACAACAATAACCTGTTGTTGTTGTTGTTGTTGTTGTTGTTGTTGTTGTTGTTGTTGTTACCTCACCCATCTTGCTGGGTTTCCCCAGCCACTCTGGGCAGCTTACAACATTTCTAAAAACATGCTACCGCTCTGTGCTTTGGTCATGTAAATAAATAAATAAGGTTGCATAGTCCAACAACATCTGGGATGACCAACAGCAGACTACACCAGACATGAAGGGGCTATGCCCCTCCAGATGTTGTTGCTGAGCTGCAAACTCCCACCATTCCTGCGCCATGCTATTTGAGACTGATGGGAGATTGAGTCAGTGTGGTGTTTGGGCCAGTGTGGTGTAGTGGTTAAGAAGAGTGGACTCGTAATCTGGTGAACTGGGTTCGCGTCTCCGCTCCTCCACATGGAGCTGTTGGGTGACCTTGGGCCAGTCACACTTCTCTGAAGTCTCTCAGCCCCACTCACCTCACAGAGTGTTTGTTGTGGGGGAGGAAGGGAAAGGAGATGGTTAGCCACTTTGAGACTCCTTAGGGTAGGGATCACCTTGCCAAGAAAGGTCCGTATAGTTAAATCTATGGTTTTCCCAGTAGTGATGTATGGAAGTGAGAGCTGGACCATAAAGAAGGCTGATTGCCAACGAATTGGTGCTTTTGAATTATGGTGCTGGAGGAGATTCTTGAGAGTCCCATGGACTGCAAGAAGATCAAACCTCTCCATTCTTAGGGAAATCAGCCCTGAGTGCTCACTGGAAGGACAGATCCTGAAGCTGAGGCTACAATACTTTGGCCACTTCATGAGAAGACTCCCTGGAAAAGACCCTGATGCTGGGAAAGATGGAGGGCACAAGGAGAAGGGGACGACAGAGGACGCACTTCACATTTAGTGGTAAGCCTACCCAGTTCCCACTTTCCAGGGGTGCCAACTATAGGGGGCTCAGCACCCAGACCACATGGCCCCTCACACAACTTCCAAGCACTGGGAGTTATGTCCAAAAGGACTCGGAGATGCTGTCCGAAGCCTTCCAAGAACTCAGAACCCAACTTCTGGTGGCACACGCACTGGACACTGATAATCTGGGGCCCAAGTCGGCTCCCCTGCCACTTTAAACTCTACGTGAACTGAAACACAGCCACCCTTCGAAATTCATACTTCTTCGAACTTTGCAATGCAGTTCTCCAGCCAAGTAACACGTACAGTGGTGCCTCGCAAGACGAAATTAATTCGTTCCGCGAGTTTTTTCGTCTTGCGGTTTTTTTCGTCTTGCGAAGCACGGTGTCGGGAAAGTTTTGGAAAAGCTTCAAAAATCACCAAAGTCTTCAAAAACCTCAAAAAAGGCTACCACACCGCGTGCTATGAGTTGCTCCTCGAAGTCAAGTCGCAACTGTATTAACGGTGTTAAGAAAAAGGAAACAAACTTGCAAGATGTTTCCGTCTTGTGAAGCAAGCCCATAGGGAAAATCGTCTTGCGAAGCAACTCAAAAAACCAAAAACCCTTTCGTCTTGCGAGTTTTTTGTCTTGCGAGGCATTCGTCTTGCGAGGTACCACTGTACACATCAAAATGCATATATAGTAGGGGGTAAAGTTAGTGAAAGTAACATGCAGAGATGCATTTTATGAGGGGAAGCTGCTTTGCAAAAATACGTATGTATGTATACATGTACAAAGGTATGTATATTGGGGGAAATTGCAGTAAGATACAGTGAATTTTCATGAGGACTTGTTTTGGCGGATGGGAATCACACACTGACTATCCGTTGGAGGTTTTTTAGAGCAGAGATTGGATGGCCACCTGTCATGGATGCTTTGCATGGACAGGCAGAGTCCCCCAAACCCTGGGCGGCCCCCGTGTGGAATAACGACTCAAGACAACGTGCTATGGGATTAAAATTGGCCACAACTTTATTATGTTTCAGATGTGGGTAGACCTTGGCTCAGGCATTGGGCGTTTATCCCTCCCAGTCCCCCGCCGGGGATCTGGGGAACATCAGGGTTATCCAGCGGGGGGAGGGGGAGATGGGCTGGCTCTGGAGAACATATGTTCAAGCAGAGAGAGCCTGCCCCCATTACGCCGCCGTCGCAGGGGAGAGCAATGACGACCTCTAGGCGTACAGCCAAAGCCTCCCCTCAAAACAACCCCTTTAACAAGGAACCCTGGTATCGCCGCCGCAAAGAGAAGGGGGGCGTGGGTCACCGCTACACGCCCACCCCCATTTAGGGAAGATAGACTAAAGGATCCCGCCCAAGGCCTGATACTGCTAAAGTGGTGACGTTTTGCTACGGGAAAGGCAAACCTGCCAATGCAGGAGAATTCCTTTCCGGCCCTTCAACAGGGACCTTGACGTAGCTGCACCCGCGTACCTGTGGAGAAAAGGTTAACCTGCAAAAGAAGTCTTAACTTGAGGGTGGGTAGGGTGGGAGAAGCTCTGGAGCCAACTGACGATTCCCAGGTAAGATCCTCCCCCTATTGTGTGGGCAGGGCGGAGCCTCCCCCTACCTGGCCTGATCACCTTGGCAACGCCTCCCCAGGTGGGATTGGGCAACTGGCTGAGGTAGGCGGAGCCCTCCAGGTATCCCACCTGGGGAAGGCAAAGCCAAGCCTGTGCTAATGGTGCCACATAGGGTCCAGGGGGCTGTGCGTCGCCATGCAAAGAGCACCCCCCATTTAATGTGGGGAGCGGTCATCAGCTGAGATGCCCGCATTGCAGGGGTTTGGACTTGATGGGCCTTGGGGTCCCTTCCAACGTTACAATTCTATGATATTATTATTATTATTATTATTATTATTATTATTATTATTATTATTATTATTTATACCCCACCCTCCCTGGCCAAAACCAAGCTCAGAGCGGCTAACATCAAACGTATAACACATTAACATAAAATTGGGCAATCAATTAAAATACATCCCAAAATCAGATCAGGATCAGAATAAAATCCAAGCAGATGGCAACCCGCAAATTAGGGTTGGGGACTGCTCGCCAGGCCCACCTGCTTGCGCTGAACTTATATGAGCCTGTGAGAAACATTGGGAGGCCATAATAATAATTTATTATTTGTACCTGTCAGGGAACTGCCATCGGAGCCAGAGGGAGAGGGAGAACTCCAGAGGGATGCCGGAGAGCGTCCTGGGAGGGAGAGAAGCAGCACATCTTCTGGGGAAGGAAATCAGCGTAACACCAGTGGAGAAGGGGGGCAGATGGGGGAATTGGCGAGGTGGCTCCAAGACTCCTCGCCAGGAACCAGTGGGGAGAGCACGGGTCCTCTGATGCCCACACCCTCCCTGTGCAGAAGGCTTCCGCGCAGAGAAGCTAGGCGGAGACTAGGCGTCAAAGAGCTTCTTTGCTGGAAGAAGTTCAAGAAACGCCCACTCACGGATTCTGCCAGCGATTGAGACAGCCACGGGCGCGTGGCTGTCCAGACAGAAAGGGTTCATTCAGGCAACCAGCCAAGGGTGGCATTGATTTACACACAAGCAACCCCTAGAACCATTACAGTACCCCACCCATCTGACGGGTTGCCCCAGCCACTCTGGGCAGCTTCCAGCATATATGAAAACATGTGGAAATGGGGAGAACTCAGCTTAAGAGAGAAACTAAAGTCGATGGATTCAGCCATCCCTAGGCACAGGTTTGCCACCCCTGGAACCTTGGAGTGACAACCAGGATGGGCTGTTTTGTTCTTCGTAAGTGGCTGTGTTCTAGGTAGAACCACACGCTTCGAAAGATCCAGTTCGTAGTCTGAATCCAGCATCGCTTCTGACTGCCGATGCGGCAGCTGTGGACAGCAACACTTCCCATCCCTGTGCATACATTCCTGATGTGACATGGGACCCGATCATGCAGAAGACGTTTGTTTTTCTCCCACCAGCATCCCTGCATCATTAATATATGAATGGAGCCTAGCTGCTTCCAGGCAATGAAATCCAGCTCTAGGGTTTTGAATTTTTTTGGTTTCATTTCTCACATTTGTATCCCACTTTCTTCCAAAGAGCTCAAGGTTTTATCCTCACAACAGGCCCAAGGTCACCCAGTGAACTTTGTTGCTGAGCATCGATTTGAACCCTGAGCTCCCAGGTCCTAGTCCAACTCTCTAGCTACTGCACTATGTTTACAAGTGTGGCCTGCAACAAAATGTTGCAGTAGCACTATGCATTTTCCTGTTCAAGGTGCCAGCCAGCCACACCCTCCCTCCTCTGAGATATTCCATTTCTACTTCCCTCTCCTAGTTTTCTCACTTCCACCACAACCACCAGACGCTCGATATTCTGCGACAACTGAGCACACTTAGCTGCCTTTCGGGTTTCTTAAATATTGTTGGTACTTCTGCAAAACTTGGGGTTCCTCCAGAATTGCCAGTGCCTCCACCTTGTGTGCAGACGATGCCATTTTCAACAGAAAAAGGTTCCGCGCTCAGCTCTTAACTTTGAGAAATGAAGGCGCAATGATTGCTTGCTTGAGTGGGCTGCAGAAAAGAGCTTTGCACGACGCTTTAGAAGGAATGATTCATAAGCTTCGGAAATTATGGTTTCAAAATTCATTTCGGATACACAAAGCCGGCTGATTGCTTTAATTGTGATGTGTTCCCTAAATGTAATTTGAATGTAACCTGAATGTAATTTGAATACATAGCTCAGCTGACTGCTAGATTTATTACGAAAGGTCGTATTTTTGCCTTAACCCAGTTGAGCTTTTCCCATGATAGACTTCTACTTTATGCAGCTAAATCAAACTTGTTGTCTGTTGATATCTTTAAACCAAAGTACTTGTAGCACACCTGATTGTCATGCACTAGCTAGTGGGGGGCACACCCACCCCCATACACACATTTCTTCTTCAATGGAGAAGGGGTAGGAGTATTATAATAGGGAAGAAGGGAGGGAAGGAAATTCAATTTGCATTTTCCATCAAACAAAAGCTCAACAAAACTTTAAACGGCAAACAATAACATTGTTTCCACCAACCACCTATTGTGAATTATTTCTGGGGGAATGAGCCAACGAACAATAGTCAGCGTCAGAAAAGGGGAGGATGAGAGTCTCTTGCAAATTTGTTACTCCTCAAAATTCTCCTAAGGAGATTTTGTGCACAAAAATGCTTATCAATGTCATATTTTCAACAACAGAACTAAGCCTCGGGAACATTTTACCTTATTAAAGAATTTCAGTGTGAAATTAAGGCCATGTGATTAAGAATCTCTCTCCACTTAGTGGAGAGCATTTGAATTCATGCCTTCGCTATTGCTCAGGATCCCATTTTGTTTGTCTTTAGAGGGCCATCTTCAAAGTTCTGAATATTCAAGGTGAAAATTAAATTATATGTGCTACGTGGTGCTGAATGACAGCAGCTAAGTAGCCAAATGAGGCTACTGAGAAATAAGAATGGATCTACACACAGGGGAAAAAACTATAAATAAGTCAGAAATTAAATTGTTATAACAAAGGGGGGGGAAACACTATGTAAGATTGCAAAGATTTTTTTTTGCTCTCCAGCACCATCTGGTGTTGCATGTTTATAATGCATTCAAAGCTCTGTTTTTTGACTAATGTAGCTGAGTCCTAAGAAACATGCTTAAATCTAACCATCACTGGGTTAGATTTCCCAAGAACTGGAAGGGACATCATCCAGACTGACCCCGCAAACCCACAATGATAATATCAAATCAGTGGACTTTGGAAGAAAGAAAAGGTTGCATAGATCGCTTAATAATACTAAAGCATGGTTTTACTCACTAGCTCCATTGACTCGAATATGTGTAAATTATTTTATATCAATTTAGCTCTGCTTTGTTCAGCCTTGATAACATACACACACACACCTTGACAAAAGAGACTTAGACTTGTGATCCCTGAGGAGCAGGCTATTAATTTTTGTGTGTGTGTGTCATTTGTCTTTCTGGTTGTGTGTGAAATCCTGAATTAGCACTGACAAGACCTCAGCCTGCCTGGCTCAATTACAATCTCACATCTGCTAATATGATTGCAGGGAAGCGCATTCCTGCATGATCAGATGGCCAGGTTGTCACACTTGGTGTTCAACTAACCAGTCAGACGTCCGACCTGTCTCATCCGGAGCTGATCCAGCCTGGCTTGATGCAGTGCAATGCTGATGTCAAGGGTCTTGCTGTGTTTGGGTGGCCTAATGAGAGAGGATTTCATTGCTGGGTTGTCAGACAACTGGAAAAATGACAACAAAAGCCTTGAGCATATGTGACATTTGCTAGCAGGAATCCACACAAGCAGGGCTGGATTTAGGTTTGATGAGGCCCAAAGCAAAACCACAGAGCCTAGGTTAAACCACAAAGCCTAGGACTTGCCAATCAGAAGGTTGATGGTTCGAATCCCCACGACGGGGTAAGCTCCCATTGCTCGGTTCCAGCTCCTGCCAACCTAGCAGTTCGAAAGCACGTCAAAGTGCAAGTAGATGAATAGGTACCGCTCTGGCGGGAAGGTAAATGCCGTTTCCGTGCTCTGGTTCACCAGAAGCGGCTTAGTCATGCTGGCCACATGACCCGGAAGCTGTACGCCGGCTCCCTCAGCCAGTAAAGCGAGATGAGCGCCACAACCCCAGAGTCGGTTACGACTGGACCTAATGGTCAGGGGTCCCTTTACCTTTACCTAAGCTACTGAAGGTAATGAGGCCCTTTATATGTCCAGCTGTCCTTTGTCAACAACAAATTGTCGCTGTTTTTTGTGTTGAAAATATGCTATATGGTCATTTCTGGACCTAATAGGTATCTAAAGCCATTTGCACATAACAAAATATATATTCTATCAAAGTAATTGTTGAAAAGACCATACAGAATGTAAAGTCCATGCAGAATGTAGGCAACCTATATACAGAAATGAGCAAACCAGTGATATTTTAGGGAGCAGGCTAGCAGGCGGGGCCCATTACTTACCGTATTTTTCCATCTATAAGATGCCCCCATGTATAAGACGCCCCCTATTTTTGGGATATCAGATTTAAGAAAATGGGGGGAAGATGTATCTGTGTATAAGACACCCCCTAATTTTTGACATTATTTTTAGAGGGGAAACCTAGTCTAATACATGGAAAAATATGGTACATTATAGGAGCCTACACAACACAAAACACTGTTGCTGTATGTATGTGTTATTTTTTGATCTTATATATTGGAAATGTACATCCAGTGTTTTTTTTCCTTTAAATTTTTTTGGGGGGGGGGGCAAGAGAGTGGGGCCCTAAGCTATAGCTTGTTTAGCTCATAGGTAAATCCGGCACAGCACACAAACATTTTGTACGCAGGTGCCTTTGTCATTGACAGCGTGGGATAGATGAACTAGTGTGGTTGGATTAGTGTCATTGGAAATTCTGCTCAATATTGATCCGGAGTAGATCCCACTGTATAGTTTGCTTAGTCGTTTAGTCGTGTCCGACTCTTCGTGACCCCATGGACCAGAGGACGCCAGGCACTCCTGCAACCGCCCAACAGCTTGACCTCACCCTCAAAGGTGCATTCCTCCACTGTCTCCCGAAATGTCAGTGAATGGAGGGGGGGAGTGCATTTGACTTGGGGAGAAATCTGGGCGTTTGTGTGAAAAAGTGCCATGGAGATATGGGCAGGGCTGACTGTGCATG
The DNA here is from genome assembly GCF_964188315.1 of Podarcis muralis. Lineage (NCBI taxonomy): Eukaryota > Metazoa > Chordata > Lepidosauria > Squamata > Lacertidae > Podarcis > Podarcis muralis. The sequence continues at coordinate 92,667,323 of NC_135659.1, forward strand.
AGCATTATGGGTGATGAACATTGCTTGCAGCAGTAGAAGTACGTGGACTGGCTCTCAGTGGCATGCCTGTGTGCGTGTGAATGGGGACGGAACTGTATGCATAATTGTGCTTCAAACATTAAAAGCCACACCCACAAACTATTGTGGGTGTCTTTTTATTTATTCACTTTCATTTCAGATAATAACCAAGGTTATCTTCCTAAGGCACACTGCCCTCTATAGGTCCTACTGGCATACTGCAGTAATACACCAATCCAAATTGAGACCACAGATATGAGCAATCCTTCGCCAATGAAATTCAGGTTATTGACTCCTCCCCCCACAAAGCCTTTGAATGTTTTCATTGGGCTTTGAGGTCAAAAATCTGTCCAATCGGAGTGAAACAGTGTTGCTTATGTCCTTATAAGAGTGTGTATGTGTTCAAAACCAGATTTCAAGAGGTAAGTGGAGAATCTTTCCTCGATCCTTAAAGGTAAAGGTAAAGGGACCCCTGACCATTAGGTCCAGTCGTGGCCGACTCTGGGCTTGCGGTGCTCATTTCGCTTTATTGGCCGAGGGAGCCAGCGTACAGCATGTGGCCAGCATGACTAAGCCGCTTCTGGCGAACCAGAGCAGCGCATGGAAATGCTGTTTACCTTCCCGCTGGAGCGGTACCTATTTATCTACTTGCACTTTGACATGCTTTTGAACTGCTAGGTTGGCAGGAGCAGGGGGAGCTCACCCCGTCGCGGGGATTCGAACCGCCAACCTTCTGATCGGCAAGTCCTAGGCTCTGTGGTTTAACCCACAGCGCCACCTGCGTCCCTCCTTGATCCTTAGATGAACCTATTTCCTCCACCCCCAGATCTCTTAAAAGGAGCTTTCATCCTATTCTCCTCTCACCGCAGGGATCTCTGGTTGCTCCCATTCATTTTTATTTATTTGTGTGTTTTTTTACACTGACAGTAATGAAAAATAAAGCGCACCTGGCTGTGATGTGTAATAATAACTGGAAGTTCAATTAAACAGAGACAACTGCACCTGGAGTGACTTGTATTAAAAATAGAAGATTTGTTGTGCAGAAACAGAACGCCGATTATGGCCAGCATCTAGAAATTGATGTCACAGCATGTTCAGACACACCCGTCATGAAGTAATGTCCATTGAACAGAACGCTGAGGACAGTCATTAATGCACGCAATGGTTTTCTAAACATCATTTGATTGCATTATTAATATTTGGAGTCATGCTTCCTGCACTTCTTCAAGTTACCTTATGTTTCTCCCTGTAGTATATTTCCCCCCATTCCACTGTCATCCATTTTAGTAGATTAGCATGTTATGGAAAACAATCAGGATGACACTGAAGGGACCAGGAAGGAAGTTCTTGAGTTGAAGAGAACATCCAGGAAGGAAAAGCATCAGGCTAAGACCCAGGTCATCTTAAAAAGCAGAGACATCACCTTGCCGACAAAGGTCCGTATAGTTAAAGCTATGGTTTTCCCAGTAGTGATGTATGGAAGCAAGAGCTGGACCATAAAGAAGGCTGATCACCAAAGAATGGATGCTTTTGAATTATGGTTCTGGAGGAGACTCTTGAGAGTCCCATGGACTGCAAGAAGATCAAACCTATCCATTCTGAATGAAATCAGCCCTGAGTGCTCACTGGAAGGACAGATCCTGAAGCTGAGGCTCCAATACTTTGGCCACCTCATGAGAAGAGAAGGCTCCCTGGAAAAGACCCTGATGTTGGGAAAGATGGAGGGCACAAGGAGAAGGGGACAACAGAGGATGAGATGGTTGGACAGTGTTCTCGAAGCTACAAACATGAGTCTGACCAAACTGCAGGAGACAGTGGAAGACAGGAGTACCTGGCGTGCTTTGGTCCATGGGGTCACGAAGAGTCGGACACGACTAAACAACTAAACAACAACAACAAAGACCCAGGTATGATGCAAATAATAAATGTTGGAAATGTAAAGAAAAAGAGGGTACGTTTTACCACATGTGGTGGGAATGTAAAAAAGTGAAAGACTTCTGGGAAATGATTTATAACAAAATCAAAAAAAATTGAAATATACATTTCCAAAAAACCCCCAGAAGCTCTTTTACTGGGTATGGTAGGTACAGAGATTCATAAAAATGATTTTTAAAAAACTGTTTTTATATGCGACCACTGCAGCAAGAATACTATTAGCCCAAAGACGGAAAGCAAGAAGAAATGCCGAAAAAAGAAGAGTGGCAAATAAAACTGATGGGATACTTCGAGCTGGCAAGACTTAGAGGGAAAATTCATAACCAGCGGGACCAGGCTTTCCTAAAGGACTGGATGAAATTTATGTTGTATTTGAAAGACCATTGTAACCACTTAACATCGCTTGTAGGATTGCAAGAAGTTTTGTAAGGAGGACTATCCAAATTATTGTGAGAAGTATTAAGATTAGCTGACGTAAGACTGGATTTAAAACAATAAGTATAGTAATAAAATGCATAATTAGAAAGGAATTCATAAAACCATTAGAAGGGGTTGATGGAAGCACTTAGCCAGGGGTCAGCAACCTTTTTCAGCCGTGGGCCGGTCCACCATCCCTCAGACAATGTGGTGGGCTGGACTATATTTTGTAAAAAAGAAGAATGAGTTCCTATGCCCCACAAATAACCCAGAGATGCATTTTAAATAAAAGCACACATTCTACTCATGTAAAAACACCAGGCAGGCCCCACAAATAACCCAGAGATGCATTTTAAGTAAAAGGACATATTATATAAAAATACACTGAATCCCAGACCATCCACAGGCCAGACTGAGAAGACGATTGGGCCGCATCCGGCCCCTGTGCCTTAGGTGCCTACCCCTGTCCTAGGCTATGACAGTCAAGTACTTTCTTTTTCTTTACATTTCCACCCGGTTTTGTACATTTGTACATTTTTGCTATTTGCACTGTTGTGATATACCATCTGTACATCATTTTCATATAGTTTTCTTTTAAAAGAGAACAATCTGTAAATTTCAGATCTACTTTCCGCAATTTCCCCCAGTCCTCAAATTGTATATTAGGTCCTATATCTTGTGCCCATTTGATCATGACTGATTTTGGACCTCCTCATCTTTTGTTTCCGATTCTATCAGAATACTACTATCCTTAACACTCCCACACTCATTGTATGAAGAAGGCCTCAGGTTCAAACCCTAGCATCTTCAGGAAGGTGGAGACCCCTGCCTGAAATCCTGGACAGACACTGAGCTAGATGGAACAATGGTCTGATTCAATATAAGACAGCTTCCTGAGTTTCTAGGCTTCCTATATACCTAAGGAAGCTGCCCCAGGTCAGCACTCTGGAAACTCCCACAGGAATGGGGAAAGGGGCTCCCAATATGGACCATCTGTGCAGTGGCATAGCGTGGGGGGTGCAGGGGGGGCCGGCCGCACCGGGCGCAACATCTGGGGTTAGGGCAAATCCACGGGTTAGGGGGCGCAAATCCACGGGTTAGGGGGCGCAAATTACTTGCCTTGCCCCGGGTGCTGACAACCCACGCTACGCCACTGCATCCGTGGTTAAAACCAGGTCAATTGGGAAGGCATGGTCTTGAAAGCTGCAGAGAGATCTCCCGGTTTCATTTCATGACACACCTGCATCGCTGATCAAGCTGGGATATAAGGGTGATCCCGCAATTTATTTCATTTTTTTGCATAGCAAAATGTATATGCCACTTTATCACAAAGAGGCCTCTTAAGCTACTTACAAGAAATATTTACTTACAAGAAATATTAAAATTATCAATAAAACGGTTAAAAACAATTAGGAGCATTTAAAAACAATTTAAACCACAAACTAAAGAGAGATTAGAACACATCAGTGTTTACATGTCTGGATACAGTTGTCTAAACAAAATAACATAAAATAAATCATGCAGGGAATTATTTTATGCTGGGAAGCACTCAAAACAAATAATCTTCCACCCCTGAGGTCAGAAATGGCCAAAATCTTACCCTGTCTAGCTTGATTTATCTGCATGCAAAGGTTGGTTCTATGTACAGTATGTACCACATCATTCCTTGAAATTGGAATGATATATTTTAAATTGTTAGAATGTTTTTACTAGTTAGGAAGAGAAAGGTGGCTTTCTGGTTTCTGAAACCCCATCCAATTGATCTGTTAACATGGTGGCATTATTCCATCAGAAACACCATACTCAGCACAGGGTGACTTGATTGACATCTTAGACACGGACTCAGTGAAGGAAACAGATTATTATGTCTATTGTATCACTGTCAAGCAAAAATCAGTGAGTTTCCGCCCCCAAACTAACACACCTCTTTAAATGAAGATGCATCTCTAGATTTATGTGTTTGATTGATTAGCTGACTGATCAATTCTTGACCTCAATAACTGGGAAAAAGGATGTTCATTTCTGTGCACCTGTGATGATTTCTTCCCTTTTCTGTTTTAAGCATATGTCAAAAACTTTGTTTACAGAAGATATGCCATGCCTTTGCCAGTTTTTTGTATTCCCAGCTACCTCCCCCAAAATCATTTTATATAAACCAAAAAAGCAAATCCTATTACTGTGAGTGAAGCCAAGAAATGACTTTTGACAATTATCCCAGGAAAGCGTAAAGTTAGGACTAGGGTAGGGAAATGGGAAGATGCAGAGATTTAGCACATTTCCCCTGCATCTTAGAAATCTCATCACCAGATAGTTTAGCGAGCTCATCTCTTTCTCCTTTATTGATTTATTATTTATACCCCGCCCATGTGGCTGGGCTTCCCCAGCCACCCTGGGCAGCTTCCAACAGAATATTAAAAAACAATAGTCTATTAAACATTAAAAGCTTCCCTAAACAGGGCTGCCTTCAGATGTCTTCTAAAAGTCTGGTAGTTGTTTGTCTCTTTGACATCTGGTAGAAGGGCGTTCCACAGGGTGGGTGCCACTACCGAGAAGGCCCTCTGCCTGGTTCCCTGTAACATGGCTTCTCACAGGGAGGGAACCGCCAGAAGGCCCTCAGCACTGGACCTCAGTGTCCAGGCAGAATGATGCGGGTGGAGACGCTCCTTCAGGTATACTGGGCCGAGGCCGTTTAGGTCTTTAAAGGTCAGCACCAACACTTTGAATTGTGTTCAGAAATGTACTGGGAGCCAGTGTAGGTCTTTCAAGACCGGTGTTATGTGGTCTCGGCAGCCGCTCCCAGTCACCAGTCTAGCTGCCGCATTCTGGATTAGTTGTAGTTTCCTTCAAAGGTAACCCCATGTAACAGGTTCTAGCTAAGATCTGGTAGAAGGCCAAGTTTGCTCTCCTGTAGACTCTCATTCTGCTTCTTGTGTGATTGTGTTTGAGAAGGTGTCTCAACAGGATGGATGTGTCCATAAAACTTTTAACAATTATGCTCCTTCGCTTCTCACTGAGTCATGTGTGCGGCTCCAGCAGATGCCCTTGTGGTGTAAGGAATGATATACAGCACAGTCCTATTCTGTGTAAATCATTAAAGCTCAGTCCAACTATTTCTTACATCCCCAAGGCCAGATTGAAGACTGAGATGATGTACAGAGACATAGATCATGGAACTGGAACACAAAGAAGGTGCAGGTGGAAGGGTGACAGGTTTAATTACCAATGTTTGGCACTTAGGTCCACCATTCCATCTCTTGACAGCTCAAGCTCCCATCCCAGATGCAATTTTCTAAAAATGCAGATTTAACAAAGCCCCAAACACTTTCCCCCCAACCACTCCAGGCAAATGGTTGGTCATATTACTTGACTTCTCTGCACCTATAAGATTTGCATCTCACCCTTTCTCTACGGAACCCACAAACCCAGCATGTTCACACTCCTGTCTCAGCCACGTCTACGCTGCCTTGGTCATGACAGGGACTGCTGCGCTCTGCTGCCCAAGAGGACTCTCCTGTGTGAGTGTCTGAGGGCCCTGCTCCTTCCTGCCACTTACCACCTGGCCCGGGGCGGGGCCTGAAGCCTCATAAGGACTGCTGTGCTCCGCTGCCCAGGAGGACTCTCCTGTGTGAGTGTCTGAGGGCCCTGCTCTTGCCACTTACCACCTGGTCCGGGGCGGGGCCTGAAGCCTCATAAGGACTGCTGTGCTCTGCTGCCCAGGAGGACTCTCCTGTGTGAGTGCCTGAGGGCCCTGCTCTTGCCACTTACCACCTGGTCCGGGGCGGGGCATGAAGCCTCATAAGGACTGCTGTGCTCTGCTGCCCAGGAGGACTCTCCTGTGTGAGTGCCTGAGGGCCCTGCTACTAGCACTCACCACCTGGCCCAGGGCGGGGCCTGACAGGCCTCACAGGGACGGTTGCTGTCACTGCTGCTGCGGCCCAGGGGGATCCAGAGGGGTACAGAGTTCTTTTTAAAATGTTTTAAAATTTTCCTTTTATTTTATTTTATTTTATTTTATTGTATATGCGGGGATGGGGATGGGGTGGGATTGATGTTTAGTTGGGAATTTGTTTGATTTGATGGATTTGTAATTTTTACAGTTTCTTATTTGTATTGTTTTTTGTTTTCTGGGGTTTTGTTTGTTTGTTTGTTTGTTTGTTTTTGTTTTTATTGTTTTAAGGTCTTATTTTGTTCTTAAGGGGAGGGGTCAGGGCTGCCGGGGAGTGGGTCCCAGCCAACAAAATGGCTGGGGCATGTTCCGCAGAGGGGGATGCGCTGGGACAACCGATCTCAGTGATCACGGGTAGGAGGAGGAGTTACGCTAAGACCAGACCATGTCATTACAGAGGAGGCAGGTTTAGTCATTGTCTTAGGACTATCCCTGCCTCCGGGTCTGGTCCTGACCGGACAATATTAGAATCAGCAAGGGATACCCACATGACCTGAAGGTGCTGCTGTGCAATGCCAGGTCAATGATTCATAAGACCACTGCCATCCATGACTTGATCATGGATGGAGGATTTGACCTGGCATGTGTAACAGGGACTTGGTTGGATGAAGCAGATGGGCCTAGTCCTTGCCACTGCTTGTCCACCAGGTTTCTCTTACACACAGCAACCCAGGCCTTGTGGGCGGCGGCAGGGGGGGGGGTTGCAGTGATTTTTAGGAAGTCATTAGTTTGCACCAGGCGTCCTATTGGGAAGACCCAGTTCTCTGAGTGCATGTTCTGGAAGTTGGGCAATAGGGACAGTACAGGATTCCTTTTGGTGTACCGACCTCCCCACTGCACCAAGGATTCCCTGCCCAAGCTGCTTCAGGTCGTGGCGGATGTTCTCCTGGAGACACCTAGCTTGGTTGTCCTAGGGGATTTTAATATCCATGCTGACACGACCTTAAAGGGGGCCGCTCGGGACTTCGTGGAAAGCATGGCCTCCATGGGGCTGTCCCTGAATAAGTTTGGCCCAACCCATAGCCGCGGACATGCCTTGGACCTGGTGTTTACCTCTATGGATGTTGGTGATCTGACACTAAGTAAAAGCGAAACGAAAGAAGTGCCATGGTCAGATCACTTCCTGGTGCAACTTGACTTCTCCGCAACCCTTCCCCTCTGCAGGGAGGTGGGACCAATTCGGATGGTCCGCCCCCGCCACTTAATGGATCCAAATGGTTTCCAGAGAGTGGTAGGGGATGTTTTATCCCATGTTGATGGCCTTTCAGCTGATTCCCTAGTGGCCCGCTGGAATGTGGAGTTAACCAGGGCTATTAACTGTTTGGCTCCAAAGCGCCCTCTCCGATTGCATGGAGCCCGGACATCCCTGTGGTTTTCCACAGATCTGAGGGCAACGAAACAATGAAACAGCCTTAAATAGTTTTGAGTTGCTGCACAACTCAACATGCCGTGAAGCCAAATGTTTTCAAGTCACAAGTGTGGCTTTCCAGTTTAAGTCCATCAGTCCAGCCTGACTTTAATTTCAGGCAGTTCAATTCCCCGCTCCCAGTTTTGGATGCAAAACACATACTTGTATCACACAAAGAGCCTGATTTTGAAATGCTGCCTTAATTAGATTGGTTTCATCCTGCATATTCTCTTCTTCTCTGAATCCGCCCTTGTACTCTACTAATTTCTCACTGCATGACTTGCTTGATGGAATGGGTGGAGACCTTACGTTCACATGAATTGAATGGCACAGTGACCTGATGTACAAATTATGCAAAATTGGAAGCGTTCATGGGCCACTGTAAGACACGACAGACTGGGTTATTATACCATTACGGCTGACAGTCTTCCAGTCACAACCAACCCATTAATACATCGTTTTTAAGCCACTGAGTTTCGGGAAGAGGATAGGCGCTTCCTTTTCACTGTAAAGATTCTTGGTTTGGCCGTGTTGGGGGGCGGGTTAGTTCTCACATGTGACACTAACACATTTTGACATTGAGGCAGAGGTTTTCAACCTTTTTGAGCCCATAATAATATTATAATGATAATAATTTATTATTTATACCCTGCCCATCTGGTTGGGCTTCCCCAGTCACTATGGGTGGCTTCCAACACAATATTAAAATACAGTAATAGGTAAAGGTACAGGGACCCCTGACCATTAGGTCCAGTCGTGACCGACTCTGGGGTTGCAGCGCTCATCTCGCTTTATTGGCCGAGGGAGCCGGCGTACAGCTTCCGGGTCATGTGGCCAGCATGACTAAGCCACTTCTGGAGAACCAGAGCAGCGCATAGAAACGCCATTTACCTTCCCGCTGGAGCGGTACCTATTTACAGTGGTGCCCCGCAAGACGAATGCCTCGCAAGACGAAAAACCCGCTAGACGAAAGGGTTTTCCGTTTTTCGATGCGCTTCGCAAGATGATTTTCCCTATGGGCTTGCTTCGCAAGACGGAAACGTCTTGCGAGTCTTGCGATTTTTTTCGCTCCCCCCCTTTTTCTAAGCCGCTAAGCCGCTAAGCCTTTAATAGCTGCTAAGCCACTAATAGCCTTTTAGCCGCTAAGCCTTTAATAGCCGCTAAGCCGCTAATAGCCTTTTAGCCGCTAAGCTGCTAAGCCTTTAATAGCCGCTAAGCCGCTAATAGCACAAATCCGCTAAGCCGCTAATGGGGTTGCTTCGCAAGATGAAAAAACCGCTAGACGAAGAGACTCGCGGAATGGATTATTTTTGTCTTGCGAGGCACCACTGTATCTACTTGCACTTTGATGTGCTTTCGGACTGCTAGGTTGGCAGTAGCAGGGACCAAACAATGGGAGATCATCCCGTCGTGGGGATTCAAACCACCAACCTTCTGATCGGTAAGCCCTAGGCTCTGTGTTTTAGACCACAGGGCCACCCGTGTCCCTTGTTCCTTACTTAGAGAAGTGAAAAAGCATACCTAGGCTCTGTGAAGGGCTATCACCTGGAAGATGGCGTAAGCTTGCTTACTGCTGCTCCCGAGGACACCAGGTGTATCCCTGCTGACTCCCCCCCCCTCCTGCTCCAGGTAAGTGGCAATTCCAGGGCTACCCCCTCCCTACCAGCCCCTCCTACCAGCAACATATAGAGAGACCCACTTTGGCTCTACCCTACAGGTCTATAGCTCCTGGGCAATGTCATATCTTAGGTTAGCAGTTATGCAGGAGTCCTCTGGGATTCTGATCTGTCAGAGATGCTGCTGTTGTTAAGGGAACACAGTGTTTTGTTTTCCTTTTGGCTCGCCTGCTGCTTCCATTTATTGTTAAGGGAGATGGAAGCTCAGAGCACCTGCATTCCTAAAACAAAGCTGCCACGTGGATCACAAGGAGGAAATTGCAGGAGCTTATCATATATTTGCTAAGTGACTCCAGCAGAGCATTTTGACACTTCCCAGGGCCTGGGCTTCTGAAGGCAATTGTAACCTTCAGAAGATAATATATTTTCTCAAATTTTGCTTCCTGGGACACAGTGTGCCTAGCATACAATCAATATCAGGAGTATTTGGAGGCCATGAAATCCTGTAAATAACAGAGTTTGCGGGGGTGAGGCGCACAAGTTGTGTTTACACATACACCACTATCTTGAGATTTCGGCTTAATTCATGTGTAGTCTCTGATTTGAGAACACAATAACATTTGCAAGATTTTGATGGAGTCACTCGTTCTGAAACACTGTAGGAAAAGTGTGTTGCCTTGAGACCAAATTACATCCTCTTCAGACTACAACTCCCATCATCCTTAGCTAACTGGTGGTCAGGGATGATGGGAGTTGTGATACTATAATCAACCCCCAATTTGTGTGTGGGTTGCAAATCAGGTCATCACACGTGTTCCACCCCCTGCCCCACCCCCTTTTCCGGCCACTTCTGGGTCACGTAGGTATGGTCCCGTGTCAATTGGATGCACATAAATCAGTCATTGCCTGTAATTTGATTTTCTCCAAAGAATTCTGGGAGCTATAGTTGGCCAAGGGTGCTGAGAGCTGTTAGGAGACCCTAACCCCCCCCCCCAAAAAAAAAAACCACACTCAGGGAATTTTAGCTTCGGGAGAGAAATAGGGTGGACGGGGGTGTCTCCCAACAACACTCTTAACAAACCACAGCTCCCAGGATTTGGGCTTCATCCTGTCAGCATTTAAAACTGGGTGCCTGACATATACATAAAGTCTCAAGCTCATTAGCATCCTCCCTTGTTAGGAGTCTGCCTTATTGAATTCAAACTTTCCAAAGAATATAACTCTGCAATATAACTGCTTCTACTGTATCTCTAGCTTCTGATTTATTTCTATTCATTTGCCTTTAGAAACACGTAGGAGCAAGTTCTGAATCCCAGATTCCCACTGAATTCACGCAGGTTTCTCTTTCGGTACAAAACAAACCTTCCCTCAAGAGTTTGTCTCTCACTTTTGGGAAATGTTGCTCTGGTGGGATGCAGTGACTTTTTTTGGGTTGCATGCCAGGAACCTGAGTTACTCACACAGCGATAATTATTTACAGATCAAAAGGTTTGGGGTTATGAATGGCTTCCTCCCCCCCTCCCATCTCCCCCACTTTCATTTTCCTTCCCTGCGATCCATTAATTCAGCCAATATGCTTTTCATGATGTGAAATAGAATTTGATTCTGTGTGATAATGGGGAAGTTTAAAATGCTAAGAGAAAATATTTCCGCTGTTGGGAAATTTTGCAACTGATTATAATCAGCTTCGTAGAAACAAAGGCTCCCCTGGATGGAGGATACAAAGAGTTGTAGAAACTAGACCACTTTACAAACATAAAATTTACACCTGTTGCCTGACCACCTTTGTCTCTGTCTCTGCCCACCAGTCTAATAAAGGATCTCCCCCAGTGGTATATAGGATCATTGTACATATTTATAGGATCATTGCTTTTATGTATATTTCCTTGTGTCCCCAGTTCCTTCCTTGGGAACTGGTGAAGAATTCGGACAAAATCAAACTTTTTAAAAATTGTTTCTATTGAAAGATTTCCATGGACAACAAAAGTACACGTTAATGTCTCTTTTTTTCAGTTCACAGAGTCTTACCTACAGGTCAGTTACAATTAGTGTGAGACAATGTTATCATAGGCATTGTGAAGTTGGGGGTGTTATGGAAATGATATGGGGGGGGCAAACATCTTTAAAGTTGTTTGTTGTTGTTGTTTAGTCGTTTAGTCGTGTCCGACTCTTCGTGACCCCCTGGACCAGAGCACGCCAGGCACTCCTGTCTTCCACTGCCTCCCGCAGTTTGGTCAGACTCATGTTTGTAGCTTCGAGAACACTGTCCAACCATCTCGTCCTTTGTCGTCCCCTTCTCCTTGTGCCCTCCATCTTTCCCAGCATCAGGGTCTTTTCCAGGGAGTCTTCTCTTCTCATGAGGTGGCCAAAGTATTGGAGCCTCAGCTTCAGGATCTGTCCTTCCAGTGAGCACTCAGGGCTGATTTCCTTCAGAATGGATAGGTTTGATCTTCTTGCAGTCCATGGGACTCTCAAGAGTCTCCTCCAGCACCATAATTCAAAAGCATCAATTCTTCAGTGATCCGCCTTCTTTATGGTCCAGCTCTACAAACATGAGTCTGACCAAACTGCGGGAGGCAGTGGAAGACAGGAGTGCCTGGTGTGCTCTGGTCCATGGGGTCACGAAGAGTCGGACATGACTAAAGGACTAAACAATAACAACAACAATCAATGATGATGCTCTAAGTGTATTCTGGGGGAAAGAGGGAACAAGACAACAACATAACACGCACACACACCGGAAGCATACAAATGGATATGGCTAAATTGACCCAACAACTCCCTCCCCTTCGTACACACAACAAAACTTTTTTCTTCTTACTGTTTTGTGACTGAGAGCCAGGGCTGCAGGTGGGGAAGGAGGCGTGGGAAACCTCCTTTTCCTTCTTCTCACCGCTGCCACCAAGTGGATATTTTCTTTTTCTCTGGCCACCTGCACTAAACAACCATCTAATCTTCCAGATTTTAGCTGGCGCAACACAATCCTTATACTGGATAACATAATGTGGCACTTGGGGATTATAAGGCCTCACAATTTTTTAAAAAAGAAAACTATGCTGTTCTTTAAAAATTTTAGTAAGGGAAGAATTTCAGCAGCTTTTGATAAAATGATTTTAAAGATGGAGGGGCAGACTAATTTCACAGTTTGAGAAGTTATTCATTATAAAATTAAACAGAGAAGAATACATCCAGCTGTAGCTATTCTAAACCATCCCCCTTATCAAGCTAATATTTATCAATTTGCATCCTTCAGTTCAGCTTCTGGGTCCCTTGGCAGCTTGCTACTTTCTGCTTTCTGGTGGTGAACCTCTTATTATTTTTAGACCTTTCTTACTTTTCCAGCTGCTAACTACTTTATATTCCAACTTGACTCACATTTTACTTATAGTTCTTGTTATTTATTAAACTTACTAGTCACTTGTTGCCTGAAAAGTCCCCAAGCAAGTTGCAGCTAACATGAACATAAATAGATAAAGGAACATAAATACATTATGCAATGGAGGGAGAAAAATTCATATAAAACATGAACCTTTTCGGACAGCATTCAAAAAACAACAACCCAGCTACCTCATAACAATATTTCCACTTCCCTTCCCAACCTTTTGACCAACCAGAATAGAGTCCCGGTTAAATTTCTACTTCTCCTTAATTACCACATTATTAAGCTGAACATTTTACCTTTCTGTGAATACCCTTCTCAGCACAGAAGAGCCTATTATTATTATTATTATTATTATTATTATTATTAAGCCTGCCATCTGACTGGGTTACCCCAGTCACTCTGCTTCCAACAAACTGAAACACAATACGACATCAAACATTAAAAACTTCCCTATACAGGACTGCCTTCAGATGTCTTCCAAATGTGAGACCGAGAATCAACCATTACACAACCCAACACTTCCACAAAATGGCTGGCAGTGCTTTCACAGCAGAAACATTTTGGTTGGTCTTAATAAAGGCGTTGTCCAACTGTGGGTTTCAAACTTTTCCCCCTTCTGGATCAACACGACTACCTTTTATTTTTCGAAGTACTGTGCAATTGCTCGTTTCATTTCCCAATTCTGAGAAATGACAATTTGAACACTGTTGGGAGTAATTATGCTAAATAATTGAAAGGAGAATAAGGGCATGGCGGGCATATATTGTTTCTCTTCTTTGACAGGCATCCATGATAGCGATGTGAGCTTTTTTACTTCAGATGAGGATCTCATTTATCTTATTTCAGTTCTGAAACGATGCTCATCACCTGGGTCACTGTGTAAGGATTTCACTGAGAGCATTTACCCAGAGATTGCCTTGAAATGCGCACATGGCTGATGCCTTCAATTCAAAGAGCACACCATTTTTTTTTATGCTGCTTTGAGCTCAAGAAAGGGGGAGATTGCGGGGAGGATGGACAAGAGTTCCCCTCAAACAATAGCACTTTGATAAGTGATGCTTGACCTTGCATGTGTTAATTGTACACTTTCAATAGCAGAGGGAAAGAACAGTAAAAGAAAAAAGTGGATAATGTTAAGCATTCAATCAGTACTTGATATGCAGACAGAGAATCTTTTTGGCGGAACTTCTGGAAAGTTTTGAGACTAGGGTGTTGTGACATCCTCGCAGTTGCAGCTGTATTTACTTGGCAAGGCAGGAACTGAGCAAGAAGAGGAAATGGGTCTTTCATACATTGGGAACAAAAGAACAGTGTAAGGGCCTACTGGATCGGACCAGTGGTCCCTCTAGTCCAGCGGTTCTCAACCTGTGGGTCCCCAGATGTTGTTGGACTACAACTCCCATCATCCCTGAGCTCTGGCCTTGCTAGCTAGGGGTGATGGGAGTTGTAGTCCCACAACATCTGGGGACCCACAGGTTGAGAAAGGCTGATCTAGTCATAGAATCATAGGATCATAGGATCGCAAAGTTGGAAGGGAACCCAAGGATCATCAAGTCCAACCGCTCTGCATTTCAGGAATCTCAGCTAAAGCATCCATGACAGGTGGCCATCCAGCCCCTGCTTAAAAACCTCCAGAGAAGGAGAGTCCACAACCTCCCAAGGGAGACCATTCCACTGTCAAACAGCTCAACAGTCCATTAACAAAAGTTGAAGATAACAGAACCATAATAGGGTTTGAGTTGGGTGCAGGACTCAAGCATGAGGTGGCCGGGGGTCAACTTTACTTCCTGTGGGAAGCCTGCAAACAGGACCAGAGTTGCTCCCCTCCTGCGGTTTCCAGCAACTGGTATTCAGACACATTGTTGACTCCAACAGTGGAGGAAAAGCATAGCTGTCATGGCTTGTAGCCATTGGCAGTATGATGGCCTAGGACTCGGGCTTGGAATCAGACGAGTCTCAGTCTGCACCAGATCCTTTGCCTCAGGCACCATCTGAACCAAGTTTGGGGCCTGATCCTGAAGAGTCCCAGTCTGCACAGGTTCCCCTGCAACAAACACCAGCTAGGCCGAGTCAGGGGCCGGAGCCTGCCCTGGCTCCAGATGCGGGGATTACCTCGTTGCCTTCAGCTGGGCCATCGCTTACAGCTGCTCCACACTGTGGCAAGAAAAACTAATGGACTATGCGGAACTGGCAAAATTGACACACAAACTACGTGACAAGGATAACTGTGTCTTTAAAGATGAATGGGAACCTTTTACAAAGTATTTGAAGAAACAACAAAATGAACTGGACTCCTTGGCAGGTATTGAATAAACATTCACAAACTCTTTTTTGGTAATATATAGATAGATGAATTGAGGATTTTTACAATTTTATAACATGCAGATAAAATTATGTGTCGAGAAACCAGAGAGAGGAGCTGAGGGAAGTCTCGGGTTTTCTTTTTTCTTTTTTAGGGGGAGGGGGGAAATGGCGGGGAATAATGTGGATGATGTACTTTTGTTAAAATTGTTGTGTTGGAATTCCTAATAAAAACATTTATTTTTTAAAAAAGTAGGAGAGCAAAGAGCTAAGAGGCAAATGGTCCTAACTGACCACCATAAAGGGGGGGGCTGTTGATCATTGAGTAGAGAAGGAGGGGTGGAGATTACTCGGAGCAACACCATTACTCCAAGAGGCTACATTTCTAAGCCTCTCTCTCTGAATATTGAATAAAATACTTGGTAAGAGCTTTCTTTGTCTGTCTATTCCTGGCAAGCTGCCATGGGGGGAATCAAATTCCCCAAAGCCTGACACTGGGACTCTGAGGCTTCTTCCATTGGTGGTTCCCCAGCTGGTTCCTCCCACTCAGCGGCGTAGATAGCCACTCGGGTGCCTGGTGCAGGGGGCGTGTCCTGCAGCTGGGGGCGGGGCAATCCGCCCATGGGGGCGGGGCGAGCCTCTCCAACACTTGGAGCCTGTCCGCCGCCTCCCCCTCAGCTGTAGGGCAGCTGAGGGAGAGGCAGTCGGCAGATGCAAGTACCACACTCCCCTTTCATGCAGCGCAGAACCTGCAGGCGCCTAAGCCACCATGTCACTCCTAAAAAGTTTCATGAGCCCTTAAAAAAATCAGAAACTCATTTTGTCACCCTCCTCTCAGTGATGACACCTGGGCAGCCCGCACCCCCTTCCTCCGCCACTGTTCCCACCATTTCTCTGCATCCAACCAGTCCAACTGGATACTGCTAAGCACCTCCTGCCAACCTAGCAGTTCAAAGGCACACCAGTGCAAGTAGATAAATAGGTACCACTGTGGTGGGTAGGTGCGCTCTGGCACTTGTCACGGTGTCCCGTTGAGCCAGAAGTGGTTTAGTCATGCTGGCCACATGGCCCGGAAAGCTGTCTGCGGACAAACACCAACAGTATTTGGAGGGAATCACATTGCCTACCCCAGAGTTATAGGGTCACACTTCAGTCACTGCCAGAAGCCAACTTCATTTCCCCCTAGTTATATTTTATTTAATTTTCAAAACACATATTTTTTCTTTCGATGACTTCCCGCCCTGTTTTCCATGTTATTTTTTATTTCTCCTCCTTGCTGCATCCTATCTTATCTCTAATTCATTCTGTTGCTCACAGTTCAGGTCCTGCTCACGAGTTCATCATACTATAGTATTTCCTTAGATAATTCAAAAACAGGCTTCCATTCTTCCATAAAACAATCATCAGCTTGTAAGGATCATTAGGTTCCTGAAGGCAGCTTACTTCAGCAGTTCACTGTGACTCAGCAGAGGGAATCTAAAATTCTAGATTAGCATTAGAAAAATAAACCAATGCAAAAAGGAAAATGGGTACATTAAAATCAACATATCTTAGCTCCTGATTTGTTACTTTACAGGTCCAAAAGTTGGGCTGCAACTTACTGAACCTCCAGGAGGACCCTTTTAAAGAAGAAATGCATGTCCAGAATGGAAGAAATAATTCAACTCTACAGGGAGTGTAATATATTGCAATCAGGAAATCCAATCATCCTCAGAGAGCTGCAGCTTTATAAATTTTGATTCGGTCCTAAAGATGGCAAGGAACAAGCTGTCCGGTAATGAAAATCATTAGAGCAGCATTGCTTTGAAGGATCCCACCTTGATCACAGGAAGCAGCAAATGAATGTTCTGAGCTGATTGTGGAAAATCAGGACATCAATGCTAATAGAGTCTGTTATAAAACACACCAGGGAAGTTGCAAAGAAAGGAGAAGGAATCAAACCTGGTCGCTAAGGTAGTTGTTTTTTTTTATGCTAAGGATCAAAGCACCACGTTTACACAATGCCAGAACTACCAGTAACCAGAAAAGATTTATTTGGCACTATGAAGAAGAGATGCTTAAATCTGAGCCTTGGAAGTCTTTGGAGCAAACATACATTTGAATTTGGAGCAGAGAAACAGTATGCACCCATCTCTTCCACTGCTTATTTGCTCTAATAGCTTTCTTTCTAAATGAGCCCTCCACCTTAAGAACAAGGGCTACAATTAAATGCTTTTGCTGTAATGCAGCTTTGGCCCCAAGTTAAAGCTAAAACTTTTAAGCACCAGTCTGTTTATAACTCAGGTCGAGTTCACATAACTGAAAGTCAGAAGTGCATAACCTGTAAAGTCTTGCAAAACAAAAAAAGGGGGGGAAGGCCTGTCTTCATCATGTTTGATGAGCATCATTACTGTTAATAGCATAATTAAGAGGTGCTTTTAGCACACAACAGTACCTCATTAAAACCGTCAGAGTGCAGCGAAGTGAGAATGCTGACTGATAGGTTTATCTATCAAGTTCTAATGAGGACATTATGTATCCTTACCTGAAACGAATCTTAAATAAATTGTGCCTTTGGGACAATCCAAACCGCTGGCTTTTGCCATTTGGCCTCTCACTTGGGTCTGGAACAAACAGAACTTAAGGGTCCAAACCAGAGGTGGTCTCAAATAAAAAGGAAGAGGGCATTCAGGAACACCATTCACCAAGCCCACTCACTGTCACCCCCCCCAACCTCTCCACAGGTTCCCCCCCAACACACATATTGTTCTTGTTGTTTAGTCCTTTAGTCATGTCCGACTCTTCGTGACCCCATGGACCAGAGCACGCCAGGCACTCCTGTCTTCAACTGCCTCCCACAGTTTGGTCAAACTCATGCTGGTAGCTTTGAGAACACTGTCCAACCATCTCGTCCTCTGTCGTCCCCTTCTCCTTGTGCCCCGTCGTGGGGATTCGAACCGCCAACCTTCTGATTGGCAAGCCCTATGCTCTGTGGTTGCGACCACAGCGCCACCCTTGTAGATGCTGTTAGGTCCCACTGAAATCAAGATGGAAAGTCTGCCATTATTAACTTAAGTTCCTCTGGTTCCAGTGTGGATTTAGGTTGTGCACACACTAAAAAGTACTGTACATTCAAAACCTATCTCTCAAAGAATTTGGGGCACTGTAGTTTGTCAAAGGTGCTGAAAATTGTAACTCTGTGAGGAGTAAACTAGAGGGGGAATCGGTTTTCACTGTGCTTTAAAGGCGTAGTGTACACAAATTGCTGCTACCATCCTTTGGAGCTAAGCCAATGTCAGGCTAGCATGCTGATGCACGCCAGAAGTTGGCTGGAGACAAATGAAATAAAAAGAGATGACTCCCACCAATGATTCACCATGGACAGTGCCTATATACCTGAGATTAGGAAGCCAGCGCCTAGGGGATATGAGCTTCCAGCAATATCTGGTCCCTGGAACCTAAATCACCAATTATAATTAAGTTTCGATTCAGATCATTGATGCTATGCATATCCAGGTACCCCTGAATCCATTTATTACAATTAACATAGGCACAACCCACTTTGCTCAGTTCAGTACGCAAGGTCAAAGAATACTACATATATTTTATTGCAATGCTGGGTTTGTGGTTTGGATTTTTTGAATTGTGGCTTTGCCTGAATGCCCATTTTGCATTCATCAAGGTTAGAAACAGCCACCTAAATTATGCACATGAAACCTCTTTCGCACCCTACACTTTCCCAGTCACCACCCTCTAATTTTATCTCTTACGTTGAGAGTAACCCCAAAGGAGGAGTAAATAAAAGAGAAGCACTGCCATACTATCTTGTCTTTTTTAAGAGTAGTTTTAGCACTGGAGTGCCTGTACAGCAGTCCTTCATTAGACCTAGTAAGGTCAGATGTTAAACTTCTTGGGTGCTTGAAAACAAAGCTGTATTTATTTGTTATGGATTTTTCCCTTTATATTTATTAACTTCTCTGTGCAGTTGTCAAGTGATGCATTCTGAATTTTGATACTGGAAAACAGATCAATTCCTTACTGCTGTGCAGTATTTCACTGAAATGCAACAGTGGTCCCGAGAGAGGTGTAAAATATGTTGGAGAGGGAGCAGAATAAAAGATAATGCATCTTTTAAAATGTCATAGGCATTAGGATGGAGGCTTCAAAGATGGCTGTGTAAAATGAGACTGTGTGGTAATCTATCCGAGAAAGAAATTATGAACTGTGAACTTTTAAAACCCAGTCAGCATATGACACAGAATTACATTAAAATATAGCATCTGCAGCAAATAGATGCTCATAGCACTGACATAAAAGACTTGCAGACCCATCCCTTCCATTTTGCACTCCTGTCTAGAATTCAGATAAATTGCACATTCATAAACAAGAGCACTTCATTTAGGTTTAGCGTTCTGCATTTAGAAGTCTGATGTTTCTCCGTTAGTGATGTTTAGCTGACTCACCCATGGTTTCATTAACTTGTTTTAAGTGTTTAGAGGAAACTGTCACCTTGACAGGCAAGTTCTTCTTATGTATGAATTACCCTTCGTTGCAAGTGGAGGGGTTGTGTTTGTCGACTGTTTTCGCCCGCTTCCAGACTGCTGCTGTTTTCTGGTGGGATTCGGTCATGTACCCACAAATTCAGGTTGTGCAATTAAAGTTGATTTGGAACACTTCTACGACAAGCCTGTTTCCCCTTAAAAAACCAGACTTCTTATTAAGATCATTTGGCAAAAATGGAGCTAATGAACTTTGGAGTTCATTAGCTCCCCAAAGTCTGTTTCTAAGATACCAGATTTATTTGTGCTGGTTATTTATTCTAATGTCAGACGGTGGATTAAGGTTTCAAATTAATAACCAGCCATGGGAGCAACTGATCTCCTAAACAATAGAGGCTTTGCTTATATGCCTAATAAGAAAAAGAAACAGAGGAACAGGGCATAACATGTGGATTATAGAGTAATAATTCTGCTTTTACTGTGAGCACTTATTGGAACAATTTGCTTACACTGAACAGAAAGGGGTAAATGCATGCCACAAAAAGTAACAATTAATACCCTAACCCAAGCTTTTGTACTGGCACATCTGTCTGTATTATATACCTGATAAGAAATGTCAGTTGCTACCTGTTTCTTGGGAGAAAAGTGATGACAAACTTAGACAGCATTTTAAAAAGCAGAGACATCACCTTGCCGACAAAGGTCCGTATAGTTAAAGCTATGGTTTTCCCAGTAGTGATGTATGGAAGTGAGAGCTAGACCATAAAGAAGTCTGATTGCCGAAGAATTGATGCTTTTGAATTATGGTGCTGGAGGAGACTCTTGAGAGTCCCATGGACTGCAAGAAGATCAAACCTATCCATTCTTAAGGAAATCAGCCCTGAGTGCTCACTGGAAGGACAGATCGTGAAGCTGAGGCTCCAATTCTTTGGCCACCTCATGAGAAGAGAAGACTCCCTGGAAAAGACCCTGATGTTGGGAAAGATGGAGGGCAGAAGGAGAAGCAGTGGCGTAGCGTGGGTTGTCAGCACCCGGGGCAAGGCAAGTAATTTGTGTCCCCTAACCCGTGGATTTGCGCCCCCTAACCTGTGGATTTGCCCTACCCCCAGATGTTGCGGCCGGGCCCCCCTGCACCCCCCACGCTACGCCACTGAGGAGAAGGGGACGACAGAGGATGAGATGGTTGGACAGTGTTCTCGAAGCTACCAGCATGAGTTTGACCAAACTGCAGGAGGCAGTGGAAGACAGGAGTGCCTGGCGTGCTCTAGTCCATGGGGTCACGAAGAGTCGGACACGACTAAAGGACTAAACAACTACTACTACTAACAGAGAACATATCCTTGCCAGTTCTTTGCATTCCAGGCTAAGTCTTGTGCAGAATTTCGAAGCCAGATTGCTCACAAGGGCAAGACGGTCTGAGCACACAATACCAATCCTGGCCCAACTAGCAGTAGCTACCAATTAGTTTTCGGGCCCAATTCAAAGTGCTGGTTTTGTCCTATAAAGCCTTTTTATTTGCATCTCAAGACCCCAAAACCTCAAGCACCACCTCTCCCCATATGAAACAACCCAGACCCTACAACCATCTTCTGAGGCCCTTCTTCATGTGCCCCCTCAGTGGAAAGTCTGAAAGGTGGCAGCATGAGAGCGGGGCCTTTTCAGTGTTGGCTCCCTGCTTATGGGATGCTTTCCCCAGGGAAGTTCACCATGTTATATTGTTATGTATCTATAGACATCAGATGAAAACATTCTTTTTTTCACCAGGCCATTGACCTTTAATTATACATAGCTTTTGTAAGTGGGTGGGGTGCTTTAATCTAGGTATTTAAAAATAGAACTGCATTCTATATTTCTCTTTGCTTTCTTTTCTCTCAATTTTTATGTATATTTTTGCTTATTTTTACTGTAAGTACAGTACTTACTTCAGTAAGTACTTAAAATTTTAAAACAACAACAACAACACAGTGAGCAGGCTAGGAACACCAATGCAATAGTAACTAAAATTGTAATCCTGTATAGCCTAACTGCTAAAATCGCATTATCTTGAATGAGACTCAGTGCAAACTCCGATGAATCAAATCAACAGGGTAGACTGTCTCAAAGTTGGCATTTCCATCCTGTAACGAAAAGGAGATGGTCTTCTGAGATAGTGCATGCCTGCATTTAGGTAGCCCACCAAAAGTGGGAACGCATCACAAAGAAGAGTTTTGCAAGGAATTTCCCTATGATAACGTAACATAAGGATGCAGACAAGTGCTACGATTTCAATAGAAACTATAAACCTCAAGCCTATGGCTGGGAGACCTGCATGCCTGCTCAGTTTGCTATCAAAATGCTTACTGTGGATAAGAAATTTCAAGGTCGTTTCCCATTCTCCCTTCTTAGGGTTTTTTTAATCTATAAAGGAGACAGCCCTTCAAACAGAGGGCTGAGAAGTTAGACTCCTAGTCTGCATCAAAAAAGATGGAAAGCCATTCCCTGCCTATTGTTTTATTTGAATGCAGATTTACATATTTAATCCATCAAGCCACTGATTAAAACTCAGTACAGTAATATTTGAGCGGGGCAGCCCTAAGATACACTCTCTCTCCCACAGAGTGTGACTGCCCTCAGAGCTGTTCGATGGGGAGGGAAATGCACTCTGCGCCTGCTCAGGAGCACTCTTACCACAATTGTATGCACAACAATGAGAAGAAATAAAGAACAGGGGGACAAAAGCATTGTTTCTCTTGCTTTCCCTTGCTTTTTGTTATTGCGTAAACATGCCGGTCGTGAAGCCTGCCAGGAAAGGAATTTTATCCCCAGAATCAGTAAAAACTCGGCATTAAAACAAAGATAAATCTGACATATTCTCTCGCTCTCACACACAAGTGAGAAGGAGTGTGTCAGTCAGCAAGAGAGAGAGAGAGAGATTATGCCAGCTTCATCCTGACTTTAATGCCGAGCTTTTACTGATTCTGGGGATAAAATTCCCTCCATGGCAGGCTTCTCAACTGGCATAGAACCATAGAAATGTAGAGTTGGAAGGGACCCCCGAGGGTCATCCAGCCCAACCCCCTGCAATGCAGCTAAAGCATCCGTGCCAGACGGCCACCCAACCTCTGCCTAGAAAGCCTCCAAGGAGGGAGAGTCCACAATCTCCCATGCCAGGTATATGTAATAACAAAATAAAGGGAAAAGAGCGAAAAGAGCACCCCCCCCCCCGTTTGAACCCTTCCTTCCTTTCTATCTGCTTGTTTGTTTTCTTTCTCTCTCTCTCTCTCTCTCTCTCTCTCTCTCTCTCTCTCTTTCTTTCTTTCTGTGTTTATCTGCTTGTTTTCCGCTTTCTTTCTTTCTTAGTGTCTGCTTGTTTTCTTTCTCTTTTCTTTCTGTGTCTATTTGCCTGTTTTCTTTCTTTCTTTCTTTCTTTCTTTCTTTCTTTCTTTCTGTGTCTATCTGCTTGTTTTCTGCTTCTTTCTTAGTGTCTGCTTGTTTTCTTTCTTTCTCTTTTCTTTCTGTGTATATTTGCCTGCTTCCTTCCTTCCTTCCTTCCTTTGTCAATCTGCCTGTTTCTGTGTCTATTTGCCTGTTTTCCTTCCTTCCTTCCTTGATGCTTGCTTCCTTGTGGTGGTGCACACAACACGCCCCTGGGCAAAAGCGCTCCTGAGCCGGCGCAGAGTGCAATTCCCCCCCCCCCAAAAAAAAATCTCGAATAAGACGCGGGGGGGGGGGGGACAGGCCAGGTCCTGAGCGAAGCCTTGAGTCCCGGGGGCACCTTCTTCCTCTCCCCCCGCGAAGAGGCATCTCCCCTCAGCTTCCCGCCCTCGGTCGCTTCCCTCGGGGAGGGCGGCCGACAGGGGACGCTCCGCTCTCGCCCGGACCGCTCTCCGTGGAGGAGGCGGCGGCGGCGGCGGCCATGGGCGAAGCGGAGAGCTCGGCGGTGGCGGCAGACGCGGGGTTGAAGGCCCCCTGCCCGGCCGCAGGGCCTGCGGCGCCCGTGTCGGCCGAGCCCGCCCCGCAAGCGGCGCCTGAGGAAGCGGCGTCAACGGCGTCGAGCGTCTCCTCAGCGGCCTCGGCGATGACCGTCATGACGGCGGCGGCTGCGGCGGCTCCCCCTCCTCCTCCGCCGCCGCTGCCGGTGCCGGTGGTGTGGAGCCCCGAGGTGGAGGTGTGCCTCTTTCACGCCATGCTGG
This sequence comes from Podarcis muralis, assembly GCF_964188315.1. Lineage (NCBI taxonomy): Eukaryota > Metazoa > Chordata > Lepidosauria > Squamata > Lacertidae > Podarcis > Podarcis muralis. Next base: position 92,690,996 of record NC_135659.1, read on the forward strand.
GCCACAAGCCCGTCGGTGAGGAGAAGGCGGCGGGTGGGGGGATGGGGCGTAGGCCGCGGAACGAGCCTCGGGCTCGAGTAGAGGCGCCGGCCGCGGAGGAGAGCGCTGAAGGCGGGGTGACGCCTGTCAGGAGAAAGGGCATATAGAGAGGGGTGGGGGGACGGGACACACACGCCATATAGGCTGTGAAGCGTCCTGACATCTACGGGTGAAGGGCCTTGTGCAAATTTAAAGATATTATTATTATTATTATTATTATTATTATTATTATTATTATTATTATTATCATCATCATCATTATTATCCGTGGAGTCGCCTCGAAGCCATTTCCTGCACCCTCCTTCAAAAAAAAGTACATAGACTTAAAATGGTTCGATAGTTTAGTTGTGATCTTTTATAGCCTGAGGTGGTTAAAGTGCTCTTTTAACATTCGTTTTACAAAACAGCACTTTTCTCTCTTTTTTTACCCAGAAGTAATGCTCACTGTGTTCAATTAGGGTTGGATTCCTCCTACCTCCAAGTGTGCTTTAAGCTTGCAAATACTCATTTCCCTAGTTTAAGATGTATGTAGCCCCGTCATGGATGCTTTGGTTGAGATTCCTGCATTTCACAGGCTTGGGCTAAATGACCTTTAGTGATCCCTTCCGACATTATAATTCTATGATCAGCGTGAAAGATAAAGGGCATTAAGATGGGTCCCTGCCCTTAGGACTTCACAGTCCGAAATAATCTGTGTTAGTGCAAGGAAGGGCATAGGGTTGGACCAGATTTTGGTTATTATTTATAGTCCCGTCAGGGTGCATAGTCTTTCAAAAAACAACACCACCTTTCTCTGTATGTTTTCTCCTTCTCACTCCCTTCTGCCATTCCAGGTGTGAATCGCCATTTTCACATGATCTGTATCCGAGATAAATTCAGCCAGAATATCGGGAGGCAGATTTCTTCCAAAGTCATCTGGGACCATTTAAGCACCATGTATGACATGCAAGCGCTGGTAAGTGTCACCAACCAAGAAACTGAGGCCGGTGCCTGAGATGCTCCACAGGTCAGAGGTCCAATCCGTATGTGCAGATGTACCACAAGCAGAATCGGGTACCGTTGTGTCCCCTATTAGTGCATGAGCTCCTGATTAAAGGGAAACAATTTGCTGTGTTGTTGATCCTCCCATTCCCTCTGTACGGTGCAGATAAAGCCTAAGGGAGATGATCTCTTGTGAACGGCTTTTTCCTGCCTTCAGGTGGATTCTGAGGCATCCATCTCGCCTGTGGAAGCTGCTCACACAGAGTACAACATCTAAAAAAGCCATGGTCATGTTTGGTTTGATGCTCTGGTCCTGGCAACTTGTGATAGGGTTACAGTGTGCAGTATGTCCTAAATCTTTGCTATCCTTGTTAGCATGGTTGCTGTCCACAGCAACTAGGCCTTATTGGCATGTAAGGGTTACAGTTTGTCATAAAGGCCTCATATGATCCCAGGAAGGTGCCTTAACTGATTAGTAACTTGCATAAGAATCTGCACGGTTCTTTAGTGGAACCAAAGTTCTCATACAAGGTACAAATGAAAAAAAATGTCCTGGATTTTATTTCGCTTCTTTGCACAAAACCATTGCTGAAAGGAAATACCATCTTTGATATTTCTTTTTCATTTATCATTGTAATACACAAGAACCCAAATGGACAGCAGGTGTGTTTAATTTGTATTATCCATTCTTCCAGTTGATCATCTGAAACATATTGATTTCACTGATGTTTATGTTACTCTGCTTTGCTTGGGCGTAGTTGACCGATGATATTTTTAAACATGCATTTTTAAATAACTGCAGAATCTGATATGGCAGCTCTGTGCATTCTAATTGACATCAATTCTGTCCTTGCCTGGAATGTGCCAAATTGCATATCTGAAACACTCGTTAAAAAAAATTAAGCAGGGACTTTTGTTTCTTTAGTTCTTGATGAACAAGTTTAAATAACTGTAGTTTTATTATGCAATTTAATTACAAAATAAAATATATTCCTTATTGTCCCTGAAATGCAAGGGTCATTTCAGTATTTTCTTTTGTTGTTGTTGGGTAATAATTATAAATTGTATGTGATGACGATTACCTTTGCATTTGTTTAGCATATGGTTGGCTAACCTGTGGCCCTCCAGATGTTGTTAAGCTACAACTCCCCTTAGCCCTGGCCATTGTGGCCTATGTCAGGGATGATGGATGTTGTAGTCCAGCTACGCTTGGAGGGCCCCACGTTAGCCACCCTTGGTTTAGAAAATCTGAATTGTTGGTATAACCAAATTATTTATAGATTTCTTTCTCTTTAAAACATTTCTAAGCATGAATCTGAGATTCTTCCCTTCCCCAACTCAGAAAAAAACTTCAGCCTCCCTGAAGAAATTATTCAAGAGGTAAAAGAAGGTGAGACCCAAAAGCAGTCTTAATAATAACAACACTACTTACTATTTATATACCACAGGCAAGATTTTATTCTAGGAATTACTCTTTCATGACCCAGTCTCTTTCAGTATACTCTGATGCCTTTTTACTCAGTGGTAAGTCCTGTTGTGTTCAGTGGGGCTGCCTTCCCAGCAAGGATGCATAGGATTTTTTAAAAGAAATAGATCCCATTCGGTTTAAAGGGATGTAGCCCGGAGGAAGTGTACATACCCTCCAGATGTTGCTTGAGTACAACTGCCATCATGTCCTATTGTGTTGTTATTATTATTTGTTCTTTGTGAGCTACTTTGGCATTCATTTGAATGAAAAACAGCAGAGAAATATAATAAATCGAATCATCATTGGCCATGCTGGCAGGAGATGCTGGGGCTTGCAGCGAAGCAACATCAGAAGTTGGCTAGCCTGTAGTGTATAGGATTGCAGCCTATACCACTACACTCGATGATGATGATGATGATGATGATGATGAAATTTATATACCACCCTTCATCAAAAGATTACAGGGCGGTTTACAATATAAAAACACAAAAATACATGTCATAATAACAAACAAAAATAACGCCACCCCATAGAGTTTAAAAGGCCAGAGATTGTTTGATTAGCCAAAGGCCTGGATGAAGTCTGTGAAGATGTTCAAATCTGGATTGCTTTTTAATGCTTCTATTTAAGAAAAATGGAAAGCAGACACAAATGTATTCAAAAGCCTGATTACAGCATTTGAACAATTTTGATTGGTGCTTTAGTAAGCAGCAAAAGAATAATGAGACCGAATATTGATGGAATCTGGACTGAATTTTGGTTGTGGGTGTTCACATTTTTTAGAAAATGATTCAACTGATATCAGTTGGGTATGGCTAGGTTTTAAAATATTTTTAAAGCTCCCCCCACTTTTTCTTTTTCTTTTTCTTTTGTACTCCTGTCTTTTCAGTAGTGGAGCAATTCCAGAACTGTCTGTTGGGAAGAGCTTTCTGTTTAATTTTAAAGAAAAACAAAATGCAATCGTTTGCATATATATATTAACAAAGCAGTCCAAGCCCCCTTTATGTCAGTTTGAGGGGGTGGTTCAGTTGAGTAGAGGGGCCCTTCACTCCAGCAGCTGAGTCAGCCAGCTGCAGAACAGGCAAGTGGGAGGTCACTGGCAGAATCCTCACCAGCGTAGGCCAGTAGAAAGCCCTGATATAGGATATTTTGAGAGCAGGGAGGGAATTTGGCCCAAACAGCCCAGGATCTGCTAGATCCTGAGACAGTCTCACTGCTGTCACCCAATGGCATCAGGCCTGATCTGGAACCTGGAGCTGGTATGGGGATTTCCAGCTCACATACACACACACACCAGAAAAAAAACAACAACAGTTGTTGCTACGAGCAGCTGGGCTGCAGATGTAGCTGAGGCTCTGCTTCTCTACACATTCCTGCCAACAAGGGGTTGAGATTTGGATTGCACCCAAAAATCAGTAGCCTTTACACCTCATTTGCAGAGGTACCGTAATTTTTAAGTGCTTGGAATGGTTGAGGTGGATGTACTCTCAATATGAAAAATATTGCATATTTATATTCACAAGTTTCAAAAGAAAACACCATCTGTGCTTGGAGGATAGCTCCCTTATCATTTCTTTGCATTTTTCTACTTCAGTTGCTGTTGTCAGCTTACTGCTTGAAACAATCTAGTTTTGCTTCCTAAGTGATTTAAAATAGCCTTATTGGGAGCCGGGGGCTGTTGGCAATGACTGATCCCTTTAATTCAGTGCATATTGCTGCCATGAGCATGCCTGGAGAAGTAAAGAGGAAATTGAATTTGAATCAGTGCCATCTTCACCATCACTCCACTCATAATCATCCCCACAGGTAAAGTGATGATTGAAGATGACGTGAAAGAAGAGATAAAGGAAGAGATGGAATCGCACGCAGGTCCTGAAGAAGGTATGAGTTATTCATTTTAGCTTATGAAAATGATGTGTCATCCATAGGCCTGGTTCGCTCATCACTCTTAAGCCATAGTTTGTTTTGATCTCTGGTTTAATCACAAATGTTCCTTCCTACCGCCACCCTGGGCAACTGCACTGATCTCCAGCACACTGCTTTTTGTCACTAAAACTCAGATTGTGACTTGTTTTGTTTCAAACAAACCACAAGCGGCAAGGTAGAAATAAGCCAAGGGTTTATTTCTTGGCTTATTTCTAGTTGAAATCTGGGGTGGAGAGTCATTCATAAACCAATTTAAACAAACTAATGGGGCCACAGTGTTCTGGGATCTGATTTTCAGCCACGTCACATGTGGGTCCTGGTTCCAGCTACCATATTCTAACAAGGTAGGATAGTACAGAGAAAATAGCTGCTACTGGATTGGGAAATATAGCCGGTTCCTCTACAGTTGGGTTAGTTCTAAATCAGAAGTGGGGAGAAAAGAGGTCCACATTCTGATTCTCACAAGAATGAGTTCCGAATTGTGTTTTTATGTTTTTTCTTTTTTTGTTTTATGCTGGCTGTAATGTATGTGTTATTTATTTATTTTTGTTAAGTCACCTTGAGTTACTTTTGTAGGAAAAGGTGCCAAGTAAACTTAATTAATAATAATAATTTGGCATGATCTTTTTTTGCCCTGGGCCTGCTGTTTTGATTGGCAGTGTCTTTATGGTTTGTGGGGGTCAGGGGTGCCCATGTTCCGGATACCTGAGAACCTTCTTGAAAGCGCCTTGAAGATAATTCCCTTCATTCTTTTGGAAAGGTTCAGGTGCACTTCTAATAGTCACAGAGCTAAGGATTTCTGCAAATGCATTGCCACAACCAGTGAACATATATTGAAACAGCGCATTTGGTTTTTGGAAGTGCTCCTTCAGTTTTACTCCATCTATGCTTTCATGATTCTTTATTTTTTATTTCATAAAATTTATATACCACATAATTGTAAGGGAAAACATCAAAGTGGTTTGCAAAAATGTGATCATGAGACTCCTGGGAGCATCCCCAGTTCTTTCAGAAGTGTTCAGAATATTGTTCCAAGGCAACCCCAAGATCAGGGGCTGAGAGGTATTTTCATGGGGCAGACAAACTCCAGATCAGACCTTTAATATTTTGTTTTGTAGCTTTAATCAGGGGCATTTTTCTATTTTTAGAATTTCTGCCCATATAATTAAAGTGAGTTGAGTGTGCTTCTGCAAAGAGCTTGTATTTCCTTTTTAAAAAAGTTGGCCCACCTGCCCATTGGGCAGGGCTCGCATGCACCTGACTGCCTTGGATCATGGCCATAATGCGATGGATGCCATTTGATGCATAATCTTTCATTTAATTCTCTTTCAGTATATGCATCTATGGGAAGCCTGGCCAAAGCATCTGAGAAACCAAGCAGTAAGGAGAAAGAGAGAAGCTCGTCTGAATCTGGATCCAAAGAAGGAGCAGATAAGAGAAAGCGGAACAGAGTCACTGAGAAGGTTTTGAACGCAAATAGCAATCCTTCCAGTCCAAGTGCTGCAAAACGGCGCAGAACATAAGCAGTGGCCGAGCAAGGCATAAGCATGTTTGAACAGTGGAGCCTAGGCAGCAAAGAGATTTTAGAGTCTAGTTAGCACAATGCGGGTGGAAATGAGAGATAAATGCCTGGGCTCTATTGGTTAGCATAGAGCGGCGGAAAGGAGCTGAACAGTATCTTTAGCCTTACAACTTTGGGGTGCATGGGAAGCTGGCAGCATTAAGAACGTGTGTTCACTGAAAAAGTCAGGATGTGGCTTTTTTTTTTTACATACCAGTTGCACACTCTTGAATGGGATTCACCTAACCAGCCCCATTAGGGGAAGCCCAGCACAAGGACTGCTGCTTACACAGTGGGACTTTTCCCGCTCTCCTTCCTTCACATGCCTTCCAAAATGAGAACCCAATTTCTTGTTTGTGGCGAGTTGGGGGGATCATTCCATCAGGCAAGCTGTAATTCTTGCGGAGACAGAATGATTGGAAGAACGCGACATTGAATTCCAGTCTACGTATTAAACATCCCTCTTGGAACAACCATTCATGGAAACACAGGACCGTGGTTCTTGAATGGCTGGTTTCAACCTTGGGTGATGTTTGTATCTTGAGCTGCAGTTGCTAATTTTAGTGACGTAATAAGTGTCTTAAGTCGGTTACTGTTCTGTGAGAATTAGTTCCAAATGCCACCGGTTCTGGCTGAATAAGCATGCAAAAAACACACACTGCCTGCAAAATGAAGAAGGAGCATTCTTTGCTTAAATTATGATCAGCTTTGCCTCTTCCAAACTGGAGGTATACATTTATTTTTTCAGATTGCCGAAGCAGAACAAAGGTCATTAAACATCTTAAAACCAGGATGAACAATTTCCTCATATCTGGGCTACATATTCTCTCTAAGGAGGCTTAAAAGAAAATGTCATATGTATATTGGAAGGTTCAGCACAAACTGGTAAGAGTAGAAGAAATGGTGACTCTTGTCTTAACCACTTGTACTATATTAATGTCCTAGCTGCAAAGTCTTCAATGTGAGCACTTGCATTCAAGTAAGTGAAATCACTTGCATGAGAGGCATTTGCCAGATTGGGACAAATATATATATGTATGTATGTATTTTATATGCATTATTTAATTCCTTTTTTTAAAAAAACAAAACGTTATTTTTGCCAGGAGTTCTTAAATGGAAGTGTTGAAAATGATAATTTTGTCTTGTTACTCTACTTCCAAAAGTAGTTTTCACTTAATGTTTTGGATTTGTATGCAAAGTTGCTAAAACCAGAGATCCAGTCATTCATCATTTCCTGATGATCAGATAGTAAAATTTCCTCTTATTTTAGTGAAGTTGGGAAACATGTATTTTATAAAGAAAAACAAAACAAGCAAAGGAATGAAAAGGTAGCTGAAAAGCTACGGAGTTATCCATTTGTATTATCCTTTGCTATGCAATAAAGAGTTCCAGCCCATGCTTCATATTGCGGTGTCTCTCATCCTAATTATCAGGGATATAGCAAACACTTTCATTCTACTGCATATACCAAGTTAGCTTTGTTCTAGAAAAGAATCAGTCTTCCCTGTATCCCAGCTTCTTAACTAAGATTCATCACAAACATCAGATGAAGAAATAAAACTCCGTAGGTTTTTCCATCTCATCTGTGAGAATTAGGCCTAGGATGAACTTTAGCGTCAGGTTGTTATGTAATTATAATGAAGGCCATGGTACACGGAGATACTATCATGTGCTTTTCAATTGCACATGGAGTGTGATGTGTGATCAGAGGACGAAGATTTCTAACAATTGCTTCCCACCCACCACCCACCCAGCCCTGATAGTTTTGAGGACAATTGCCCAATCCAGCAATTCCGTTCTTACTCCAAGCACCCTGTACACAAGGAGGCCCAAAGGAGGACTTGTGGGAGTGGTTTGGTGCAGGGATGTCAAAGAAGGGTGTTAAAAACACCAGAGGGATCAGTTTTAGTGCTTTATTAAAGAAAGCTGTAGACTTGCAGCAAATCAGCCTGCCAGGCCTCTCAGCCTTGAGAGACATGGGACGGACACCGCAGCAAGGAGGTGGCTTGTCCACACTCAAGCAAACATTAATACATTCTTTATACACAAGGTAGCATACATCACTTGGGCCAGGACTTATCACCAGATGAAGACATAGGTGCAAATGCCCTAATCTTACAGACAGTTCCACTTTCTGGGCTCAGAGCCCAGCACCCCTAGCCCTCCGCAGATAAGGATAGCATCAAAGCATGCCAATTGGCTTATATCAAGCAAGTGAATATAAACATATATGAGCTCATTGTTACAGCAACTACCAATTAATTGTGGGGTTATCTTGACTTCCAGGATAGGGATTGCAGGAAGGGTTTTTGGAACAGTTCACCTTTGCTTCAATGCAAGGGCTTCCTCCATTCACTTCAATGGGAGAACGGAGCAGCTAAAACGGGATGCACATGGTGAGCTGTCCTCTGTTGTACGAACAGCAGCGCATATATATAGAGGCTCTTATTTCAGGAGCATTGCCTAAAAAGGGCTTAAGTATTCAACAGCGTGGAATTTTAGTACCCTGAATTGCTAACTCCCTACTTCTCAGGCTCTCCACATGCCGTGTCCTGCAAGAGCTCAAGTACCCATTCTCCATTCTAGAACGAGTCCACAAATTATGCAAAGTTCTGGAAAATGAACACATTTTAACTGTTTTTATAATATATATATTCAGATCATATAAGGTTTTAAGCACAAAGTGCCTAGATTCTACCAAAACAGTGACAACATTATTTTAAACTCTTCTGGAGCCTTAGCTGGGGAAAGGCCAACACTGAAGATTTATACACTGCTAGAACATATTGAAGTTGACAAAGTTCTTTTAATATAGTTTGACTAACTGTGGAAGCCTAGATAGAACAAAATAATTTAAGCCGGTCCCTTAAGATGCCTGTGAATTTATTTTTATAACCTGTATGAGCCTTTCAAATTGTCAAGTAAATTTTATTGGTTCAGCTTTTTCGTCTTCTCCAGTGTGCACGTAGTGTAAATTCCCATTAGAAGCAAAGATCTGACACAGACATTTCTGTCGATTCTAGAGAAAGCTGACTGTTCCTTTTCGAGTTTTTTGGTGAAAGGAAAGCTTGGGCACCTGTCTTTGATGATGCTGTAGCAGCAGTGAGTGCAACATCTTAAAACAATACAGCTTGGCCTCTGATTTACCTATTGATTTTGTTACAATTCTAGCAGCATAGATAACATCAGCACAGCCAACTGGAGGGTGGCTTGTTTACCGCATATAATGTATGCTTCAGCATTATTTTTGCTTGTTTATTAATATACCCTGTTTAGCTAAACTATCCTAAATATCTTCGCAGAAGCTTACGGAAAGCTTGGCTTATCGCTCAATATCCAGAAAAACCAAAGTGCTGCTCCAACAAGCACAAAACAACCCCTCTGCAGCGCCACAAATCCAACTCAATGGTGCAATGTTGGAAAATTGTCAATCAATTTTCCTACCTGGGCAGTTATCTTTCTACAAGGGCCGATATTGATGCTGAAATCCAGAATTGCCTGTGCTCTGCGAGTGCAGCTTTCTCACGATTGAATCTCAAGTGTTTGAGGACTGGGACATTCGCAGGAATACCAAAATACTTGTTTACAAAGCGGTTGCACTACCAACTTTACTGCCTGCTTGTGAAACATAGACCACTTATAAATGCCATCTCCAATTCCTCGAAAGCTTCCATCAACAGTATCTCCGAAAAAATTTGCACATCACGTGGGAAGACAGGCGAACAAATGTCAGTGTACTGAAGGAAGCAGAGATCACCAATGTCAAAGCAATGATTCTTCAACATCAACTTTGCTGAACAGGTCATGTGCGGATGCCTGATTATCGTCTTCCAGAGCAACTACTCTATTTCCAACTAAGATTGGAAAGTGAAATACTGGTGGACAATAAAAGAGGTTTAAAGACTCTCTCAAGGCAAATCTTTAAAAATGTGGTATAAGCACCGATAACTGGGAAACACTGGCCTGCAAGCGTTCTAATTGGAGAACAGCCTTTACCAAAGGTTTCATGGACTTTGAAGAAGCACAAACGGCGAAAAGGAGAAACAAGCTAAGAGGAAGGCACATTTGGCAAACTCACCATGATCAACTCCCGCCTAGAAACCTATGTCCCCACTGTGGAAAGACGTGTTGGATCCAGAATTGGCCTCCACAGTCACTTACGGACTCTCTGTTAAGACCATGTCCATGGAAGACAATCTTAGTTGGCTACAAGTGATCGCCAAAGAAAGAAGAAAGAAAGATGTGGGGTCTTCACGTAGCTTATTTTAAAGGGTTAGGGTTAAGGAACATGATTCAGGCTAAAGCTAAAGAGGTCCATGTCTGGTCAGTGGTTGGATGGGAGGTAATAATAATGATGATGATGATGATGCCATCTTCAACCAGGCCTTTGGTTGACTGACATCCAGTGTCCTTTTAAATCTCTTGGGGGGGGGGCGTGTTAGTGTCTTGTTTTTGTTCATATATATAGAGAGAGAAAGAGAGAGAGAGAGTGTGTTTTTTATACTGTAATTTTATGTTGTGAACTGCCCTAAGATCTATGGATGAATTTAATAAAATCATCAACATCATCATCTAGGATGCAACAAAGAATATAATCACAACTATTTTGTTTCCCTGGTTTATCTTCTGATTCTGTAAGACAAATTGGTCAACAGCATGTGTCTGGTTTAAGGTAATCAAGTGAGCTTCATAATCAAGTGGGAAATTCAAGTTCTTGCTAAACCTTGGACAGATCCTGGCAGTCATGGTACAGGCATGGCCTGTATTGTCTGTTCACAGGGAAATACTTTGGTTTTCATAGTATGGTGAGGCCGTGGATATAATCCTACTTCCCACACAGAGAGATACTAGGAACTATGAGTCATCAGTGAAACTAATTGGCAAGGAAGATTCAGGGGGCCACAAAAGGAGGTACCTTTAAGCATAACACTTTTTTCAAAATTAAGGAAAGCCGAAATCTTGTTATACACACCCCAGTCTCTGAGTGGTAAGAGACTTCAAGGGTTCCAGCGCTTCAGCAGGGGTTGGTCTTCTTGAAATGAAAGTCGCTGGAGACAGTGATGTGTTTAGGGTATATGGTTTTATTTGCCCATATATGCAGCTTGAGCATGAGACAGCAGGTCTCAACATTTACACTTCAAAAGATCTTCCTTTCCCCATGAGGATTCTTGGGGAGAAGAGGTTTCCCCGTAAAGTCACAGCTTTGGTTTTAGCACACAGGGCAAATCTAGCCGCTGTGTCGGCCCAGTTCCAGAATAGGCCTAGACAAAAGCTGGCTCCTGGCCTATTACTCCTCATCCAGTGAAATGAGAGGGGGAAAGGCACATGCTCTCCTCCTGAAAGCATCACTAGCTAGCTAGTTTCTATGGCAACACATCTAGGGTTGCCATATTCCCAAAAGTGGGTGGGTGGTTTTCTTTTTTTGCGCCCTAGTTGCCATACACCCAGGTTTTTCCAGACATTTTGCCCGGACGACATTTTGACAGTCCAATTCCCAGACATGCCTGGGAAAACCCAGACCTATAGCAGCCCTTAACACATGTGTTTTTGACCAACTCTTAGGCATGCAAACTACAAAAAGAAAAACAAACAAACACCGACTTGGCCATTTCAGCAGTCCCTTCTACTACAAACTGCCATCTTACAGAGGCAAAATCACAGGCTTGGTTGGGGTCCCCAGGCATCATCCAAACTGACCCACCAATCCTATAACAATACAGCGGCCTACCTCACAACATTCCCTAGGATGCCACGCTCTCAGCCTTAACATACCTATCCATATTCTTTCTACTGTCTTGGGGGGGGGGGGGGGAAATGGCTGTTTGTAATGGTTTTCCTGGGATGTTTGGGGCCGATGAGCTGCTTTACTGCTAAAATGTGGGGTGTTTTGCCTTTTCAACCATTATCACCCACCCCCTTTGACTTCATTGTACGGCACTTTGAACACCCCAATCTCCAGATAAAATATTAATTTACTTAATTCATATGCTGAGCTTTATCCAAGGATCTCAGGGTGGCGTACAACATCAAAAACATAAATTTACATAGCATCATGGTAATAATAATCACAGGAAAAAAACAGATTGTTTAACATTTTGAACCCCACTCTTCGTTTAAGAAATAATCCACAGGAGTGGCTATGGATAAATAACAAAAATATCGGTTTAGTCCCAGTGGTTTATATTATCTCCTAGTGTTGTGACCTGAGGCTGCACATCCTGTGCGTATACAGTATTGGGAAGGGAACAGAGCGGAACTCCCTTCCGACGCGGGCTGTGAAAAAAAGCCCCGCCATCCGCACGCATTGAAAATACGCGAGGCGTATATACGAGGAGGCGCGCGCGGCTAAGGCGGCGCCAGCCTTGCAAGGTCGCCCCGTTTCCCGGTAGACGGGCGCCGTCATTGATAAAAGAGTCTCGAGTCTGCGCCCGCGTTCCATCGGGTCCCGAACGTTCGGAAGGAGAGCTCGCCGGCCAATGAGAGAGCAGCTCGGGGTGGGGCCACCCGCGGCCGCCCCCGCCTCCTCTTCCTCCTCCTCCCACGTGCCTTTCGCTTTGCATCGCCGCCGCCGCCGCCTCCTCCTCCTCTCCCTCGCCGCCGGTGCAGCGGCTGCATCCGCTTTTCTTTCGCTTTCCTTTCTTGCGCGCGTCTTCTTCGGCGAGGATGGCGGAATGGCGGTGGGGGACGGAGGAGGAGGAGGAGGACCGAGCAGGCGAGGAAGAAGAGGAGGAGGAAGAAGAGGAGGAGGAAGGATTCTGGGAGTACGATTCCACCTGGGAAGAGGACGAGGAGGAGGGAGGAGAAGAAGAAGGTGGAAGGCAACTGGAGGGAGATGTGGGGAGGAAGGACTCCGGGGCGGCTCCAGCCGCTGACAAAGACGCAGGAATTCAAGAGAAGCCCCAGCCCAGCAGCAGCCCAGGATGGTGGTCGCCCTCCGGTAGCCAGGTGAGGGTCTTTGCCTAAGGATTGGGGGGTGGGGTTGGATATAAAGTGGCCTTTGATCCCTTCCGGGTCTCTGCAGAGAAGGAGGCAAGGGGGGGGTCGTGTGCGCGCGCGCTAATAATAATAATAATAATAATAATAATAATAATAATATATTTATTATTTATACCCCACCCGTCTGGCTGGGTTTCCCCAGCCACTCTGGGCGGCTTCCAACAGAATATTAAAATACAAAAACCTATTAAACATTAAAAGCTCCCCTAAACAGGGCTGCCTGTTTAGGGCATATAAATAAATCCATTTACTGGAGAGGTTGCAGCGCACGGTTTCTTTCCCAACGTGGTGTTGTTTTTTTTAGAAGGGGCTCGTTTGCGGCTGTTAATATGGGGAGGGGCGGCGTGATCGGAAGGGAGATCACTGTTACGATTCGCCTTACGTAACTTGACCTCTCCCTCCCGGGAAAACGAGGAAACAGAAACGAAAAGCCCTCTCTTAGACTATCTAAAATATTTGAGAAAGTGCCAGCCGGGCACGGGACGCTACTCCCGTCGGGGTCACGTCTTGTTGCAGATCAGTGCATTTGCAAAGGGGTCTCTTGTCCAGCGTTTGCAAAGGGGTCTCTTGTCCAGCGTTTCCCAAACTTGCGAGGATGCAGGAAGTTGGGCGATGGCTAAATACTGTTATTAAGCGCTGATAGTGGTGCTGGGGAGGGTGCAAAGGTGTTTTTAACTGTCCTGTTCCTTCCTCCTAATTGCAGGAACACTCTCAGTGGTTGGTTCTCATTTATTTATATTTTTCTGCTCTGGTCTAGGGTTGTGGGAAGCTGGGCAATGGAGTTTGCCTAAGGCCGCTTAAAGGAGTTTTTGGCTTAACTGGCATCTTGAACCCACATTTTTCAATGGCAGGCCTTGCATTGCAGAAGCCTTCAGAATGCGGAAGGTGTGCGGTCACACTTCTGAAAGCTCACTCATCATATTTTTAAAAATGTAAATGTTCGTATATAGAAAGGTCCCCCCCCCCCCCGGGGAAAAAGGTTCTAGGCCAGCCGTCTTTTAATTGCTTGGCTAATGCAGCAGTTTATAGAAACATTTTGTGTTTTACTTGAAACCCAAAACATTAACCAGCGTTCTAATTCGTTACATTAATGTTTAATGCTGTATTGTGTTTTAATATTTGACTGGGAGCCGCCCAGAGTGGCTGGGGAAACCCAGTCAGATGGGTGGGGTATAAATAATAAATTATTATTATTACATTAATATACCACACATCCGGCCGAATTCTTGGGGGCATTCACAGTAAGGTACGCAATAATGATGTACAGTATGATAAAAAAACAAGGATGATGTGCATTTCTCAATAAAACTCTTAAAACCAAAGTTACAAAGCAGAAATCACAGCCCAAAAAACCTTAAACCCAGCAGATGAAACAATTAAGACCATGGTAAAAAAATAAAAATAAATTTACTAGGCGATAGTTGCATAGTTATGAAACTTTTTAAAAATAAGTCTGTTACTTCTTATTTTATGCATTTTCACATGTCACTTTAAAGCTTAACCATAGTTAAAAATAAGGTGTGGTTTAATTCAAATGGCCAGCTTTTTGTTTCACGCTGCACAAAACTTTGCTCCTCCCCTGCTCCTTCTGTCACAGTATTAGCGAGGGAGCAAGCCAAAGGCTGGTATCATATGACGTGTGAACCAGCACTCATGGTTTGTTTGGAGAGAAACAAAGCATGAGCACTGGGTTACATATGTAAAGTGCGGCCAACTTCTGGTTTGTTCCCTCCCCAGCTCAACAGGAGCAGGGGAGGAACAAATGAAAGCACACAGCTCATTCACATAAACCATGCTTTGTTTTTAACTACAGTTTAGTGTGACGTGCAAACAAGGCTTATCCAGCCTTCCTTTTAATAAATCAACTCCCATTGGATATTGAAGGTGAGTAGACCTATTCTGTTTCTTCAGCCTAGGGGAGAAGAGAATGAAAGGGCCGCAAGAAAATAATAATTTATTATTTATACTCCACCCATCTGGCTGGGTTTCCCCAGCCACTCTGCGTGGCTCCCAACAGAATATTAAAAGCATGATAAAACATTAAAAATTTCCCTAAACAGGGCTGCCTTCAGATGTCTTCTACATGTCTGGTAGTTGTTTATTTCCTTGACATCTGATGGGAGGGCATTCCACAGGGCGGGCGCCGCTACCGAGAAGGCCCTCTGCCTGGTTCCCTGGGACCTCACTTCTCGCAGGGAGGGAACCGCCAGAAGGCCCTCGGAGCTGGACCTCAGTGTCCAGGCTGAACGTAGGGGGTGGAGACGCTCCTTCAGGTATATCTTGCATCTCCTATAACAGAGAAATGGAAACTAATATTTGGATTTGGTTTTGCTGTGCAACTTGCAAGAAACGAAACTGAAATATAATAGGGCCTGTGTAAGGCACTATCATATTTCAGTTTCTAAGTTTGCACTGATTCTTAGGAAGAAACCTGAGAAGGTCAGGATTGCTGGTGTAGATGCCAGATTTAATAACAATCTGCTTTTTGGAGCTTGTTTGCTTTTTGGCTGATTCACCCAGATCAGCTGAGTAGGAGAGTCACCTCCCAGTTCTGTATCTGTTCTTGTTTTTCATGTTGTTGCTGCTGTCAAAATTAGAGGGGTGGGTCACACAAAAAATTGCTTGGGAAGCCACATCCGGTTCTCAAACTGGGAGTTAAACATCCCCATTACATAATAGAAAGTATTGATAAGCAAACATGAATTAAAAAGGGGGGTAGCCATTCCAGGTATGAAATTAATTGACTGCTTTTTCATGAAGTTCAAAACTTTCTTTGGTCCTGGGTAAATAATAATATAATAATTTATTATTTATACTCCACCCATCTGGCTGGGTTTCCCCAGCCACTGTGGGCGGCTCCCAACAGAATATAAATAATACGGCAGAACATCAAACATTAAAAACTTCCCTAATAGCCTTCAGATATCTTCTAAAAGTCAGATAGTTGTTTATTTCCGTGACATCTGATGGGAGGGCGTTCCACAGGGCGGGCACCACCACCGAGAAGGCCCTCTGCCTGGTTCCCTGTAACCTCACTTCTCGCAGTGAGGGAACCTCCAGAAGGCCCTCGGCACTGGACCTCAGTGTCCAGGCTGAACGATGGCAGTGGAGACTCTACTTCAGGTATACTGGGCTGAGGCACTCCTTGGCCAGAAAAGCAAATTTTCTACTCTTGGCCCATTACCAGAACTATTGAATGCAGTTCTTGAAAAAAGGTGCCCGTGAAGCCATTTGTTCAGATGCAACTGTCATCAAGTAATAAAGAAATATTATTTCTGAGTTATTCCACACACCAATCGTCTTCAACTTGGTGCGTTTCAGATGTTTTGGACTACAACTCCCATCAGCGCCAGCCAGCAACCAGGGCTGATGTGAATTGTAGTCCCCAAATCTGGTGTTATTCCAGGTTGGAAAAGATAGCCACAAACTATTGACTGATTCTTGTTTAGTTTTCTGATAGTGGTCATAGGAGTTGCACCACTGATATGACTCTCCTTTCTTGACCTTGCAATTCTATGACCGCTTAATATTCCCAGAAATAAAGAACCACGATGAACCAAATGAAGAGGTTTTTTGTCGGGTGTTGGTGAAATGCGTTCATTCTGACCATTGATACCAATATCCTAAATGTTTCTAAAACTTTTAAATGTCCTGTTTTCTCTCTGCAGGAATGGCAACGGCCAAACCATGCCTCCATGAGCTTTAAAAAACGTACGGTGGGTGTCTTCTTTTTTAAGTTTTGTGCCTTTTAAATAATTGGACTGTGTGCTCTTCTCCTGTGGCCTTTGGCTCTTTGATCCGATGCAAGAGAGCAAGTTTGGTGGTCTTGCTGTTTTCATGCCTTCCTGAGCTGAAGGACCAGTTTTGAGCCGCAGAGAATCTAAGCTATAAACACTGAAGTAGCTTGTCAGGCCCAGTAGCTACCAATTAGTTTCCGGGCTCAATTGGAAGGGTTGGTTTTGATCTATAAAGCCTTACGAGGCTCA